>NC_060267.1:179090711-179400643 GCF_021613505.1 Equus quagga | reverse complement strand
AAAAAAAAAAAAAAAAAAGATTGGCAACAGTTGATAACCCAGGTGCCAATCTTTAAAAAAAAAAAAAAAAAGAAATATGACTCTTTTATTTATCAAAAATAAATTCCCAAGATAAAAGAATGAATAAACAAATTTGAAAATAAAATACAGTACTTTGCTTTTGATATGAGTAGACCTTTACTGGGGACATTGTAGTAATGAAAAGAACAATCTATCAATGTCACTTTAGAAGACGAGACAAGACAATAAACTAAATTTCATAGAAACTAAAGCCAAAAAAAAAAAAATCTAGTTGTAGTCTATTAGTTTCCCATTCAACACTACCTGTGATTAAATCATTATCCGAACAAATGGCCATACAACTAGCAACCTTTGCAGTTTAATTACCTTTTGTATCATTTGGGGGATGAAATTAATTTTTTAAATCCCATAGAAGTTTTACAAATAAAATGGCTTGCCTAACTGACAATCCCATGGGACCCCTGACAGTCAGGGTGGGAGAGAGGTGGTGAGAGTAAATGAGCCAATGTCTTAATTCTGGTGAAATTTACTTTTATTTAATGTAGAAAATAAAGTATATATAGCTCCAACATTTAGGAAGGATTTGTTTTACAAAATTAAAATAGGTGTAGGTTTTCTGGATTTTTAAATACATGCTCATTACACAGCCCAAACAGAAGAGTAGAATAAAAGATATTAAACATCACCTGTAATCCCAGCACCAAGGAAGATTCACTCAACATTCTGGGGAACATGATTCCAAACATTTCTCAACACATAACAAACGGAATTTTTAATGGGCTTAATCTAAATGCCGCATTTAAATCTACATAGTTCACTCAAACACATTCTTAGAGAGCTTTTCTTATCAATAAATATAAATATACAAGACCATTTCTAGTAATCAGTTTTCCATTAAATGGGTACACCACAATTTATTTGACCAATTCACGAATATTTAGGTTATTCACCAGCAATTACAATGTTGCTGTTCCAGTATTTAAATCATCTTTGTACACTTGCCCAGCCATTTCCTGAGAATAAATTTCAGCAAGTAAATTTGCTGGATCAAAGTGTGTACAAAAGTTAAATTTTGATACAGATTATCCAAAAGAAAGGTTGCACTAATTTATACACTCTGCAGCTCTGGAGAGTGCATATTTTGCTTTATCTTTGCTAATAACAGACTTTTAAAATATCTATCTTAATGTTTTTTCCAAAACTAACAGTCAAAATTTTTTTGTTAATTTGATTTTTTCTTTTGTAGAAATATTGAACATCTTTTCATATGTATACATCTGCATTTCTTCTCCCGAAGTCTTAAAATAAATTTTTGAGGCACATTTTGCTAGGCAATGCTGAAATTTAATTTTTAAAAAATCCTCTAGAAGTGGTATACAGATCTGACCTCAACAGAATAACACTACACTATACTAATGAAACATATGACTGGACCATAGTTGCATCTGATTGCCCTATAAACTATGCTTTGAATCAGTTACCTACAAATTAGCTTATTTCACTCACACTTCTTCACCACTAACTTGACAGGCAATTTTTAAAGAGAAGAAATGTGTGACTCTATTTTCAACCATTTTTTAGGTATTTCACAATTGAAGGCATCCCCCTCAGTATTTCTATAGGGGTTTTTGACTACATTTTCCTTTGCAATGCCATAGAGCTATCTTTTGTGTATGCTTCCCACTGCATGAGTAATATTAATAGCCAAACTGACATAGAGTCCTCAAAACCAGAGTGACATCTTTTCATCCATCTCAAGCTGCAGTCAGAGACCAAGAAGAGTGTATTATTTCCGTACGATCTGGGTGATCTTCAGCACAGCTCACCCTCACCCAGCTGTGTGCACCTCCAGGGACTTCTCAGGAACGTATTTCCTCCGTAGTACACTTGTTACTTGCTTCAAGACCAAAATAATACCATACCAGCCACTCTCCAGACAAGGTCCTGATAATTCCTGGGTGTCTTCTTCTTAACCAATACCTAGAATTTTTATATCTTTTAAAAGATAGCAACTATTCATAGTCAGGGTTTTTGAACTACTAACTTCATTTGTTTTTGTTTCAATCATTTAAAAATAATTCTGCTTCACTTGGGGAAGCAAACAAACAGCGAGCATCCTTGTGGGAGCAGAGCCCCGCACAACTTCTGTTAGTCTCCCTCTTCTAAACCAGAAGCAAGACTCAGCCTCTTCTCCAGGTTCCCAAAGATACTGCTTCTGGAAATCCCTGAGAAAATCAGAATTCACAGAGGGAATCCCATTCGCCTGCCATTGTTGTTTGTGTCGTTACCTTAAGGCTCTAACCCTGGGCTCAACTGCCTCCTGGGGCTCCTTTGTTATAGCAGGAAAAACCATGTAGAATGGTCTTCTCCTTTCCCCGAATGCCATTTTAACTAAAACATGCCTGTTTCAGCAGACATCTCTTTCTGAAACACAGTAAATACTATTCCAAAGTTGGCTCCTATTCACCTCCTTTGTGAAAAGAGAGGTAAAGAGATTCACTGTATAGTATTTAATATTTAAAATATAGTTTCCACCCTCTATGACTTTTTTCTTTGCCTTTTCTCTTTTTATTTATATTGAGACATATATCTATCTTGGTTGGGTTTATCTTACTCTCAACCTGGAAAGTTTTAGTACAATTAAGGAATGTATGTTTTAAAATATTATTCTCTTCTTTTCACTGTCAGGGAATGGAAATTTTACATGGAAAAAAATAATTTGGGGAATAAAATTGTGAATAACAAATTCCCCTCAAGTCAGAAATAAACTTTTACAACTGATTGCTTAACTAAAATTAACTTAAAAATAAAAATCAATTAGCTTGGATTCTTCACTGAATTGTCTGGCTGCTTCACAAGAAATGATGCCCTAGAGAAAAGAGAGAAGAATAGTTTTCTTTATCGTATGAAGAAAAGCCTGATTTCTGAGTTCTTACTCCCAAGAACATGAATGCTCACTTTGACTTCATAGGATGCTGTACTGTGTCTGTTTATTCATGTGGCTTAGTTTAATTGCTAATTCCGTGTTGTTTCTGAGGTACTTAAAATTCAGTAATGAAGACTCACATAATGAAGTATTATGTAGACTAATTAATGAATATATAATGCCACATAATGCCACGTAAAGTTATTGCAAATGCCAACTGTTATCATCATACATGTCAGGCTTAATTTTGCTTCTGAACCACTGAGCTGGGTACCTAATTCTGTCCTCACTACTACTGCTTTTAGCACGGCCCGCAGTCCTTCCTTAGCTCTTCCTTGACTCAGGGGCTGTGTTGTATGCACTGTTGTCTCCCAGTGCCCAGAGCAGGGATGGAACATGACACATACTCAACAAACACTTGTTGCATAGAATATTATTATCCTTATTTTAAACCTCGTGACTCTGAGTATCAAAGGAGTTAAGCAAGATCAGAGAGCTAGCAAATAGCAGAACTATCACTTAAATTAAATATATGATTTTCTTCATTCAAAATCCAGCTTGCCTCTGATTTTCTGCTAAATGGAGATTCCTAGTCTGAGAAGCGGGGGAGAACTGTGGGCCACTGCCGTAAACTAAATGAAGAAGGGAAGACAGAGCCAGGTAGCAGGTACTACACCTAATTCAACGACGAACCCTCCAGGTGGGTGCAACCAGAACAGCTGTATTGCTGTGGGAATACCAAATGGTACAACCGCTTTGGAAAACAGTTGCGCAGTTTTCATGAAGTTAAGTATACACTTGCCTCATGACCTAGCAATCCTACTCCGACGTATTTACCCCCCTGAGATGAAAACGTTTGCATGAAACCCTGAACATGAATGTTTATAGCAACTCTATTCACAATCACTAAAAATGGAAACAACCCCAATATCCTTCAACTGCTGGATGGATAAACAAACTGCTACATCCCTATGATGGACTACTACTCAGGAATAAAAAGGAACAGACTACTAATATGTACAACGACGCAGATGAATCTCAAAGGCATTATACACTGTGAAAGAAGTCAAGTTTAAAAGACTATATACACATTATATGATTCCATTTATATGACTTTCTGGAAAATATAATACTACAGGTACAGAAACCAAAAAGAAATTGCCAGGTGGAAGGGTTGACTACAACATAGTATGAGAAAATTTGGAGAGCGATGGAACAATCTCTGCATTGTGATGATGGTTACATGACTGTGTACATTCATCGGTGATCACAGTACTGTACAATAACAAAGGTCAATTTTACGGCAGTTTTTAATTTAAAAAGAGCAAAAAGTCAAAAGAAACAAAGTAATAATAATTAGGCATACACTTACCATGAGACCCAGCAATTCCACTCCTAGGTTTTTACCCTAGAAAAATAAATATATATATCCCTGAACACCATTGTAAGGAGTGTTTAGAAGAATTCAGAATAGTAAAATAGGACCAGGGAGAGAATGAAGATAGGCTAAGTGTGAGCTAATTCTCATCTCTCATAACGGGAAGACAATTAATACTGTCCTAAGCTGATAAATCAAAAAATTCTAGGTATCTGCATATTATTTGGCATTAAGGGAGCTAAATAAGAAAAGAACTTAAACAGAAACAATTAAAAATGCTGCCTCCAGGGACTGAGATCGAAGGCAGGGAAGGGTGGTTCAGAAAACAAGTATTCTTTTATTACGTGTTCTTCACTATTTGATGTTTTTAATCCAGTCCATATACTACCTTGACTCATAAAATCAAAAAAATGTAATATGTTTCTCAAGTGTAATATTAAATTAGATAGTGCTTTTTTCCAAACTAAATCCCATCAGTAAACCAAATCTGAGGATATATTTTTTAAATGGTAAATAAAATTATACACACTAAGTTTTCAGCTGCACCTGAGATATAAATTGGAAATCGTAATGATTTACGAGCGCCTCTGTGCATTTAAACTTGTGCTAGGCACCATACAGTGGAGTAATTGCAGAGTCAGAGGTAACCCCTTCAAGGAGCTCACTTTCTGGAAAAGAAAACATTTTAGGCAAATGTAAGAGTGAGCAACATTCTCAACCAAGGTGATTGATGTCAAGAAAGAACAAGCTTCCTCTTAACCTGGAAGGATGAGTGAGGCAAGTTTCTTTCTCCATCAAAACAAGCCAAGACCAGAAGAGAAGGAAAATGGGTTCCAGGTGAGAATACTCTTAGGGAGTTTTATATGACACAAAGGAAAGCAGAACACATTCATTTTCCTCTCCTCCCAGCTGTTCTAATGGCAAAAAATGCTGCTATCCTGCCCATACACATCTGCTTGCAGATGGCGTCTGCAGATGATTGCCTCCAGGTGTTTGCCTGAAGGAAGATCCTGAAAGTCAGTACAAGCTGGAAACCCGGCCTCCAGGAGCAGATGCTGGTCCGCAGAAACCTGCAGACCTCTGCAGATATATTTTGAGAAATAAAGTTAAGATCAAGTTCTGAAAAACAGAGATGGCATATATTAAGAACCTGGGAAATTACCTTTAGGACACTGTATATTTACATATTCAGAACAGTTTTTATATAAAGCTTCTGCGTAGATCATGGATAAAAACCTTGGGTTCCATTTCTTCTCAAAGACAAAACAGTCTGCCATTTATGCCAGATATTTTCTATTTGCTATGACAACTGGTCTGGATGCTAAGAACTTAGAAATTCCAAAGGGGCAAAATCTATATAGGATGAAGCAACTGTGAAAAACTCACAGACTGAATGATGCTAGGGATCACAACGTATTTTCCATTAGGGACTTGCTCCTCTAGTTTAAAAAAAACTTGTCAAAAAACAAGAGGAAATATCAAAACGCCATTTTACAAACACCTGAGTCAGCTTACTTCTTGAAAAATGTATCTCCAAAGAGCACTCCTGAAATGGCTCAGATTAAGCTAGACAGAACAGAGCTGAACAGATAATTAAGTTTTCTGTTAAATAGAGATGAATGACATTTATTTGTGCATGCCGGTTGCCCCCATGAGGGTGCTCTTGTACTATCTTTCTATTCTGTCATATATTCTAGTAGAGTTAATTAATCAAAAATCACAGTGGTAGTCATATTCTTACTTTGTTGCAGAATATTAATTATATGTGTATATTCATGGTCACACACATTTTTTTAAAGAATGATAGCAAGCTATCACAAAAGAATAAGGATGTGTTTCTGGTTTTGTACCTCTTCCCAATAAACTTTAGACCTTTTTGATATTCAGTTCCAGATACTATTTATTCTTTCATTTACAGATTTACTATTTGTTGAGCGTGAATTTTGCTAGTAGTAGCAAGAAAGGAAATTCAAAACAAAATAGATACCGATCCTGACCTCGAAAATCTTAGGATCTGAGTAGAGATGATAAGACGTATAAAACCATAATGTAAGTTAGAGCACAAACAAGAGAGATTCTGAGGAAGCATTGTGGGGTGAGGAACTGGAGATGTTACTTCCAGCTAGAAGAAGCCACAGGTTTCATGGAGAAGGTAGTGTTTAGACTGGGTCTTGAAGACAGGTAGGATTTAGGGAGATGAATGTGACAGAGGAATAACATTACAGGCTGAAGGAAAAGCTTGATGCATGGCTCCACATTTTGTTTTGTTAACAAAATGTCTGGAATAAGCTGACAGAGTAAATTACAACTTTTATGGGAATTAACCATTGGCAAAAGAGGAACCTCACATAAATGTTCTCTGAAAGTCTAATTTGCTTAAAAAAAATGTAGCAATGTACTCATAAGCGGCATTATATTAGAGGTCCTAGCTAACACAATAAGACAAGAAGAAAAAATAAGGAGTACAAGCATTTAAAAAGAAAAATAAAATAGTCATTATTCATGCATAATGTGATTTTCCTCAGGAAAAGGAAGACCAACATCCAAAGTGAATAATATCCTCTGTAACAGCAAAAACTAAGGAGTGGGAGTAACAGGAGTTGGAGCAGTGCTGATAGCTCAAACATATTAAGTACTGTATTCTAGGCAGGTATTAGCTCAATTACTCTTCATAACAACCCTACTCAATAAGTGCTATTGTTGTTCCCAAATTAGAGCTAATAAATTGAGACACACCTAGTAAGTGGTAGAGCTGGGACTTGAACTCAGGCACTGGAATCCAGAACCCAGACTTCTTAATCCCTATCTATTCTACATTAGGGAAAAAATCCCATTAACGATATCGGTATAATTAATAATGTTGTTAGGAATAAATCTAACAAGAGAAGAGTGAGGACTGGACTCTACAGAGAAAATTATTAAATTTGAAGGAAGGACACAAAAAAGTCTTTAAAAACTGGAGAGATACACAATATTCAGAGTTGGAAAGACTCAACAGCACAAAGATGCCATTTTCTGCATAACTGATTTGCGGATTCAATGCAAACCCAATCAAAATACCAACAAGTTTTAATTTAACAGGCTTATCCTAAAATTCATATGAAAGAGCAAATGGCCAAGAATGACCAATACCAAAAAGTAAGACTTGCTCTAGTATGTGTTGAGACATAATGTAATAATATATTAATTAAAATGATGTGGCATTTGTGCACAAATAGATCAAAAGATCAATGAAACAGGACTGAGAGGCCAGAAACAACCCCATACGTAAAGGGATTTGGCATATGGCATTACAGTGCAATGAATAAAGGATGTTCTACTCAAGGAAAAAGGCCAGGAAAATTAGTTATCCGTGTGGTATGAAATAAAATAAGATCTCTAATATGCTCCATAAACCAAAATAAATTCCAGATGGAAAAGACATAAATGCACCTCTTGCATGAGAAAAGAAAATACAGCGAAAAATTTTATGACCTCATAATATGTTGTTTAAATAAAATAAAAATATCTCATCAGAAAAGAAAGTTTGATAAATTTGTCTGCTTTAAAATTAAAACATCTATACAATAAAGGCACTATAAACATTTATAGGCAAGTGAAACAGGAAGATGATATTGGCAATGTGTATAACTCAGGGATTGTTTTGGTAGAAAGATGGGCAAAGAATGTGACTAGGCAATTCACAGAAGAGAAAACTCACAGGGCAAATAAACTTGTATTTCTTTCTCAGTCTCACTAGAAATCAGAGACATGCAAATGTAAATTAGAATAACAATGAGATACGATTTCATACACTTCAAATTCACCAGATGTAGAGGGACACATAGAGTATAATACCATTTGTGTAAATTTTTTTTTTTTTTTTGCTGGGAAAGAGTCACTGTGAACTAACATCTGTTGCCAATCTTTCTCTCTTTTTTTCCCCCTCCCCAATGCCCCAGAATATGGTTGTATATTCCAGGTGCAAGTCCTTCTGGCTCTTCTACGTGAGCCGCTGCCACAGCACAGCTATTGACAGATGAGTGGTGTGGTTCAGTGCCCAGAACCAAACCCATGCTGCCAAAGCGAAGTGTGCCAAATTCAAACCACTAGGCCACCAGGGCTGGCTCCCATTTGTGTAAATTTTAAGCATGAAAAACATTACACTATTTTGTTTACAGATTATATCTTAAAATGTATTAAAAAAACATGACAAGGGTGTAAACGCCCCAATATCAGAACAGTGATGGCCTATGGGGAGGGAGGAAGGTGAATGAGATTGAAGAAGGTAAAAAACGAATTTTAACCACTTTTAAAAGTGACTCGAAGCAAATATGGCAAACTGTCAACATCTTTTCCATCTCTGTGTTGGCTGCATGCATGTTTGTTAGATTGTTTCCATATCGTTCTGTGGCTTTGAAAATTTTTTAATATTTCTTGAAGATCAGTGATGATTTTCCAAAAACCACTATATTTCCACATTTTTTTCATGTATTCTGATTACTCCAAGGAATATACTTGCTACTTGAGGTCATACAGTCCAGGGAACATAAAGAATGAAATCCAATCCCCGCCCTCAGGAGTTCATACTGTGGTTGGAGAGTTACACATGGAAAGAAAGAAAAGACAATTAGACAGCAGGAAGTGCCTGCAGGTCATGAAAACAAAGATGAAACTTAACTTAGGAGTTAGTTTCATATATGTTACCTATGTCTTTTCTCCATTTGTTTGTCTTTAAATTTCTTAAAGGAACCATATTTATCTGTTATCTCTCCCCCTCACTCTAACCCCATAATTTTAAATACTCTCTACCTCTTTTTGTACCTACAGCCTAAATTCTGACTCTTTTTGAAAGTCTAGTCCCATTGGGCGTTAAGGACATCCACATTATTTTTTGTGCACTCACATTTTTGTTTGGGCCAAACCAGACTCACCAGGAGTAAGACAGATGATTTGCAAAATTGTGAGTCATTTCCGTGTGTGAGCAATAAGGGATTACTTTTTATAATTTAACAGAAGTCTCATTTTCCATCTAGAATGATGAATGATAGCCACCATACTTCAAAGCACCACTTCCATTATTCATCGATCATTCTCTTTTAGAGTAAGCTCAAAAGGGAGACAAATATTTTTAAAGATAATTTAATGTGCATTCGTAGGATCATAGAATTATAACTGGAGAAAGGGAAAAATAAATTATTTGAAAGACTTTTGCAAAAATATTTTATTTTTCCAAGTATGAGTGAATGTTTGTAAGAATAAAGAATTCCACAAAGAGAGAAAGAATGCAAGAAGGGAATTAAGTGAAAAGAGAAAATTGATGACAGCTGATCTAAGACTACCGAACAGGATTTTAGATATAGATGTGGACATTTGTTATAAAAGTTTGGGGTCTAAATAAATGCATTTCTTGCATGATGGCTCTTGAGATTTCTTCTCAGAGAAACTGAAAGTTATGTTTTGAAATCATAGTATTATGGAACAGGATACATTAAGTTTTTTTGTTGACATTATCTTAATAACCATGACAGGCCTCAGTATAGAGTAAGTCTATTACTTTGAAATTTAAAATATGTGTATAACAGAGTTTGGTCTTCAACGAAGTACACACTGATGTTTTTAAAGTGCAAAATAGACCCTAGAAATTTAAAACTACTGTATAGTTACATACTAAACGACAGCTTTCACAATTTACTTTCTAAGAAAAAATTCTGAGGATGTTTTTAAATATGTTAACACTAGCATCAAATTTGTACCCAGCTTTTGGTAAGAAATTACCATTACTAAAACTTCTCTGTAACTATATTTATGGATGTATGAAAGATATTCCAAAAAGTAAGATATCAAAGTATTTAAAAGAGAAACTTAGAAACTGATTCCTTATATTTCCACTTCTCAAATTAGAAGAGACCTTTGAATATTGAAAAGAAAATACATAATACAACAATATTCATGAAGAGTTGAATACTGTTTCAGCCCCTTCCCTCCCCCAGCTCACTGTGCACTGTGTTACAAAAACAACAAACAGAGTTTCTTATGCTGAAGAGACAAAGCCCATCACGACAGGTCCTCTCCCCAGGGCTCTGGCACAAGTCTCAGGGTGTGGGGAGGAAGGGAGGGGATGACTGGGCCTGAGAACACAATGACTAAAATCCCTATGCTGCACTCAAAAGTACACTTTGCAATCTCAAATGACCACTATCCTTAGATGGGGTAACACTCCCTTCTCATGAGATGTTGTAATTCCCTCAGAAAAACAAGTCCCAGGCAGTCCATCTTTCTGAAATTTACAGCAGGCCCAAATACAATCGAATTTAATGGAATCTTTGCTGTGTGTTTGTAAAGAGATAAGATAGGATTAGAGGAAAGACAGGTATAGAGTTCAATCTGGGGGATGAGGAAGCAGGTAAAATATTTCAACATAAAATATTGAAATCAATCAAGTTCCTAAAATATGCAAACTTATGGAACTGCTTCAATTTTTATTTTCTTTCTGCCTAGTAAAACATATGATTTCCATAATGTTTCTATTGGCTTTTTCTCTCTTAAGTCTCTGCTTTCAAGACAGAAAAGTAGCTACTCACAAAATGGTAAGAAAACGTGCTCATTAACAGCAAAAGGGGTAATATAGTTTCTAATGAGAAGAAAATGCCTAATAGTTCACATTCTATGTGAAATTTAGTAAACTTGTGGACAAAGGAAAAATTATATACTTTATTTAGATTTTTTTAAAAATTTTCTGTTTTTCCACCAAAGATTCTTTCTGGATTTTCGCTAACTGTGTGACCACGAGATTTGATGTAATGCAGGGTTTCTCAGCTTTGGTGCCACTGAAATTTTGGGCTGTATAATTTCTTTTTTACCAAGTGACCTAAAATCCCAGAAGGAAAAAAACAGATGGAAAAGATAGTACCTAGTGAGTTTACGTAGGAGTATGGCAGGGAGGCAAGTGGGTTGTCCTGTGCTCGTAGGATGTTTAGCAGCATCCCCGGCCTCTTCCCCTTAGTGCCAGTAGCACCCCCCCACTCCTCTATACACAACCCCTCCCTTGTAAGAAGCAAAAATGTCTCCAAACTTTGCCAAATGTCCACTGAGGGGCAAAACCACCCCTGGCTGAGAATGAGTGATGTAATGCTTTGTGAAGGATAGAGAAGTAACAAATATTTACTGTGTGCCTATCCTATACAAAGCTGTGAATTATGAGCTATCAAATAGCAAACATACACTGTTTGTCTTTAAGGAAGTTACAATGCACTAGGAGTTACAAAATTTACCTGTATGACTATCTAAAGAGTAAAAAATTATAAATTCAAAGTCAAACCTGCATATGTGTATAATATCTCATATAAACATAGATATGACGCATATATACATATATGTATAATGTCACATATATACATATATATAGTTGTCCATGGAATTATTGAGACAATCCCAAATCCAAGAGAGGACCTATAATGAAAGAATCAGTAGTAGTACAGTTTTGGCTGCATCTTCAAGATGCCTTTGGAGAGAAAACACTGGGTAAAAAATATTTGGGCATCTCTGTGGAGGCACAGGTGATGCAATTCTGGAGAGGAGGATTGTAACAATAATTAAAATTTGAGAAAAGATTCTTCTCTTTCCATATTTTTAAAAGAATTTATGATTAATTATATTGGGAAATAAAAAACATTTCTTTATAATTCCTGGCATTCATTTATCTTTCAAATTTTTAGTCACAAAATTTTTAAAGAGTCTGACAATATTTTGTAGTTTACAAGTTTTAAGCTTTAGAGTTTTGGGTTTAGTAAAAAGCTAACCAACAAATCAATAGTTTGGATAGTTATTACAAAATAGAACATAGTGTAAAGTCTCCAGTAGTTTATTTTTTATTTCACATAAGTAGAACTCATGCTACACACACCAATTATTAATCTATTTGACTTTTCAAAATTTCTTAAACTTTCTGAACATTATTGTTCTTAATCTTATATTAAATAATCATTCGATGTTAATAATTAACATCCCAAACAAAAGTGATTCTACTACAATAGAAAGATTCTCCATAATTTAGTCTTATAGCTACCATTTATTGAGCCCTTAAGGCGAGGCACTGTGCTAAGGACTTCACAATCACTTTCTCCATTCTCTATTTTCACAGACAACAAGCGTGAAAATATGAAATTTTTGAATCAAGTGAACATAACGTGGACTTCCACATGAAGAAAAGTTATTTTGGAAAAGAAATAGCTTACTAAAATTTACTGATCTCTCTTTATGCTGGTAGCTGAATTTAGAAATAAGCATTTAAGAAAAAGCAGAAAGTTTAGGAAAATATTATCTACTAAATTTGTCAACTTTCAATAAATTTTAACACATTTCTACCTTCTCTTTTGCCTCTGTCCTTCCCTACTTTATTCCATTTTCATTGAACCTCAAAATATTCGACAAAGAAATTTTAATTTGCGGGTGTCCTAAAGCAGGCTTTGTTTTACCTGAAATGATTAAGTAGCTCAAAAGTGCAATCTTTTAAAAAGAAAGAAAAAAGATTGGGACTCTAGTAACTTACAATCCTTATCTGTTTTAAAGAACCAATATACAAAAACCTAAACAATAGCATTTTGAGTTTAAATCTTAGATAGTTGGATTAACATATATCAAATAATGCAGTGTAGCCTACGACTATTGTCAACATTCTTATTACCTACTCAGTCTCCCAATTTGTATATGGCCAAAACAACTGCCAAAAGGGAGAAAACTGTATCTGTCCTTCTAAATGCAAAACAGCTACTACAAAGAGTTGGCAGTAAGCAATAATTCTGATCAATTTACATAATAAATTCAGAAGGAGATTGGAACGTGCTGACAAACATTATCCCAATCTTATAAAATTGGATTTGTGGTTATATGTTTATTTTGTATTTGAGAATATTCCTCCTCAAAAGCAGGGGGATAGTAAAATAACCTCAGAAGGTCCAGTTTATATAGGTAACTTCAACTACTAGTTACCTGGAAGGCTTGATAAAGAATTTATTAAAAGAGAAACTAATATTTTATAATATGCCGCATTATGGAATGGATTGTCCACATCACCATACATTTTTCAATAAGTAAAGAATTACCATTGTTGGCAATGAAATCTTTAACCTCAGAATAAGTGACTGTGTTTATAATTATATAACTACTAAGTACTAATTATTCACTAAGAAAATTTAAAAGTTTGCTGTTGCCCAGTTTGTTTTTAATGAACAACACAGATGTCACTCCAAGAGTGAGAAAGTTTTGGATATTTGATACTAAACTCATTGATCTTCAATTATGATTTTTCAATTATAACCAGAAAGTACCAACAATTGTGCTAGACGTGGATAAAATGTTTCATGAAAATGCTGTCTTACTGTTGCATCTTTATTCAACATCAACTTCCAGATGGGAACTATTTTTCATGGTTCATAAAGGCAAATCCAGCTGCTACATTTGGACCTACATAAGGAATCCATGTTTTACTGCCTTCTCAGTGCTGATAAAACAATTGCTGTTGTTTCTTTAGCCGTGGAGCAGCTCACTCTTCTCAGTGCAAATGAGATCCCCAAAAAGGACTTGTAATGCCTTTATAGTTGATTACTTAGCAGTGCTGTGCGTAATAGGATCCTGGTTTTACAACATTTTCTAGATATCTAAGCTAGCTTAAACAAAAACAATCTTCAACGGTAACTGTAGATTGAGCGAATTACCAAAAGTGTTCATACAATTTCCTATTAAAACCCACAATGGTTATTAAATACTTCTGTAATCTTAGCTTTATTAAGAGACAGGAAGTGCACAGTTTCCTTCCCCTCCTCACTCAGCTAATCTGGCGCTTTGATGGTCATGCGTTTGGAATAACCATGGGGTTGCTACCACAGCATAGTCTTCCCACAGCTAAATGGAATTAACCCTGTCAAGCCTCAAAAAAAAGAAGGAAAAAAAAAAGAATGCATTTCATTGTTAGAAATACAGCTGGAACTTTATTTGAGTGAGCAGCAGTTATATTAAAATACAGTCAATTTGTACTTAAGATATTTTTGGTAGGACCACCAATAAAAAAGAAACATCAGTTTCAGAAAATGGGAATTACGCAGCTTGCAAAATTACCCGTGGTTATGCTTTATTACTATCTATGGATGTCAGACATTTGGTATCTTCTCAATCATGTTCATTAAATACATTTTCAGATTCTGAATTAACATCTGCTGCTCTTTTTCGCCGAAAGACCTAAAATCTCAGAAGGAAAAAGAAATAGATGGAAAAGTCAGTACCTAGTGAGTTAACGCAGGAGTATGACAGAGAGGCGCGTTTTCTATGAACTGGGAAGAACAGACTATAGTAACCCGCCGGCTAATCCCTGCCCCGCTGAGTGGCTGCCCCAGAGGTCTGACACAGCGCCAAAGCCTCTTACGCGGACTGAGACAAAGCTCGTTTCAAGGCGAATTCAGCAACTGAAGCCACCATTCCTGCTCCCGGACAACCTCCACTCGCACCGCCTCTGTATTTGTGTTTCCTGCTGTTTATGTTTACTTGTTCCCAAAGCCACAATAGCTGCAAAAGCAAATACTTATTATGCAATGCTTTGTATCGATGCAGGTAAAGCGCATCCGCTCCCTTTTTTAGTTGGACACAGTTTGCGCAAACAGGTTTTTAATATCTTCTGAGATTAATTTGGTAATTATAAACCAGTTTGGAACCGCGCGTTAAACAACAGGTCATATAGTCACCATTTCTGTTCCAGAATAATTCTGTTTTGACCCTTGAGCAAAGATGAGCAAATATGTATTCAAAAAGAAATTTATTTGAATTGTCCTCTTCCTTTGCCTTGTCAGGTCCCAACTGATAGTCTGTTTGGATTTTTTTCTGCAATCTTTTTGACCTTTGGCAAGGGATTGTGCTGACTTATCTGATTTAAATGTTTGCAACAAGCTTTTAGGTTATTTTTTTAAATTGGACTAAATAGAATATAGGTGATTTCAGGAAGGTATTTTTACTTTTAAGTCAATTCTATTCATTGTTCATAAAAATAGGATTATGCCCATTGTGGCTGCATAAATACATAGCCTGTAGAAGTGTTTGTAGTTTCTCTGGTACAAGAATGTCACCGAAATCCTCTAATGTCATCTGACAGAGGGAACAGAGTACCTTTTCATAAAAGGAAAACAAATAGAGAAGATTAACTTAAATGTAATCATATGTAAAATGGAAAAATAGGCTTTAAGCTTTTTATTATGTAAGGCTAATATAAGCACCAAGAATGACTGGGTGGTGAATGTATTTGTTATCATTTTAAAACTCTGTACTCAAAAAACAAACTTTGGAAGCAAAAAGAAAATAATATTCCTGCTATTGTTAAGACATAGGTTCTTTCAGGGTTCGTCTTTATACCTATGCTGTAACTAGATAGATTACTTAAACCTGGAAAACATATCTTTGAATATTAATTTAACAGAAGATATTGTGTCAAATGTTAAATTATTCCCTGAGTACATCACAGATAGAAGCTTTGAGAAGCTTTGGTTATCAGGGCATACAAGCATTCTTTTTCCTTTTAGTTATTTTTTTCTTTTTCCTTTACTTAGGGAGTTAATCAAATCCTATAAACTCACATATATTTTAAAAATTCACCATGTTCCTTTCCGGAAGTAAATGTTTAATCCTAGGGACTCAAGACAAAAATAAACATAAATAATAATTAAAATAATAGTCTTGTAATATACATTTTTAGCCTTGATTGTGCTGGAAAACCCCAGTGTATTTAAAGACACTCTTTTCTAACCTATCATGGACAGCTCCATTACTCATCTTATAAAAAACAGTCAAACACCAATAAGAAAGATGGAAACTATTGAGAGACAGAAAAATAGGTGTGAATTTACAACCCAAAAGAATGTAAAAATATAAACAGGCAAGGCACTGTACGCCATTCCCTTTCATTAGGATTATAGCTTTAACCAACATTTGGCAACTACTCATTTTATTTAAATGACTAACATTTGTTAATTCCAAAAAGATTACAACAACCAGTGATATTTTAAGCCACAGTTTTAGTAATTTCCTTCTTAAACATTTTAAGACGAAAAGTGAATGTTTTGCTAATATTCTTTTAAATGGAAATGGCAATCAGTTGGGGCAGAAGGATGAAAAATAAGTCAGCTAATAGGAGATTAGAAAGTGACTGAGACTGAGACTTAGAAAAATGACAGAAAACCCATTAGAGAATTGCTATTCCTCTTTAACTTATTTGCACTTTTATTGTGTTATCCACGTAAACCTATATGTATGGTGCCCTTCAATTTTCTATACCCATCTTTTAATACCAAAAGGGGGAAAAGCTACAAGAAAGGAGTAGACCAGTGGTTCTCAACTGGTGGTGATTTTGCCCTCAGGAGAAATTTGGCAACGTCTGGAGACACTTTTTGTTATCACAAGGAGGGAATGAGGTGCTGCTGGCATCTGGTGGGGATGCTGCTAAACATCCTACAGTGCACGGGGCCATCCTCCACAACAAAGAATTATCTGGCCCAAAATGTCAATAGTGTCAAGGTTGGAAGACTAAAGAAATACAAACAAAAACAAAACAAAAAATGGATTCTTAATCGAGATTTTCTTTTTCTATTGTTTCCCTCATTCCTGGAGGAGGGGGGATGAACCCACGATAAAATAATTATCATCATTATCACTGTCGATTTTATTGATGCCTCTAATTTTTCCTCTGAAGTCATATTGCAAAGTTCCAAGGCTGTCCTTGTGGATATGGACTTTTGTTGGAGTGCTGTCTCTTTCTCTTTAAATCACAGATACTGCTTTGATTTAGTTCTCTATCCTCAGGATCAGACACTCTTAAAAGCAAAACCAGCATTTTTCTGGACGTAGCCTGTGAGGTAATTTGCACTTTTAAAATGAAAGAAAGAAGAAAAGGAGAAGCCAGGAGCCATAGTCCCTTATCCCTAGAAATTGCCTGGCAAGCTAGCTTTACAAGAATGTCCCCAAAGGAATTGATCAAAGAAGGTGGGAATGTGGTAGAAAATTCTAAACTCATATGCCATCCCGGGGTTGGGATGAACTTTGTTTCCCCTCATTTAAAAGTGAAGATAAAAACACAATAATCTTCTGGTCCAGCACTTCCCAAAATATATTCCTAACAATAGCTCATCAAGAAAAGGATTCAGTGGCCAAATAATATTAGCACACAGACTACTTCCATCCTTAGAAATTCTCGATGCACATTATATAGTAAAGATTCTGAGAAATTCTGCCATAGAAGTCTTATTTTAGAGTTTGCTTGGTCTCGTCTTTCTCAAACTTGACCAGAGGAATTATTTTGGTTGATTTTGTGTCCTCATTGCACGTGTTAACATGTGGGAAGCACCAGCCTGCTTTTCTAACGTAGAATAAAACCATTCCCCCCATCCCATCTTAAAGAGCATATGACCCTGCATATTTCGCACCATCTTTTTCAGCTAAGATCATCAAGAATATCTCTGTCTTCAAAAGCCACCTAGCTAGTGCTGCGTGTGCGAACTATAGAGATGCTAGAGAAGCTAAACTCCGTCAGGCAACACAAAAACAGCCTCTAATTAAAGACAATATTTCCAGCCAAAGCCAGAAAGACTTTCTAAAGCCATCTCATTTTGTGTTCACCGGAGCCTATCCAAGGAACATACAAACTTGAATGATCTAAATTGCTTCTTTCAGTTAATATTTCTGTAACTGAAATGTTACTGCATAACATGTAGAACTTAAATATCGTGTGTTCACAAACATTGTGTGGTTATTCTCCTTTTCACTTCATTTTTAAAATTAAAAATTAATTTCATTTCTCTATCATTCTTGCATCTATATTAAGAACGTCCATTTGGTCTTCTTCTGAGTGAAAACAAGGATTAAGTGGACTAATCACAACAAAAAGCATTAAAATGTATCAAGAATTGCCCCACTTGTTTTATATGGAGTAGTTCCCTCCCAACGGCTCTGAGCGGTAAGCATAATTAATATTTCCCTTTGAGAGCCAAGATTCAAACCGGTGGCACACTTAGCTGCTGTGATAGATTTAATTGGAATAAGCATTTTACATGTAGCAAATATTTACAAACATTATCTCCTTTGTTTATCACCAAAAAAAAGTTTGTAAGGTAGGTATTACTCCTCTTGTTTTGCATGTGAAAAAAATGGAGGAAGATGAGTAACTCGCCCAAGATCACAAAGCCAGAGGATAAATGCAAAAAGAACATTATCCAGGGCTGTTTCTGGGAAAGGATG
Organism: Equus quagga; assembly: GCF_021613505.1. Lineage (NCBI taxonomy): Eukaryota > Metazoa > Chordata > Mammalia > Perissodactyla > Equidae > Equus > Equus quagga. The sequence goes on along the minus strand of NC_060267.1, from coordinate 179,382,068 downwards.
CTGCTGCATCCTCTCAGGCCTTCTGGGAAACTCTTGGGGCTCTCTCCCAGCACTTCTGTGGGACGGCTCAGGAGCGCTCGCTAATCTCTGGGCTGCTTGTCCTTTGTGGTTTAGCTTGGCTAAGACGTGAGAAGAGACAGTTGAGAATAACAATTCTTTGGATGCCTGGAAGTACTCAGCAGGTAAAAATGACCTGTGCAAATAATGTATTTATTAAGTAGCAAAAGGTCTTCCTGCATTTTCAGCTGGAGTTTTCTTGCAATGATTAACTTTGCTTAACTTTCTTCCTGTATTCACTGGTATCATTTCTGTGCAGCTATGATAACAATAATAATATTAAAAATAATGAGGGAAAAAAGGAAGATGAGGAAATAGAATCACAAAAATAACGCTACTAAATGTTTTCCATTGATTTTATATTAAAACAGCATAAAAATATTTGCCTACTTCTTTGCTGGTAGATGTATTTTCAATAATTAGCTTTCTAGATAGACCTGGTACAGAATTTACTGAAGAAAAATACATGCAGTAAAAAGAAATAAAGAGAACTTTTTTTGGTTTTAGCATTTTGTGTAAGAAGCATCACAAACTGCTGAAGGAACTCTAACGGGAGATTTCATTTTTCTTACCTTAATCTAATTTCTCACAGAAATGTTATACTAGAAAAATATAACATATATTGGTTTACTTCTTAAGCTGCTTCCTCCTGTAAGTAATATTTTGGTGACCTTAAATATTTTATCTAATTATAAAACCAAGAAAGTAAGATTTTTCTGCATAAAACTGAACTACCAAAGTAAGCTGACTTAAAACACAAACTTTTCCTTTCTCTGTATAAACTGGTTATGAATAGTTTAAATTCCAGCACCCACTTGCATTTTGAACGCTGTTTATCAATGGTCTTAGCTCTGTACACGTACGTTATCACAACTGTTGTATCAATTACTCTTATAATCGATAAAATGAGAAAATCTCCAGTAGTCTCTTGATTATGGCCAAATTATCTACTGAGGCTGGGGATAGAAATAGTAGCAACAACAGTACTACTAGGAGATAACATGTAGCTCGTGTTGACTCTGTGCTGGGCACTGTGTTAATTTAATTTAATCCTCACAACAATTCTATTGGAAAAGTATTATTATTGATATCATTGTGACTATTAATGAGGAAACTGAGGCTCGGTCACGCAGCCACAGGGATGCAGCTGTGAATTACAGCCAACCACCTCAGTCAGAGCTAGAGCTTTGACCACTCTGCTGTGCTACACCCGGAAGCACCAAGGAAGGCCTTGACCTTGCTATTTCCCTCATTCTTGTCTCCCTCTTAGTGCTGTCAGAGTAGATCAGGTTGCCAGGAAAGTTTCAGAACTCACCAGACTTTCTGGAAGAACTTCAGACTAGGGATGCCTTGAGACTGTGCCACATCAAACCTAGCCCCTGAGAGTCGTTCCAGTTTAAAGTCACATCCTAGGGCTTCCCGGGAGCTGTCTTACAGGGGAAGAAAACCATCAGTCAGTCACCTGAACATCTGGAACGAGGAACAGCTATTTCAAGAGCCAGAGCTTTGCCCGGTGTGTTTTAGGCCCTCTCTTGGGAACAGAAGGTCTCCCTGCTGGTTTATAAAGTTGAAAACAAGCTCTTAGTCAAGTGATGGATGTGGCATCATTGCTCAAGGTGTTCCTAAGTAATGTCATCCTGTTCTTGGATACCTTAAAAGGAAATTAAAAGAAACAAATTCTGAGACTCAGCCTAGCAAGCAATCTGTACATTGACTATATTTATGCTGAACAGCTAAGTTTAAGGTGCATTGAAAATATCCAAAAGCCATAAACTGAAAACCTCCTGCAATGACGGTCATCTTTTCAGTGAGCATAAGAAGAAAAGGAAGGCTAAGCGGAGTGAGAAGTGGGGAGGAAGGAAGGAAGGAATGAAGAAAAGAAGAAAAGGAGGGAGGGAGGAAAAGAGGAAGGAAGGAAGTAGTCAATTGAAAAATTTATAAAATTCAAGTCTTGTCACAATAGAACCCATTTGTATTTTTGCTATTTCTCACATGAGCTGAAAATTGTAAATATTTTGTAAGATATTCTAGTCCCAACATATTCCTGGGGTGCATAATATGTAAATGTGACCGATGTGGTGAGGTGCACTGTCAGATAATAGATGTGACTTGTTTTTTTAAGTTGACATTTTGCTGACTTATGTGAATCTGTTTTAACACATTTATAGAAACTTTGTAAATCGAATTTAGATATATGAACTGAATTTTGACTTCTATGTGATCCCACTATTAGAAAAGTATATTTTTCTTAGAACTAAATTAAATGTGTGTGTGAGTGTAGATGTGTGTTTTCTACACACCATTTCCATCCCTTTATATGTTATACCCTCTGTATGTTTGTGTGTTGGCCCACATTCAACATACGAGAAGGTGTATATCTGGAATACATGTAATTAAATGTTTGTATGCTAAATTCATATTTGTAAATAAAATGACAGGTTATTTAATAAAATTCCATTTTCTTATTTTTATAAAGTGAAAAAATGGCCCCCTTGAGTATTCTGTTAGATAATGGGTATAAAAGATCATTTGTTTAATTAATTAATTAATAAATATAGCACAAATTCATCTTTTCTTATATCATGTTTAACTGACAGAAAATATCTGGCCACTGACTGAGTTGAACACGATCTCAGATATTCAAAATTACTGCCTCTTCCCTTCCCTTTCCGTGAACGAAGAGAGATTCAAGATGCCCATTATGATGAAAACAAAGTTCTTGTAGACGGGACTTTCAATTTTTATGAGAAAATATTGATAATTACACCAAAGAATTATTAATACATAATTTTATACTTTAAATCCTCCTTGATAAAAATTAAATGCAATTTTTAAAGGATAATGATTTGTTTTTAGAGTTGAACATCAAACATCTAAGAAACATCCTAAATGCTCTAGAACAATGTGAGGCAGGGAGAGCGATGAGGTGACGGGCAGGCAGAAGCGAGTTCACAGAGAGCCGTACAGGCCAGAGTCAGCGGTGTGGATTTTTATTCTTAGTCCAGGAGGAGGTCGTAGAATGCTTTTTACTTTTAAAGTCAGGTTTATTGAGATAGAATTTACCTCACGATATATAATTTGGGTAGAAGCTCTCACAGACGCTACAGTACACACATACAGCTCTCAGAGTTAAAGAAAGGTAATTTATAACGGTGCGTTGATTCTCTTATTTTTTTCCAGGGAAACTGCATTCTGTAGAATTGGGTCAGGAGAGAGCAAGAGAAACTCAATTCTATAGAATGCACTAAGTGCCTTTCTAGAAAAAAATAATTACATGTACTATACGTATAATTAACTATAATTATTATATATAAAATTTTTTATTATATTCATAGATAGGATGGTTATATACATCCTATCTATGAATATGATAAAATTCATCCTTTTCGTGTATAGCAGTTTGATGCTTATAGATAAATGTATAAAGTTGTGTAACTGCCATAATCAAGAAACAGATCATTTCCATCACCCTAAAAAGTTTTCCGGCATCCCCCACCCTCTAGCAACCATTGATATGATCTTTGTCCCTATAGTTGTCCAGGATGTCAAGTAAATGGAGTCATGTAGCCTTTTGTGTCTTGCTCCTTTCACGTAGCATAATGCTGCAGACTCATCCATGTTGTTGTATGTATCAGTTGCTCATTATTGCTGAAAGAATTCTATTGTATGAATGTACTATTTGTTTATCCATTCACTGGTTGATGAACATTTGGGCTGTTTCCAGTTTGGCCATTATGAATAAAGCTACGGAGGCTTCTAAAGAAGGAGTGACATGATCTGACTTAGCTTAAAAAAATCTTGCTGGCTTCTGTACAGAGAATGAATTTTAGGGTCTAACATGGGAGGCCAGAGGCTGGGAAACCAGCACAGTAGTCCAGGCAACAGAAGACGGTAGCTGGGTTGAGTGGAGAGATAAAGAAATCAATAGAACCACCATACTTATTTCGAAAGTAGAATGTAGAGTATTTGCAGTAATGAAAAAGTGGGAAAAATCAAAGATGCCTTCTGAGTTTTTGTCTGGAGCAACTAGGTGATTGTGCCCCTCTTCATTTCCAATTGCTCATCTCTGTATCACGTTAGCGTAACTACTCCATGGGTATATGAGTAAAATTAAATCAAAAATTTGAAAGTATAGAATTTTCTATGAAATCGACAATCTATCATCCAGTCTCATAAAGACAAATCTTTTGTGACAGACAGATCACTTCTAAAGCCTTACAATAAGTCTCTACAACACTATCTTTCATCAAAACACAATTTAATTTCTCTTCAGAGTTACTCTTGGAACACTAAGATTAGACCAAATAATTTGGGAAATTTTAAATCCTGTCACACTCACATTTGGGGCTAAATATTAATTTAAAAAAAATATTGGAACTATGAAAGTCTTGCTTACACTGGGATGCCTGAGGCAGCATGTAATTCTGTGTGAGATTGTTCCTGGGGTGGTTCCAATTCCATAGAATGAACTGTGTCCCCCTAGAAACAGTATTCACAAAAAGTGCCTCCCTTCCACTCTGAGGATTGTACGCTGGTACCGAATAGTCTATAAGGAGCTTCTACCCAAAATCTTCTACTTCTAATTAATAGAGATTGTAGACTGGATTATTTTCACTCTATACTCAGTAATTACAGTAGTTGAACACTTTAAGTAGAGAATCATATTCTTGTTTTTTCTAATAGCTGAAAACATAACTGTATTAAAGTGGGAGTGTTACTGAGGTCACCTACATTGACATGCAGGCCATCTCTTCCCTTTGAGCTGCACAGAATAGAGTCTGTGTGCTTAAACTCTCAGAAAGCATTGAGGTGAGTCTACTTTCTCTAGAGACCCATAAATATAAAATAAATTATCAGCAATGAGGACCGACCTTTGCCTCCATCATCCCATGAGGAGATAAAAATATCCTTTTTCTTAATTTTGAAGCTATGCTATTTTTATATTTCTGAAAAGGCTTAGTTCTAAAGATTCACATTTCCCCTGATTTTCAGATTACTGACTTCTTTGTCTGTACCTCTTTTCTGCCTTTTTCTATATTAACAAAAGAATCCGTAAATTGAAAACTACATGATGATATTTCGTGAACCCTTACAGTTATTTTCACAACGTGCAGCCACGTTTTGAGTTAGAGTGTACGTGTGTGAGTGATGTATTAGAAGATACACATGTGTTGGTCAATATTGTGGCTTGCTGAGTGAATATATATATAAATATGTGAATATCAGTGACCATTAGCAACAAATTCATAAAATATCTCATTTAGCTGCTTATTTTGTTAATTACAAGTCAATGTTAAACTTTAAGAAGGAAAACTATTGCCATATTTTTGTTCATATATGTGGTTTTCTCATTCTGCATTTCCATACCATATTGCCTAATTCAGAACTGCAATACTGAAATAGATTAATTCTTTTAATAAAAAAAAGAAACCTCCACTGAGCTTTTAGAATCAAGAAAATGATAACAGGTATTTATGTGTTGTTTTCCCCTGTTGTTGACATTGGCTTTTAAAGCTGATGGGAGTAAAAATCTTAATTGTTCCTATGCTATGGATCACCCTAGTGATAAAATTGCTTTGTTAACTTTTGACTTTTTTAACTAGCATTTGGTAGGTGCTTCCATTGTACTGTACACTGTGTTAAGCATTGAGGACACAGAGATAAACAAGAAGTGGCCCTGTCCTCCAGAGCTCATTTTGTGGGAGGGAGATATTGCACCATAATGAGTGTAAGTCAGTTCAAAACTAATAGCACCAAATAACTATGCAAATATCTATGCATATGATGAGTCCATATGTACGCACATGCACACACGCACACTCACACACTCACATGTATACCATCCCAAACTTTACCAAAATACATATCCTTGACACTTCACACCCTTCCCTCACAAACATTCAAAAGACTACCCCATCGCCATATAACAACACGTGGTATATACATAAAGCAGCCATTTTATAAATTTTTAATTTAGAGTATTATACTATTTTTATTATACATCATACATTTCATGAATATAACTTGGCATACACATTATTATAATCTATTTTAATCTATGGCCAGCTTGGTGACTTGCAGTTTTTCACTCTGAGTTTCAATTTCTTATCTCTGAAGTGGGTCGATAAGACCTGCCTTGTAGGGTAATTGTCAGGATCTGGTAGGACGATGGATGTAGTGGCCAATAGCCAACATTAGAAAGAGCTGAAGAAATGGTAGTTATTACCATCGGCAGCAGTCGTGTTGTCCTTCTAATCAAACTCGGCTGCAACGTTTGTTGCCAACAATAAGACAAGTCAGCTAGCTGGGTTGCTAGAATTTGGAATTCAGCTCTGCCACTTATACAGGATATTTTACTCTCAGAACATCAATATACATGTGAAAGTTTTCTATGCAATCAGTTCTGAACATTTTAATTGAAATACAGGAGAATCCCTTTATCAGACATTTATATTACAACATATGTCATTTCCTTCTAGACTTGGTATAAGGCCCTGGAAATACAAAGACATATTAAAGGAAAAGCCCTGTCAAGGAGTAAAATCTCAAAAGGAAAATATGTTCGCATACAACTAATGATGGTGCAAGGTGGCATGTACTACAGGAGAAACATGTGCAAGTTACTATGACGGGAAGAAGTGACAATATTTGAAGAAAAAAACGTTTAGAAAAGGCTCTGTAGGGCTTTATATCCAAACCTTTGTAATAGATCATTTTATAATATTGATCTAGTGTGTTCTGTATGTTATATTTGGGGAAAAAATAATATCAACAGATTTATACACATATAAGTCTGCCCATGTGTAGCAAGACATATACATATGTGCAGACTTTTCTAAATGCTAGATGCCTTCCATCTCCAATCAAGTAGGCCATTTTCCTCCCATCTTATGCTAGCTACTGTGCAAGGCACTGAAAGTAGAAAGACCTATTAAGAAACAAATGCGTATGTTAATGCAGCTGGCATGTGTGCATATTGATACGTACATCAACATGGAGAAGTGTTCCTGACCAGTCTCATTGTGCCTTTTCACCACTCTCTAAATACCCACATTGTGTTCTTCATAGAACTTAACACTAACTGAAATTATATTTTTAATTCGCTTGTTTCTTTTCCTTTGCTTTTCTTGTTTTGGCAGTCTCTCAAACTTGAAGGTAAACTTCAGGAAGGCAGGAACTTCTCATGATTCTGCGCTATGTCCTCAGTGCTCAGAATCCTGCCTGACACCTCACCGGGGCCTATGCAATGTGTATTAAGTGCATAAGTCACGAATGCACACAGAAATCATACGTCTATTAGCCCTACCATCCCACAAGCACTAGCCCCAGTCTTACCAGCCATTAAAGATTCGAATTTATAGGACTTTCAGAAAATGTGTGAATTTGGTTGCCAAATATAAATGACTCAGAAATGCATAACCAAATGAGTTCCATGAATTCTACTGACAAACATAAATGATTCGTCTCCTGTTTATCATGACTCTCACAGGCATCTTTTCAATCTGTAAAAACAGTTATGTCATTAGAGCCAAAGCAAATATGTCAATGGTGTATGAAACTTGAATATGGATATGAGAATATTTCTTAAACTCTACCTCACAACTAAGTATTTGAATTTATGTCTTGTTAAGTAGGGAGAAAAAATCCAGCTGAACTGAAATTATAATCGCATATTTATCTGTATCTTAATTATACTGCAATAATTTCAAAGCCTATAACACGAGTAGAATTTTTATCACGCCTCTGGTTTAGCTACATGTTTTTCTCACCCAGGCCCCAGGAAAATATTCATGAGGTAAAACTGGCAATACAAAAATAATTATTTGAAAAACATTATATGAGGTGAGTTGTTGCTTCTCTACTGGATGCCAGTTTAAATTGAGCTAATTTGTTTTACCAGTAGCTTAAGAAAACCCCAGCACAGCGGCACGACAATTATATCCAGGTGCAAGGACTTAATTCAACAAATTCTAGGTGGATCCTTCCAGTCTGCACGGTGGGCCCTACTCTCAGCTGCGGCTAAGAACAGATGCCTTGCAAAGCCTCTGTAAGCATGATCCAGTCAGTCCTTGAATAGAGATGTTGAAATGTTTCCAAAAGAAAAGATGAATGTGGTATTCTTATGACCGTAATTCCAACATATACATCATTGAAGAAAATGACATGGTAGGAATTATTTTAAATATGTGAACAAAACAAGAAAGGTAATTTATGCCTTTGGATTATTTTTATTTCATATACAAGGTATACATACACACATTTAAAAATTATAAGTTTTACGAGAAATTCTCTTACATATCCATATATATATTAACTAAAACCATTAACACCCATAGACATGTAGCAAATTGTTTCTGAAGGGACTTTAGTGATGCTCCAGATAGAAAAGTATAAAGTGTCAGATGGAGAGAGCGAGCCTCTGAATGATGCGTACGCTCGCCTGAGCTCAGGAAGCAGCCTGGCTCGAGAGACGAGACCATGGTATAAGGGTTCAAACCTCCCTTTTTTAAAGTCATGATTTTTTTTAATTACATAAATGTCAGATTTTTGCCTTATTTACTTTTTAAATAACTTTCTTTAAATGATATTGAGCAAAATAAACAAAAGCATTTCATGATTTCAGTTCTAGAAACATATAGCCATCCAATGAATGGTTTATTTTTCCAGCATACTTCTAGATAATAATTTTCTCAGAAAATGGTGTTTGTTTTTTCATTCACTACTGATTAAATAAGACTAGGAAACAATTTCTAACTGTAGCAAACTGCCTCTTTCACGTTGCTAAAATACTTACAGATGTGCAGGCATATATGCTGGATTTGAACATAATTAAAATTTACTGCTAATTATTAGTATAGCAAGACTAGCAACTAAGTATTCTTTATATACATCTCTGTAACATTCAGTTTGCTGATGTGGCTAAGTCTGAATACATTAATAGATGACCATCAAGATTATTTCAGATTGAGAATTGTATCATAAGAGAGAGTTATTTTGGCTAATCTGTCATTTCTCATTTTATCCCAACCAAGAGTTTTCCAGCAAAGTCATGTTTTTAAGTCTTAAATTTCTCTTTAAAATTTCTGATAAATTCCACGTTAGTTTTATTTTAAAATATTTTATTTGTAATATAGTATTATATTTTGGTATTAAAATGAGGCCACAAAACTTTATTTTATTAAGAATGATCTGTAAACATTAACAATACTAATTAGAGGTATGTCAGACAATTTGAATTACACCATTGGGTAGTGCTTATTCAGATGTATGTGAATAGTCTGGACATTTTGAAAACCATCCAAATGGGACGCAAATAAAAAACTGTCAAAAATCTAAACCAAGTTCAGCCAGGCGTACAAGACCAGTTCCCATGAACTGAGAGGAAAAATTAAAAGCAGTCAGAGGTCCTGAAAAATCCTAAAGCTGGATAACAACTTTCCTCATCTTTTGCTAGTGGATCCTAAAGAAGACATTAATAAACCTTAATAGATAGACTAAAATCTCCAGGGCAGAGATTTCAGGTAATAATAATCTAGCAATTTATCTCCTCATTGTGCCCAATTTCCTCATATGTATAAAAAGTAATTTGGATACGACATTTAACTCATAAAAGCAATATCATAATTCCATCGTGATATCCATATTCAAATAAGAAACCTTAACTCAAAGAATAATGCCTTAATTGCTTCATAGTAAACCATTTCGAGTTGTCATATAGAAAGCCAACTTCCTATCTGAGGGAGACAAGATATTTGACACTGAAAACTATTTAAACAATAGCAAACTACAGAATGCCCAAAATCAAAGATATATTGACAATGATTTTTTTCTTTTAAAGATCGGCACTGGAGCTAACAACTGTTGCCAATCTTCTTTTTTTATTTTCTGCCTTTTCTCCCCAAATGCCCCGAGTACACAGTTGTATATTTTAGCTGTGGGTCCTCCTAGTTGTGGCATGTGGGATGCTGCCTCAGCATGGCCTGACGAGCGGTGCCATGTCCACGCCCAGGATCCGAACCAGCGAAACCCTGGGCCACTGAAGCGGAGCACATGAACTTAACTGCTCGGCCACGGGGCCGCCCCTCAACAAATATTTCTTGAACACCAGTACGTGCTAAGAGTCAGGTATGAAAATACATAAAAACTTAATTCTGACCCTGCAGGAACTCAAATTCTCATAAACAACAAAACACTCTAATAAACAAATCATTACACTTTATTAAATATTTTAACTAAGAATCAAATTTATCTAAATATTATTTTTAAAGTTTATTTGAAAATGTATGCATTGAAGCTAGTTACCCAAGGTTAGATGCTAGTGTCATTTTTCCTGTTCAGGCAAACAAAAATTTATTAATCCAGTACATGTCCTAAGTATTTGATGAGGCATTAGAATTAAAGAAAACTTGACTTGTAAACTGAACTCCAAATAATTAAAATCATCTAAAAATCTTAATAAGATGTTTTCACACGAGAATTTAACCAGAGAAAAGAAAAATACTACCCAGTTTCCTGTGATCCTTATTAGGAAGCTTACCGTGGAGCGCGACAGCCTGTAAGTAACTTTGGAGAGGATCTAACACAAAGCCCCCATTTTTCAGTCAGAAAACCAAGGCCCAGGGACAACTAGTGTCTTGCCAGTTAGTTAGCGACACAGACTTAGGCCCCAGGTCTCCTGGACTCCAGCCTGGATAACCCCAATACTGTACCATGCTAATCCTCGGCTAAAGTTTATTTTTTTTCCACATGTAAAATATATGTGCTGAACCTGTTGCTAGTCTAAAGAAAGAGGAGTTTCAAACTGTTCAACTTTACACAATCAAACTGTATCTTATGAAAATTGAATGATCATTTACCACCACCCTCTATCCCAAGTTATAATGGGCAGTGTTACAGGAAAATGACTGTTTTGATAAATGCATACGATAAATAAAGCTTGAGCATTAAAGAGTATTGAAATTGCACAACCAGAAGGACCTGCAACCAGAATATGCAACTATGTACTGGGGGGCTTTGGGGAGAAAAAGAAGAAGAAGAAGAAAAAAAGAAGAAGATTGGCAACACATGTTAGCTCAGGTGCCAATCTTTAAAAAACAGAGTATTGAAATTGTTAGAAGTGGTAAGTGACCTGGGATTTCATAAACGTAGATCGATAGCAAGAAACCATTGGGAGAAAAATCTGCTCTTGAGAAGGAAGAAGGAAATATTGTTTTCCAGTGTAGAAAATTACTTTAACTTCTTGAAATCACAGAAAGTGATGCTGCCCATGTTAAGATAAATGTACCACAAATACCTAAAAGTCATACTTAAAAGTAAACATAATACGTGTCCTATTCTTCACGCTTTTACTTCTGTATCCCACAGGGTGAAACTGTGAAACATTGCAAAATAATGTCTCCTGTAACTTACATGAAACTAGTGGAGATGATGATAAAGTTGTGGAATATCGTTTCTCTGTTGAGTTGTTAATATGATTTTTAGCATAGTTTAACAATACGGTTTAATTTTAGCTTCAAAGAACATTGTTTTTAATTTCAATTTTTTTCTGCTTATACTTCACAATAGATAATTACAAGTGTAATCACTATTGGTCATTGGCCATTAATTTGTTTCGGCGTATGTACCTCAGTGGGCAGTAATTACTGCACAGCCTTCAATAAGATATCATTAACAAAATGAGAAGACCAGAGAAAATACGTTAATTACTGTAAGTGCGCCATTGGTTCCTCCCTGGAATAAACAAGTCTAACAATTAAGATCACACTTACTTTTTGCCAGGCTGTATTATGCAGTGCAAAAAAAGAAGGGGAAAAAAAAGGCAAGGCTAGATAATTTGAAGAAAATATATTTTGGGGGATTAATGTTATTTCCCTTTAAATTCAAATCAGCAAATCTAATGACCCAAAGATAGAAAGCAGCTCTTGCACCAAGTGGCAATGTCATAAAAGCTCATTGTTAATAATGAAGGAAAAAATTAATTGACTACTGTACTCTATTACAATTACAATGAGAAATATCTCAAAATTATGAAAATGTTTTAATATTTTTAAACTATTGTAAAGCAAGTTAAATTGATTTCCTATCAGTCTACATGTAAATAGACTGGAGAGTGTTTTAAATGCTCCAATTAAGAGCTTGCAATAGAACAAACTCACTTAGAACATAATTGGTTTTGGTGGCCAGTGTAGCTCCAAGCATTTCTGAGCATGGTATTTGCAGCATGTTGTTAACCTGAAAGTGTAATCCGAATATCTGTTGATTCAATTCTCTCTGCCTTTTGATCTTCATTCCCCAGCTCATCACTCAGAACTTTTAAGCATGCTAGTTTGTCCTAGGCATTTGTTTTCTGTGTCATCAGATACATATACACATAGATACATTTCCCATGGCTGTTCATTTAGGTCTTCTGTGCAACTGGCTTTGCCATGCCTCTCAGACCCAAACCCTGCAGCTGTTCCTGCCTTTCTTTTATCGTCCTGAGCGAGGCACATCTCATTTCACCCTCATTCTTCTGCAGTTTCAGGCCTTTCCACTCTCCCTTCCAACGGCTCCAGCTGTACCTTTTACAACCCAGCTGCTGGGAGCCTTTTCCAGGGACCTTCCCTCCTTCTGACCTCGGGCAGCTCTAACCCTAAGTCGCAGATTCTCTGGTCCTTTCTGACATTCTCTCCGTCCAAGTCAAGTCCTTCATAGCCCCCTTGACCTGAGTCGTTTCAAGTCTATTTGGACTTGATTCTGACCACTAGTAAAATTATAAGATTGATTCTAAACAATTAAAACTTCTCACACATCATAATCATTAATATTTATTTAGTATACATTTTTCCTAAGTTTAGGAACGTGTGCACTTCAATAAGATTTGCAAATCGTATTTTCTGGAATAGTAACATCAATAATAATTGAAGTCAAAAGATGACAAGCTAAGCGGGCCACTGTGGTTCACTACGGACTGCCTCCAGTACTTTTTCTTGCGCTTATTCAGAAACTCGAACAGCTAGACGCATTCCTCTTTGAATGATGAGAAGAGCCTTTGGCAATGGTGATAACTCACTTAGAAGCCTTCAAAACTAACAAATTATCAAATGCTTCAAAATACAACTAGTATCAATACAAATATAAAACGGTCTCTGATCTTCTCCTTTGGGACTCCTTGGGTATTCTAGACTCAGCCTTTTTCTTATGTTCCCAGAGAACCCAGGACTCCCTCTTTAGGAGCCCTTATCGTTTTGAATCATGGTTCTGTTTGCTTGTCTGCCCCAGCAGGCCAGGAAGTCTTCAGGAAAGTGGACCAAGTACCTCACACAAGGGATGGTTGATGAATTAATTGAGTCAATGGCCCTGATCAGGTAAGCATAAGTTAAAAAAAGTCTTTCAAGTTAACAAGTATTTGTGAGACAAGTTTAGACATTGAGAATTTTGTTTTAGATATTTTAAAAGGAAGAGTATTCATTTTTATTTGTTTGTTGTTGTTTATAATTATTTCAACTCCAAGCACATGTGCCTATTAGTTTTTAAAACTGTTCTAGTATTCTTTGAACTTCGTCAGGGCCATTCTGAGCATTTAGAGACTAGAGTATCTATCTGGAAAGTTTCAGTTTTCTACACAGCCTGCATCGATGTATCTGTTCATAGGAATGCTTACACATCATAGAGGTACAGAGATACATAGCTATAACTCAGGTATCTAATAATAAAGACTTTATTTCCATTTTGTAGAAATAACATTCTGTGGACCCTACATCTCAGGAGACACAAGGTCTGACTTTCACTAAAACTTTATACAGCTTACAACAGAAAAACAAACAAGAATCTAATTAACTAATTTTGTAATAAATTATTTCCATTTAACGCACACATAAACAGGGCAACAAATCTAAATCTGAGAAATATATCACTTTAAAACAAAAGTTAAACCCAAATATAATTTTAAATAATAAAAGGGAAGATAGTTATCATTGGAATAAAATCAATCTTTACGGTTTCAGAGTATATCCAAACAGTGAAATAAAATCAATCTTTATGGTTTCAGAGTATATCCAAAATTATGTTTTTAAATGAGCATATAATGATCATTAGCTATGTGGAAAATGATCATCAGAATAATGAGAAAAAGTTAAAAAGCTCAGAAGATGCCTCAAATCTTACACCTCTTTGTAAGTATCAATGTTTAAAATTAAACAAAATTTAAGGTTGTCTTGGGCTACTATTGGCCATGGGAATGCATAATTTACAATTACAACAGTAATCTAATTATATATCCTGTTTCTTCCCCAAGAAATGCATGAAGCCAAAGCTGAGGCATGATTCTGAGGTCTTCTCTAGTCACTCCTCAGATTTGTGTTGCCTTTACCTGATTTTGTGTCCTGTGCTCACCCGTACCCAGAAGTCATTTTGAACTCCTTATCACAGTAAGAATAAATTTAAGTACTTTAATTTTTCATTTGAATTGTTACAAAGTGCCTCATCCTTTATAATTTTAAGAAACACCCTTACCTCTCTCTACTCCCTTCTGTAGCCAGAGTAAAAACCGCAGCATCAGTGACTGAATTGGGGAGAGGCAGGCACCTGAGCCTCCCTTTTAGTGTTAAACACATAGAACAGAGTACTATTTCCCAAGAAAATCAATCTTAAATACTTTTCCTGAATTCCTTATAGCGCAGTCCAGTCATTTAGTAGATGCTCAATAAGTACTTGATGATTGGTTCTTTAATTCACACTAAAATAAAAAGAATACTGTAACTGCAATTTTCAGCTTCCACCTACAGACCTCACTACCTAAGAGAAAAATGTCAACACTCATCAATGGTAGAAATATAAATTTCTGGAGGAAATTCGCCAAAGTGTCAAAAGTCTTTTTGCTTTAACTGCATACTCTTTGACTCGGCAACTCTACTGGGGATTTTTTAAGGAAACAACCAGGCTAGTAAGCCATGGTACAAGAATATTAGCAAACTGTTGCACACATTCATGACAACTGGTAATAACCAAAATGTTTAACAAGAAATTAACCTAAGTGAAATACATTGTAGTGCAATCAAACAGTGATAATATAAATAACAAGGAAAGACGTTTGAGATATATTGCTAAGTAAATAAACAATATTACACAGGAGAACGCATAGTACTCGAGTCTGTTTACATACATACTTGCACACATTGAAGCTGCTTCCCCTCCAGACCGGGCACATAGCTAGACTACATTTCCTAGTGTAAGCAGAAATGTGGTCACATTTTGTGGTCTGAAACTTATAAACATCTCACTTGCCATCCTGTCTTCCCCATGACTGGAGGTCGATCGCTGGCCAGGAATCTCCAGGCATTAACGATGGGAATGCCCTGAGTGACTGCATGGAGCAGAGCAGCACTGCGCTGCCCCCCACTTCTGGCACGCCCCTCCACAGTAGAAGTAAATTGTTGTGCTAAGCCACCAATATTTTGAGGGTATCCATTTCAGCAGTTGAGATATCCTGACTAATATCCATGGAAAAGTATAAAAAAAACTGTATATACCAAAATATTAACAGTAGTAGCAGTTGATTTTTTCGTATTTTCTATTTTTCTTGCTTAAACGCCTATTTTGTAAGAAAAACCTTACAAATGGGATTTTTGACCCCTAAAGCTAGGATTCCAAAATACGGAAAAATGAATTCCTGTCTTTCATTAGCATAATACATTTATGAAATATAAGGGAAGTATAGAATTTCACTAACGCTTCCTAAATTATGTAATGTTCTGGTGTGATCATATTCTTCAGAAAATAATTTAAGCATAATATAAATAGTTGCTTTATCAGGGTATTTTTGCCTTGGTTAAAGTCCTTAACAAAAGCTATAAGTTATCCTCTTAACCATTGCTAATATGGAGCAAAAGCTCTACGATGAGTCCATTTCCACCCCTCAAACCCTGAACGATTTAAATACCATCCCACACAATCTCTCCGACATGTCCACACTTGACTGGATCATCTTGACTAAACGTAGCAGACCTGACAAATTCTTGAGCTCTTAGAATGACTTTAATGCAGTTTTTAAGCCCTCTGACATACCCTTCAAAACTCCGTTAATGTGATTTACAGTTAAAATAAACATAAAAACATCATTAAAATAATGATAAAAGGTTAAGGCCTTGAGCTACCAATGCAGAGAACAGAAGGCCACGCTGTGCTCGGGGGTTCAGAGGGTCTTCAGTAGGGGGCACCCAAGGTAGAACCAAGCACCCATTTGAGCATTTCAGAGCATTCATGGTCTGTGCAGAAAAGGATGCTAAAAATTGTCTTGCTTTGCAAAAAAAAAAAAAAAAAAACAGCATTTTTTATCTGATTCTTCCTTTGCCTTTCACAAAGATTGCGTACTTATTCATTCTTTCTTTATACCCACTTTACAGATGAGGAAACTGAGGCTTAGTTCAGGTCAGTGTCACGAGCTTGTAGGAAACAAAGGCGTGACCCTTCCACGTCCACCACCACAATTCATCTCAGGCACCTTTTTTCATTATTTTCCTTCTCTTTCTTCCCTGAAAGTGCTTCCCAGCAAAATTAATCATGCAAGTCTGAGCTCCTGCCCACCTTGCTGCCTTCTGAGAATTTCCAGCTTGCTACCTTCTCCCATCCTGCTTCTGCCATCCATGCTGGTTCAGTCTGTAGATATGACTTAAGTTGGCTGTTTCTCCTTGAAGATTTTTCTACATTTTCTAGGCCTAGTTCTCATCACTCAAAATCTTTCATTCCCGTAGGCTTGCCTGCAAGCCATAATATTGCCTTTGACCAGACTGTGAACCCTCAGAGGCAAGCATGTGCTGTTTTCAGCCTCGCTTCCCCAGAGCCTTACATAGGGCTTGGCTCATTCTAAGTTCTCAAAAATAAATACATGAAAGAATAACAGAAGCTACTCTATTTTTAAAGAGATATTACATGAAATGAAACTCACAATTTATGAATGACACATTGCAGTATGTCCCAGCTTTTCTGGTTCTGTTAGAATAGTCATTTCAATGTTTCCCACCTTCTGAGAATGTCTTTCTTACCTTGGCTTTGCCTAGCCAGCAATTAAAGGCTTTTGACTGAAGACCACAAGTATTGCAAAGCTGGGAGCAAAAACATTTTTCTTTATAAATGGCCCAAGTCAATTTTTCCTACAGGTAGATGTACAGCTTGCTGAAGAAACTTCAGTCATTCATTCTTTCTAAATTATCTGCTGAACATCTACTCAGTTCCAGGAACACGTTTTAAACACTCATTCAATCCAGTTTCCGCAGTCACACAAGTCAGAGACTAGTTAAGAATAAAGACATAGGAAAAATGCAATGGAGAAGTTCAGTGAGTATTAAGGGTGCACATGGATGGGCCAAGTGGAGGTGAGGACATCAAGGAAGGCTTCCTAGAGGAGGCAACCCTTGATCTGTGCCTCAATTATGAGACAAACTTTAAATGGGCTGAAGTTCCGAGTACAGAAGAGATGATACACAAAGCCACAGAGATGAGAAAAAAAACGAGTAGGAATGCATGGAGAATAACAGGATCTTCACTGCTAATGAACAAACACGGGCCAGCAGGATGACGTAAAAGGAGACCAGCAAGGGAGGAAAACAGGCACAGGCAAGGGATAGCCGTATACACCACGTTAGAGTTTAGTCTTTGACTTCAAAGAATTATCATGTACACAAAAATCTATTTTTGAGACAAAGATTTACCATTAAAAATTTATCTACTGCCTAGTCTCCGAGGATTTGATTATTTTATGCATAGTAGTAAAATACTTTTCTTAAATAATCTTGGAAGGGAGTAAGAATCACCTCATTTAAATCTTTTCTTAAGTTCTTGGTTTTCTTTCGAGGAAGAATTAAGGGACTTCTTAGATCCTCTCGGAAGGTGACTACGATGTCTAAAGAATTGCTCCTCCATCTTGGGGCTGCTCTTGCTGTTCTCTCACGCGCTGGCTTGCTTTCGCTCTCGCTCTCGCTATTGCTGTTCCCTGTTTCTTTTCTTTATCAATCATTTTGCCTTCGATGCCGTTTTCAGAAAGGGGCTTAGTAAGCCTCTTTTTTTTTCTCCTGAGATGGTTTCTTAAGCAAACAGTGTGGAACGTTGGGTTAGAATACCGCTCTCTACTGACCATCCTCATATGTCAGGCCAGATCTTTTCCACTTGTCATGTTGGCACTCATAAAACACATCTGGGACCTCAGGCTACCCTGAATCTCGCAAAAGTAGGGCATAAACCAAATTCTGGAGTCCTTTGTTGATAATAATCCATTCAGTGCAGCACCTGGAGTGTTTTTTTATTGGAGAGAGTCAGTGCTGTGCTGAGCGACGGTGACGCGGTTTGATGGAGCTGCCCCTGGAATGTAATAAAGAGCAGGGAACCCGCTCCTCTGAGTGTGTTCTTGAATTAAAAGCCAATGGTTTAAGAGTTCACTGGAGAACCCAGACAGAGAGAGGTGCTTACTCCACGGCTGTTGGTGACACCGAGCACATCATTAGTCTATTCTAGTTAGCTACTTACTTCCAGGTGCAACTTAAAGTGTAGCACAAAAAAAAGAAAAAAAAAGAAAAACTTTACATTATGCTTGGTCCGGACTAACTTAGAAACCAGGCTCGAGCCTCTGTACCCCTCCAGCAGTGAAAATGAAGTTTTACTGCTAATGGAGTTGGAACATAAGACCCATGCAACTGGAAGCTGTGTGCTTTGTAAGTTCCATTTCTCCTTACTCTTTGGAGATATAGTACAAAATCCTGTCTTTTCTATTTGAAAACATATAGTATTAGTGGGGGAAGATCTGAAATACTAATTTTTATTACTTTATTTGCAATTGCTATTAAAAATAAGTATCGAAAATAGAGATTTTTCTTATCATTTTTACCTGAAATTAGTGGCTCTACTATTACTTTTTCAGAATGAGAGAAAATCCAAGAATATTTTAATCTAAACAGTCAGGGGGAAATTGTTTGATGGCAATACTAAATTCAAGGTTCAAATGATTTAATTAACAGTGATTTATTTGCAAACAAGAAGTCTTCCAATAGTCACTTCTTTGATAGTCCCTTTAGTAACTTAAGGCTGAAACTCTCCCACCTTTGTGCGAGAGCATATTTTGCAAAAGTGATTATAAATAACTTGGCTATTCGTATTATCTCTGAAAAATTCAAATGACTTTTTACCAGAAAGAATCAACATGTCCATTAAATCACTCATCACATAAAATGAAATTCTGTTTTACAAGCATCTGGACTAATGTTTTCCTATCATAGTCAGGATCCTATTTTGAAAGTTTCTTAGTTATATGACTACTACTGACCTTTCCTCATTGAAAAGCATGAAAATAACTGAAATAAGCTCTCAAATAGTGATATTATCAATTATCGATATAAACCATAAAATATTTATGATAAGAGGAAACCTAAAGAGCTTAAGTTTGCAAACATAAAAAATGATTAGATGTTTTCTTAAAGACTAAAACCTCAAGTCATAATTTTTAAAAGATTTAAATGCTTTGGCTATGTCTGTATCACCCAGACAACAGAGCTCAATTTCTCCTGATGCAGTCTGACATTGCAGAACTCCTAAAACTTAATCCAAGCCAAATCCTATTTTAATTGATTAAAATAAACAGATATTTTCAGATTAAAAAAAGTACACAATATCTGCATTATAACTTATTTCCACTTGATGATAAATGTTTATAATAAGGCAAAATGATACACCTGTCTGCACTATTTGGGAACTTCCATGATTTTTAGAAAAGTTTTGTTTTTAATTAAAGCGTATTATACAGCATCAGAATTTTTCTTCTTTATTATGCCAAGGAAGCATATGGAAATTTGAACTGTGAGATGTTATTGATTTATTCTGATGCTAGAGAATTTTGCTCCCATGTAAACATATCCTGTGACATGAATATGGATAGCTTTGTACCCTAGAAAAGTCCATTATTATAAGTAGCATATGGTTTTGACTCCTGAGCCATGAGGAATATAAGAAAACGCTATTTGCCATACAAGTGATTGTAAACATTTGGTGCACCCCTAAGCTAAAGACAGAGATGATTACTGAATCTGTTTTTTTGAAGTAGCCAGCTCAACTGTAGTCTTTTCTTCATTGTGCATTTACTTTTTCAGCAGTTGAGTTAAAGTTTCCCTGCAAGATTCATAGATAGAGACCAAATATTCTGGTCCTGCAGCCTCCTAACTCTGAGCAAACAGATGTCAACATCAAGGCAAATGGGAAACGAGTTAATGATACATTCCACACCAATGCTCATGCCAAGAGTATGTGCTTTCTTAATTTGATCTTGCATAATCATAAAAATCTCCACTTTCACAAATTACGTGGACTATATCTTTTAATTTGTATATTTTAAAAAACCTAAAAAGTGAGTCCAAAATGAATTCTTATGACTTTTCAAAGGGCTTTGGACTCTTCTGAATTATAAAATACTGAATATAGAGTTTCCAAATACTAAATTTAGAATCAACTCTAAATTTATATTAAAAACACAACTAAAAATATTAAATATTAATTTTAATATTATGTAAGTTTCTTTTTTTCTAAGAGGAGAATAATTTATACATGCACTAACTCATTGATTTCAATGATTCCCAAACATACTTGATCCATAAGAATCACCTTAGGAGCTTATTAAAATACAAATTCCAGGACACAGTGGCTCAGATGGATCTTATGATCAGAAAGTTTTAAAATGATGGATTCAGATCTACAGTGGAGACCAGGGGCTGGATTGATGTGTGTAATAAAGTTTCTTTCAGTTTTAATATTCTATTGTCTATGAATTGACTGAAGAAACCACAAGTTTATTCTTTTGATATAGAATGATGTATATGTAGATATAAACATAAACATTGGCATAGACATAAACACTATAAGGCAAACTTTTTAGAAGAGATGGATAGATAGATCTAGATAGATATTATAACACAGGACCTTTATCAAACTAGTTCTATAAGGTTATCAACTGGAATTCACTCTCCTTTTTCAGCAGACATGTCTAAAATGTAATGAACTCATGGCGAAAACAAATACAAACTAGCCACTGAAATTATTCTCTACATACATTACACTAATCATATAACTACTCAACAGTCTTTCTGCCCACAGCTATATAGGCAGACTGCGTGTGTATGTGTGTTTATACAGATTTTTAGCTGTTACTTGCTTACAGTTAATTACAAGACAACTTTGGATTTAGTAAAATTAAATATTTTTTAAAGCACAATTTGAAAACTTTGACCTACTTTCTTCAGAAAATCCTGGAGAAGTGAAACTAGAGAACCAGTAAATCTAAATGTTGAATTAGAGTCACTATTCCATATTTCTAAAATTATCCTACTCCTAAAACCAGTCAGCATCAGCCTGCAAAAAGTGGTCTGAATAAATGCTTCTCAAATTTTAATGCGTATACAAATCACCTGCAAATCTTGTTAAACTGAAAACTAATTTAGTAGATGGATGGTAGGACACAAGAATATTCATTTCTAACCACTTAGACTCCACCAAGAAACTCTTAGAACTAATAAATGAATTCAGTGAAGTTTCAGGATACAAAAATCAGTTCCTCTTCTATACGCTAACAATGAGCTGTCCAAAAAAGAAATCCAGAGAACAATCCCACTTACAATAGCATCAAAAAGAACAAAATATTTAGGAATAAATTTAGACAAGGAAGCGAAAGACCTATACACTGAAATCTATAAAACATTAATGAAAGAAACTGGAGAAGACACAAATAAATGGAAAAGTATCCCAAGTTCTTGATTTGAAAGAATTGCCCTTGTAAAAATGTCCATACTACTCAAAGCTATCTATAGATTCAAAGCAATCTCTATCAAAATTCCAATGGCATTTTGGCATTTTTTTGCAGAAATAGAAAAAACAATCCCCAAATTCATATGGAACCACAAAAGGCCCCAAACAGCCAAAGCAATATTGAGAAAGAAGAACAAAGCTAGAGGTATCACATTTCCTGATTTCAAACTATATTACAAAGATATAGTAATCAAAATAGTATGGTACTGGCATAAAAACAGACTCATAGACCAGTGGAACAGAAAGAAGAGCCAAGAAATAAACTCACACATATATAGTCGATAACCTACAACAAGGGTGCCAAGAATACACAATGGGGAAAGAGAGTCTCTTCAGTAAACGATGTTGATGAAAGTGAATACCGACATGCAAAAGAATGGAATTGGACCTCTATCTTACACCATAGACAAAATTTGACTCAAAAGGGATTAAGACTTAAATGTAAGACTCAAAAACTAAAACTTCTAGAAGAAAACATAGGAGAAAAACTCCTTGGCATTGCTCTTGTGGATGATTTTTTTTTAGATATGACAACAAAGTACAGACAACGAAAGCAAAAATAAACAAGTGTGACTACATCAAACTAAAAAGTTTCTGCAGAGCAAAGGAAAGAATCAAAAACATGAAAAGACAACCGAGGGAATGGGATAAAATATTCACAAACTGTATATTCGATAAGGGGTTAATATCCAAAATAAATAAGGACCTCATACAACTCAATAGCAAAATAAATAAATAAATAAAATAACAACCCAATTTAAAAATGGGCGAGGAACCTGAATTCACATTTTCCCGGAGATGATATACATTTGGCCAACAGGTATATGAAAAGGTGCTCAACATCACTAATTATCAGAGAAATCCAAGTCAAAACCAAAATGAAACATCACCTTACACCTAGTTAAGATGGCTACTATCAAAAAGATAAAAGATAAGTGTGGTGAGGATGCGGAGAAAAAGGAACCCTTGTACGCTGTTGGTGGGAATGGAAATTGGTACAGCCGTTGTGGAAAACAGTATGGTAGTTCCTCAAAAATTAAAAACAGAACCACCATATGATCCAGCATCCCTACCACCGGATATGTATATACATCCAAAGGAATTTAAATCAGTACCTTAAAGAGATATCTGTGCTCCCATTTTCATTGCAGCATTAGTCACAATAGTCAAGATATGGAAGCAATCTCACTGTCCCTTAACAGATGAATGGATAAAGAAAATGTGGTATACACACATACATACACACACACACGAACACACACAGGCACTCTGGAATATTATTCAGTCTTAAAAAGAAGGAAATCTTACAATTTGTGACAACATGGATGAAACTGGAGAACATTATGCTGAGTAAAATAAGCCAGAAAAGACAAACACTGTGTGGTATCACTTATATGTGGAATCTAAAAAAATCATACTCATAGAACCAGAGAGTATAATAGTAGTTACCAGGGGTTGAGCGTGGGGAAACTGGGGAGACGATCAAATGATACAAACTTTCATTTATAAGATGAATAAATTTTGGGGATCTAATGTACAGCATGGTGACTGTAGTTACTAATACTGTATTATACACTTGAAATGTCCTCAGAGAGTAAATCTTGTGTTCCTACCACACAAATACAAAAAATAACAGCTATGTGAGGTGAGGGATGTGTTAATTGAATTGATTGTGGTAATCATTTCACAATGTATACATATATCGTGTTGAATATCTTAAACATATACAATTTTTATTTGTCAGTTATACCTCAATAAAGCTGGAAAAAAATTGTAAACAATGAATAGGCCCAACAATGGAGGTGGGTAAGTAAATTATGGTACATCCACTAAATAAGATTTCATGTAACCAGTAAAAATCAGAGTCATAAATACTATCTAGCTTCATAGAGATATCATTTTTGTTATAATGTTGAAAGACAAAAACAAGTAATAAAATTGAAACATCACTATAATTACAACTTTTTAACAATAATAAATATATAGAAGAAAGTGTAAGAAAAATACTTCGAAATGCTATCAGGGGCTGCATTAACGTTGTGGTAGTCTCATACCTTTTCTTTTTTTCTGTGATGTGATATTGATAAATTTATAACATTTTTAAATGTACATAAGTTATTTAAACACAGTTTTCCATTTTTTTCTTTACTACCTCCACACAGAGATGCCACAGTCAAACGCAATAAGTATGACAAATCTTTCTGGGGGTCCGTCCCTTCCTGGGCTTGCAGGAGGATTAAGCTTCCTTGCCTCTTGAAGTTTGTTGTAACCATATGGCTTGAGTCAGCAAACGAAATGTGAGGAAAAGTGATATGTCACACTTATGGAGCTATTTAAAAACTGATGATGATTCTCCATGATTACAGTGGCAAACCTTGAAGCCTCATGTGGAGATGCAGGCATCATAACATGACAGTGACTCTGTCAGCCTAGGTCCCTGAGTGATGACGAGCAGATCCCCTCCACACCCCAGCAACCCGCACTGGTATGTAGAGATACAAATCTTTGTTGTTTTAAACTGTTGATATTTAGAGGTTGCTAATTACTAAGCATAAGCTAACCTATCCTAATATAATAGGTCATTATTGTCTTGTATCATTATGGTAAAAATTTTCCAAAAGCCCAACCAAAATCATATACCTGCCTGCCTTAGTCAAATATGTATAATTAGAAAATTTTATATCTTAGTCTAAAATTCTATATTAGTTATTCTATAACTAAGACATTTCAGAGATACCAGGAATCCTGAGGAGCACAAGAAGGTTAAAGGTCTTATAAAACTCTCAAAGTAATACATTCAAGGATCACAATCTTGACTCCCTTACTATGAGTGAAACCAAGTGAAACAAGACCTGGAATCTAATGAATTGATCTTGCAGGCAATCAATGTGGCTAATTTAGAATGAAAGCTCACAAGTCCATAGACGCTGGTAGATTCTTATCTTCCATTTGTTGCTAACACATAGCTAGGCATTGAGTTATTTAGCAATAAAAATAACATAAGAAATGGTTAAAAGGAATTTAAATAAGTTTAGAGAAACAAACACTGTGAGAGATAATAATCAAGTACTTGTCTTATCAGTAAAGTGCTAAGAATTAGAAAATGGAGCAAAATTAAAACATTAATTCTGACTGTTTTGGTGTGGCACAGCAATTCTGTTGACACATTGTAGTCACAGTTAAGCTGCGGTTTGTAAATAATTCACTTTTCATATAAATGAGAGCAGATTCAAGATTATCCTTAAAATAATGTCACCCTCACTTGTATTTCCATCTGCTTTCTTGAATGGAGAAGAGAGGGGTAGGTTGATACGCCAAAAATGATACATAATCCACAGGCATAATATCAGAGCAATTGCCTGTGCTTAGCATGTTGTTAACGGAACAGCATTGTGATGTATGTTGCAGTGGATAAAAAGCTGAGTTTAAGGAACATTAGAACACAAGGTTAACCACATGGTAGAATAAGTTGCTGAGATATTCCTATATGGTTTCAAGAATAAAAGCTTTAAGTTACTATCTTAGATGGTTTAGAGTTTTAAAACGTCACTGTCATAAAATATTCTAGAGATTTTTCGTTTTCTTTAAGTCCTTTTAACTTTTTATAAAATTAATTATACACTGTATCATTTTTGGTGGTTTTTGAGTTTGCCAGCTGGAAAAGTCAGAGGCTATGTTTACATTTATATTAATGCTTATAATATCCCACAGTGCCTAACACATAGTCTGTACTCAAAAAGCATTGAATGAGTTTAACTGGATTCTGTATCTTCAACATGGTCACTCTCCGCGGTGTCTTTACCTAGACTTCAGATCCTCTTCTATCAAAGGACGCATTGTACAGCATATAATGTCTCTTGAAAAAAAGTATAGAAGATAAAAGATAGAAGAAGGATTAAATTCTGTTCTCTTTATAAAGGTTTTACTCTTATTTATTGACAGGAATTGAAATAGTTGAAATGAATAACATGAAAAATACACTTAAGAAATTAGAAAACCAGAAACAAAGAGAGGAGAAAAACTAAACATTTTAGCCAAAAACGTTATATGGTTCATATGACAAAATATCCAATTTAACTCAGCTTTGTAAAAGCAAGTGCAAAAAGAAACTCATAAAGATGTGTCGTTTTTATTAATTGAAAGTAGAAAACATATCGTATTCCTCACAGATGAAAATTCTAATGCTTAGGCTCTAAATTATAAAAGAAATTCTCCTGTGAGATTTAACCTGGGGCCTCTGAAAAAGAAGTAGACTGAATGTTGCTGCTTTTTGTGACCTCTTTCAATGAAAGCTGGAGGCAGGGGGAGAAACTCCACTAGGCCTAAGCTAATGTAGATGGACCTTATTGCCATTCTGACTTCAAGCTGGATCCAATGAGAAAACACAGCAGTGTCCAGAGATTGACGGAGGACAGGCCCTTGGACTAATGCGTCTCAAAAAATCGCTTCTCACACTCAGACTGTGGATGAATGGTAGCGCATGAGTAAGATCACAGCCTTTGGAACCAAGGAGATCTGGATTGGACAATCTGTTTCATCTCGGACAACTTATTTCACTTCCCTGAGCCTCAGTTTCCTTAGTGGAAATACGCAGGCGACGAATAGAGGCAGGACATAAAAATCATCTGACACCTGCCCTGGGAAAGACATTACTTGCTGCAGAAAAATAAGGAGGGATATTAGATTCCAGACGAGCAGGTAAAACTGTTACAGCTTTCGAGATGCCTGAAAAGCCTGTCCAAGGTTCTCATCCTACAGAAGGTCCGCCTACCCACTCGTGGAAGAGGGGCAAAGCCAGGGGTCTCCTCGAGGAACAACTGGCATTCACCTTCAGTAATTAGACAAATATTCATCTGAGATCCCAGATTTTCACACCGTAGAATTAGTCTAATATCAACCGGGAACTGTACAAAGCAGACTCTTCCAGTTGCCTACATCAGCAACAGAAAAACCCCAGTAACGCTTCCAAGGCTTAGATGATTCTGAGCCACCTGGCTTTTCCACGAGCATGCCAGAGTTAGTTAGCTGCACGTATATACCCAGATCACTGAACACATGGACCAGATACGTGGAGACATTTAGTGTTCACTGTTCTCATTTAGGAGCATGTCTCTGTCGGATAATGTTTCACTTTTCCTACTTAATGTTGTCAGTCTTCCTGGCAGTAAATTCTAGGGCCATTTGCCTCATGGAGCCATCAAACCAGGTCATCAGACTGTGGAAGGATACCTTTTCCACTCTGGATGAGGTGTGAAGTTATTTCATATAAAAATGCCAAAATCCCGGCTTATACACTAAACAAAAGTTGAACAGAGGTGATCCCTGTTTCCCACCACTTAATATTATTATCTAATATGTAAGTCATGGAATTACATCCCTTCCAGTCATGAGAAGTGTGAATCACAACAAATCAAGTGATATCACTGATTTCATGCAAAACTGTTTTCATAAAATAATGTTTCTTATGATCAACTCTAAATTCTATCATTTCTCTATTGATACAGAACGTTCTTCCATAACACCTCACGATCCTTCTTCTGTTTAAGTCCAACTGAATTCAATGTGTTTGATAGTACTTTGTTTCAGAATAAACCCAACAACAAGAAATGCAAGCAAGGGACAAACAAGGCCACATTTTTTACGTTAATATTATTTTTATATTTATTTCTTTATACTAGTTTTCCTGTTTGTCACTCTGTGTGTTTTAATCTGAAATTAATCTCACTTCTAACCTCCCCCTCTACTGCTATCACCCCCACCCCACCAAAAAAAAAAAAAGAAAAAGAAAAGCTTAAGTGGAGTAAATGGCCCAAATGGCCCAAAAGATATCTTTTCCACTTTAATCTATGTAGAGAAAAAAAAGTGCACATCATCTGCTGGTGGCTCAGCAGCCTGAAACTATGTTTTGGTGTGCTTAGTTCTGTTGCTAGTGGCAGAAATAATCATGCTTTGTATTTCTGTAATACCTTTCTTCTGTGGAGCTCGCAGGATATTATGTGTCTTGCATTGCTAATCTTCATAACATCCCCATATTTACAGGAATCAATGGAAGTAATGGCCGTATTTTAACCTGGAGGATCACAAAGTGGGCAAAATTGATAAAGAAAGATGCTAAACACAGCTGATCTTGGTAAGGGTGTATGGAAATGTCGTGGGGCCAGACCCCCATTGCCCGTCACACTATCTGCACCATTTTCCATAAGCGAATCTTTCTTTCAATCTAGAGAGAGAGCCATGACTGAAAGCTGAAAAGAAGAAAGATTCAGTGACTAAGCAGCAGAGTGGAACCTCAGGGCCTCTGCGTTTTCTTTTTAATTCCGTTCCTAATTTGTGATGTGACCCCAAGAAACCTTTTGCCCTCTTTAAGCCTCAATTGTTTTACTTACAAAATAGTATTGTGAAAGCATGTTGCTCCGCATCCTGGCTCTGGCTTCCAACACTCTATCTTTTGTAGTGTCCTTTAATTAATTTGTTCATCTATTCAACAGATATATAGTGAGCATCATCCATGTTTAAAGCACTGAGACAGTTTCTCTGGGACTTTAAAGGAAATTAAGACATTATCTGGAGCTTAAAAAATAGAAGCAGGAGCTCTTACATGTATAAAAATAATTATGTAATAAATCACTGAATGTTAAGTGCCATCAAATGATGCAAATGATCCACTAAGAAAATTCTGAGGATTTGACCCATCTGGCGGGATGGATTAGCAGGAAAAGGACTGAACAAGAAGAAAAACCTCATCTATAGATCCAGTGCTACTACACTAGCTCTCTTTAAAATGGATGAAACAACAGCAGAATTCACAAGGTTATTGTGACAATAAAATTAAATATTGTAGGAGAAAGCAACTTGTAAGTGTAAAGTTATTTTTTTATGTTGTAACTGAAGAGATAAGAGAATGCTTCAGGTAAATGACATTTGGAAGGATCCTTGGATGATGAAGAATATTTCAAAAGGTGGATAATATTCTGAACAGAAATAATGGTATAAGCTAAGGCATAGAGCAGGAACAATTTAAGAGACAATCAAGAAATCAAATGATTAAAAGTCACAATGAGAGGAGTGAACACCTTCAGGTGGTATAGGATGGTGGAAGTGAAAGATATGAAATCAAGGAAATTAGAGTGAGGGGATTTGTTAGTTTAAGGTAGTCAGATGTTTCAAATGCTGGCATCATCTAAGGGAGGATGGTGGTTGAGCCATGGCTTAAACGAACTGAATATTTAACTCAGCAAAATTGAAGTAATTCAGGAAATTTGAGTCCATTGTTGCATGAGCCAAGCACAGAGATAGAGATGAGAATGCAGAGTAGAGAAGAAAATTCTGACTCCTGTGCAGAAGTCATCAAAGTAGTGAGAGATGGAGATGAAAGCCAATAAATGGTAGAAATAAGGCAGATGAAAAACAGAAAATTCAGGTTACAATGAATTGGAAGAAATAGCAGAAAAGGTTGAAGATACACAAAATTCCATAGTTTGCTTATAGTGATGCTTTATTTAGGATTCTCCTAAAATAGTGTTCTTAGCAAGTAACTCCAATCTCCCCATTAATCTAGAAAACTTAAAGGTCAACATCCGGGTCATGACTACACACCATTCTTCACAGCTCAGATTCGGAACAGCGCCACCGGCAGCCATACCCTTCTCTGTGATCAATGACTTTCCTGTCAGGACATTTTCCCAATATCCCATTTCTCCTCACCTCCTCCCACAGCACACACTCGTATATCCACTTTGAATAAGTCAGAAGTAACTCAAGCTGAGGAATAAATTAGGATATCTAGTCTCAAGGTCAAAACTGTGTGCTGCTTGCTTGAACAGCGTCTACCACGGCGTTGGGTACATGTACAAAATTTTAAAGTTAGTGCTCAATTATTTCATCCATGCTGCATGAACATATACTAGCAATTAGAAAATATCCTGATTTATAAATTCTGGGTAGATTGGAGTGCCAAGGTTAACTCCTTTCCACCAATACAAAGTATGCTTTCCATTTAACTGTCAGATTTAAAAATCATTGTCTACAATGTAGACCATCATAAATTCTGTTCTTGGGTCTAAATTGAGGAAAACTAGCATAATCTATGGTATCTTACAATTAATAAAACATTTAAAATATTTTTTTAAAACCCACATGATTAACTAATGAGCTGGGAATGAGAGATACTTTCTTTTACTTTATTCCTCATTTTGTTTTTCACCTTTTGACCTAGTTTTTCTTTCTTCTTTTGATAACTGATTTGCCTTTGATCAACAAGAGTGAATGTTTAATGATCAGAATGCAAGTCTTACTTCAAAGATCAGAACAATTTCTTGCTGGTCAGTCTTATGAGTAAGTCAGCATTAACTGGCCCATCTAGCTAGAGTACGTAGCTTTATGTATTTCTCATATACAGTTTTCCCTATTAAAAAAAGAAAAGAAAAATTACTTACAAATATGTCATCTAGGTATAAGTAGACATTCTACAGACTATCAAAATATAAGTGAAATGATGATCATTGTGTTCAACATATGTCATTTAGAATCACCAGACTTCGTATTTCAGGTTTTTATGATCTAATTTCTAATCTAAGGCAATGTCTTATTTTCAAAAGCATTCCCACATTTATGATACCTTTATTAATGTGGTTTACTTTTTCTCAAGTTTTCAACTTTTTGCTGAAACATCAAACTGATATGATTTTCTCATTATTTATATTAATTTCTCATGATAAATTTTCTTATAGCTGGCTCTGAACCAATCACTGAATAAAAACAGAAGTTCTTAACAAGCTAATGACTATTTATAAAGTTATTTAGGGATAAGATAGCTCCCTTAAAACAACTCCAAAGAAACAGATGCACTAGCTCCTCCATAATAGCCATATAATTTAATCATGCATGTTGATTCACAGTTTAAAAATTGCTTTCAGATATTTTATTTCATTTGATCCTCACAACATCCCAGTAAATTGGGTTTGCAAATATTTTTATTATCCCTATTCTCAGAAGAAAAAACTGAGACTCAGTTAAATAAATTACTTGCTCAAGGTTATACAGATAATAAGCAGCACCGATTAGAATTCATGTCTTCAAAAGGCAGCACACTATATGCTTGTTTGATCCGAAATGAACACTAAGGAAAGGACTTCAATAATTTCTAGCCTCAAAAAAGCATTTAATTTCAATGCAATACAATATGAAAGAGAAATAAGAGGTATAGGATTCGAAAGGATGAAAAAATGTCATTTACAGACAAAATGATTGCCTACATAGAAAATATAGATAAAACAATGAAAAAAATGAGTTTATCAAGGAGGCTAGATAAGATAGTGTTGCGATAAACAATCAATATTTTTAAAATATATGAAAATATTATTTAAAAAATTGTATTCACAATAACAAAAAACTTTCAAAATACCTAAAACTAGAGTAACAAAAATATACCAGAACTGCATACAAAAATTACAAAACATCATTAAAGCCATAAAAAGGAGACCTAAAAATAACATTATCTTTACCCCAGGAGTTGTTGTTTTAACTGGAAAACCCTGAAATATAACTGTTCATAACATTATCAAATATTTTTAAATGGCAATATTATATGATACGATCAAGGAAAGCTTCATCCTTTTGACGGTTTTTGCCTAATATTACCGTAGTTTGAAAATTGCCAGCACCCCAAAAAAATGATTATTTAACTTCTTAATATCATTTAAAAATGGTAGGTACATCAGAATGGCTCAAATTAAAAAGATTGACCTTTCCACATGTAGTGGAGAATATTAAAAACTGGAACACTCATGTACTGTTGGTGGGAATGTAAAATGGTACAATTTTGTTCAACAGTTTGGTAATTTCTTAAAAAGTTAAGTGTACACTAAAATATGATCCAGCCATTCCACTCAGGTATTTGCCCAAGAGAAAAGAAAGAGCATGTCCATACAGCAAATTGCCCATGAATATTCAGAGCAGCTTTATTTGAATAGCCAAACATTAGAAGCAACCTAAATATCTATCAACAGGAGAATGATAAACAAATTGTGATAAATACATACAAAGGAATACTACCCAGCAATGAAAAGGAATGGACTTTTGATACACACCAAACAAAGGATGAATTTCAAATAATTACGCTAAAAGAATCCAGACAATAAAAGGATGTGTACTATATAATTCCATTTCTATAAAACTCTGGAAAATACAAACTAATCTATTCTATAGTGACAGAAAACAGTCAGTGGTTGCTTATGGGGCACGGGGACAAGGGGAAAGGGTGAGAGGGGCCTTATATAAAGGCCTGAAACCTGTGGGGTGATTGACACATGGTGATGGTTTCATGTGTATATGCATATGTCAGACTTAGCAAAGCGTATACTTTTAAAATGTGCAGTTGATTGTATTTCAAGTATACCTCAATAAAACTGTTTTTTAAGTGATAGGTAAACCAGAATAGTTTAGCAGAGGGTAAATTTCTAAGCTACAATGTTCAGAACACTACGCTCTTATTTTTTAAAAAATAGTTTCCTTCTATAAAAGATATTTGTGTCATGCATTCATAAAACAATAAATCTACAGCCTTTACTATGATAGGTCTCTGAGTTTGGCTAGTCAGAGACTTTAATTTCATCCATTACAGTCTTTTAATTGCATCTAATCTTTTGTGAAACTGTTGAGATGAGAAACAAAAGTTTGTTCATCCCCTTGCACTGATCAAAAGTCAAATGATTTTGGAATTAAATATGTATTGATTCAAATTCAGCTACTCACTAGCTGTGTGAACCTGTGCAGATCACTTCACACGTTCTGTTTCTCTAAGCCTTTATTTCCTCATCTGTAAAATTGAGATAATTATGCATCTCTTTCTTGGCTGTTGTTGTTGCAAAGAGAATTTACATCTGTATGGTACTATATACAACAATAGGTACATAATAAATGATTATTATTATTATATAACATTATGAGGTAAAAAAAATCCTGCTGAAGACTTTGGTAATTTTTTCTGGTCTCTTTCAAGCCAATTGAGTCAATTATGGGTGTTCACACATCTAGATATAAAGTATTATCTATGTACATATATGCATGCTCATTTTTTCAACAAATAATTTGTTAAACCCCTGTAGAGCTGTATGGCAAACTATGAATTTCTGTCATATTTTGTATGTTTAATTTCAGAGTGGTAGTCATTCCTTTAGAATTCTAACCGTTGAATTCTGACCTTCACAATAATTATTATCTGACTAAATACTCTTCCACAATCACTATTTTAAAATTTCAAAGCTTTGTTTAAAGATTGGTAAAATTAAAATATAATATGTATAATAAAAATTGTGTATGTGTGTCCAAAGAAGGAAATTCAACAAAAGGTTGATTTTTTTTATTTAGATGATTAGACAATTATTTTTTAATTGTTCTTCTTTCTCATTTTACTATAATGCCAATTTTTTGAAAGCATATATCCTCTTTAAAATGAAAAAGAAATCTGAAGTAATGAATAAAATATTTACCACCTAAATTTAGCAGTGTCCACAATTGCTATATATAGAAGCGTCACTTGGATTCTTACTCCTGCTCATTCCCCCGTCACACAACATGCACCAACTTTCATAAGTCAATCTGTCTTTCAATCTAAAGGGAGAATCATGACTGAAGGTTGAATAGAGGAAAGATTCGGTGACTAAGCAACAAACTGGAACCTCAGTGCTTGTGAATTTCATTCTAAGTCTGTCCCTAATTTGTGATGTACTCTAATGAATTTCTCAGCCAGTCTCTGCCTCTCTTACTTGGCTTGTGAAATGGTGGCATTCACAGTTACTCTCCACCTGGACTCTGTCTGGTTCCTGAGCAAGCATTGTGTATGTAATTAAACCCTGTATTGGTTGTTCACGGTTATGCCTAGTAGAGATCATATTCTCTACTCAGAGCTAGGCAAACAAATATGTAAATAACCACCAAATAGTCACCCTTTCAGACTGAAAAACACATTAATCAATATCACATCATCATTTAGTTTTCATTGGGAAAGAGTTCACTGTCGGTTGACTCATCCTCATACCACTCTCAACATCCCACAAGGATCTGGCAGTATTTATAAGCCCCCAGAGCATTTCTATCAACACTCAGTACTAGTTCCTCATATCTCTTTATCCCTTAAACATATTAAGACTTAAGGCAAATGAAAAATAGCTCTTTCTCCAAGAAAATGAGATATCCTGTCTTGGAGATGAGGAGCTTTATTTCACATGTTTACCTACCACGTGTTTAACAAAATTCTATTGGAAGATTAAACAAGTTAACGTAGCCCAAAGTAAGGGATCTTAAATTAAAATCTTAGGATGACTCAACGTGTATATCACCTCTTCAATCCTCATACCCGGTTGAAATGTATATATGCATTTTACCACAGTAGTAAGAAATTTCTCCCAAACTTCAGACTCTGATATTGAGGAATAAACATTCAAAGTTCCAAGAAAGTCATATAGCGCAACTATAGCTGCTACCTGCCCAGATTTAAGATGCAGTCTTTTACTTTTACTTAGCCAGAAATCTATTTTATATATGTATACATATACACACATACACACATAGAGAAACTCCTCCCCATTCCTACTCCCCTAAATATGCACACCACATCCATTCATAGAACATCTGGAAGGATGAGCAATGGCAAATTGCATCCTGATACCTGTGCAAGATAAGGCCAGGTGGTAGTGCATGCTGGGATTTGTAGTTTTTTGTACATTCCATTAGTTCAGGCTGAGATCAAATGGAAGATGGATAGAAAGGCACCCTAAGGAGAACATGATTGCATAGAGAAAATTCCTGCTAGAAATTGGAATAGAAGGCCAATTTGCCTTCTGACTTCAGATCTGGAAAAAAAATTCAACTGCTATTAACATAGACAAGAGCAGGGCTAGGACTATCTCTGTTTAAAAATATTAAGTGTCCCTAGATCTTGCCACATAATAAACAAAAACATGCAAAAGTTCAACCTATTGTCTCTGAAAAACATAATATAGAATAAGGGAAAGATAGAGATAATTCTAAAACCATTTAGTCTTTGTTCAAAAAATATTTTTTGAACCTGTTCTACGCAATTGGCACTGTGTGAGGCACTGGACATAGAAGAGAAAATAAATCAGACATGGGCACTCTGCATTAAGTTTAAAGTCAAATAGGCAAAACAGATATTACTTAAAAAGTTATACACAGGGGCTGGCCCCGTGGCCGAGTGGTTAAGTTCGCGCGCTCGGCCGCAGGCGGCCCGGTGTTTCGTTGGTTCGAATCCTGGGCACGGACATGGCACTGCTCGTCAAGCCACGCTGAGGCAGCGTCCCGCATGCCGCAACTGGAAGGACCCACAACGGAGAATGTACAGCTGTGTACCGGGGGGCTTTGGGGAGAAAAAGGAAAAAATAAAATCTTTAAAAAAAAGTTATACACATATATTTAAAACTACTGTAAATATAAAGAGAGGTACAGACAGAAATAGAAAGTTGTATTATAGTATTCAAGACAAAGCTTTATGAAATTGCTTGACATTCTCATGCATGTCAATGTAGTAAATACATTTTGTGTTTTTGTATTTGTAATGCAATGTAAATAGATGTAGCCTCTACGAAAAATAAACAGAAAACCATAATAAGAGAAGAAGCCAGAAAGAAGGTCAATAAGTGTAATAAGGACTGAATACAAGGAAATTAAAGATGTAATGACACAATAAAAATCCATACTGGGGAAAGAACAGAACTGAACCAATATTGAGAAAATAGAATCAGTAATATGTAGAATAAAATTAAGAAAGCCCTCTAGAACGAAGAGGATATGGACATAGAGATGAAAACATAGAAATGAAGATTATAGTTTTGAAAGCACGGAACAGAGAACTAACATGTGAATAGCTTGAGTTTCTAAGAGGAGACTACGTAAAATAGAACCAAAAGAATAGTCATTCTCCAGTAAGGACATTTCGATCAATGACAAACCACATATATGAAGGTGGTCCCATAAGATTAGTACCATATAGCCTAGATGTGTAGTAGGCTATACCATCTAGGTCTGTGTAAGTACACTCTATGATGTTTGCACAACAACAAAATTGCCTAACAATGCATTTCTCAGAACGTATCCCCATTGTTAAGCAACACATGACTGCAGTCAAAGAGTGTCAGGAGGAAGTGGATGGAATATTCTAAACTGCAAACAATTTGTGTAGCTAATATCTTACTCAATGACAAAAGACTGAAAATGCTTCCCTAAGGTCAGAAACAAGATAAGCATACCCATTTTCACTACTCCTATTTGACATAGTCCTAGAAAGTCTAATCAGAGTAATTAGGCAAGAAAAAGAAATAAAAAGCGTCCAAATTAAAGAGAAGAAGCAAAAGTAAATCCGTTCACAGATAGCATGTACTTACATGTAGAAAAACCCAGCAAATCTGCACACACAAAAAAAAACAGTTAGAGCTAATCAGTGAATTTGGCAAAGTTGCAGGATACAGATCAACATATGAAAATTATTTGTATTTCTACACACTTACAACAAATGCCTTTCAAAGGAAATTAAGAAAATAATTTGCAATAAAGTAAAAAGAAGAAAAGACTTGGGAATAAATTTAACCAGAGGCACAAGACTCATCTATTGTAAACTACAAACATTGCTGAAAGAAATTAAAGAAGACTAAAATGGAAGGACATCCCATGTTCACAGACTGGAAGACCTAATATTTACAAAATGGTAATACTACCCAAAGCCATAAACAGATTCAATGCAATCCCTATCAAAATCCCAACAGTGTTTTCTGCAGAAATTGGAAAGCCCATCATAAAATTCATACAGAATTTCAAGGAACCCAGAATAGCAAAATCAATCTTGAAAAAGAACAGAGTTGGAGGACTCACACTCCTCAATTTAAAACTTACCACAAAATCTGCAGTAATCAAAACAGGGTGGTGCTGACTTAAGAACAGACATATAGACCAATGGAATAGAACTGAGAGCTCAGAAACAAACCCTCACATCTATGGTAAATTAATTTCAACAAGGGTGCCAAGACCATCCATATGGGGAAAGAACAACCTCTTCAACAAATGGTGCTGAGAAAACTGGACAACCTCATGCAAAAGAATAAAGTTGGACCCTTACATTACATAATATACAAAAATTAACTCAAAATGCGTCAAAGACCTAAGTTTAAGAGAAAAAACTGTAGAGATCTTAGAAGAAAACATAGGGGCAAATCCCTATGATCTTGGATTTTGCAGTGATTGCTTAAGTATGACACCAAAAACAAAGGCAACAAAAGAAAAAATAGATAATATGGACTTCATTAAAATTAAAATATTTGTGCATCAAAGGACACTATCAAGAGTGTGAAGAGACAACCAACAAAATGGGAGAAAATACTTGAAAATCGTGTATCTCATAAGGATTTAATATTCAGAAAAATAAAGAACTCCTACAACTCAACAACAAAAAGCCTGATTAAAAACTGGGCAAAGGACTAGAAGATACATTTCTCCAAAGGGAAAATATACAAATGGCCAATAAAACGTGAAAAGATTCTCAACATAATTAGTCATTAGGGAAATGCATGTCAAAACCACAATGAAATACCACTTCACACACATTAGAATGGCTATTAGCAATAAACCAAAAATATCCCTTTTATCCTCGCTGCAGCTCTCTCAAGCAGAGACTGTTTTTACTCCCATGTTCCTCACTTGGCTGGAGTTGGAGTATGTCTTCTTACTTTTTGCTGCCTATTCCCACTTCCAAACCACTCTCCTTTCCTTGTTCCTCCCTAAAATCCCAAAGCTTGTCGTGGGTCATCTGTCAAACCCACACCATCCCTCATTCTTCTCTTATAATTCCTGAGTCTTGGCCACTCTCTACAACACATCCATCATAAATCTTGGTGGTTTCACTATCCAATTGGATGAGTCTTCTCATATCCTGGCCTCTCTGTTTCTTGATCCCACCTTCTCCAATGATCTTGCCACCTACCATATTTCAGCCACTCGGTCCAATGGTCACACCCTAGACCTGCACTGTCCAATAACGTAGGCACTAGCTGTGTGTGCTGTTGAGCTCTTGAAATGTGGTTAACATGACTGGGTGATTGAATTTTCAATTTTATTTAACCTTAATTAATTTAAATGCAGATTTTAAAAATGATATGTGATTTAGTCAGTGAAAAACTTTTAAGAATGTTTGGATCCATTTGGGTACATATATTCACTTTTTTCAATTGTAAATGTTCTGAAATCCAAACACCTATCAAATATTTCTGATAAAAATTTAGCTTCCTAATTGGGCTGTACTATAAATATAAAATATATACCACATTCCAAAGACTTAGGATAAAAAAAGAATGTAATATATTTTATTAATAATTTTTATATTGATTACATGTTGAAATCATAGTATCTTGAAATATTTGGTTAAATAAAATATATTATTAAAATTATTTTTATCCCTTTCTTTTTACTTTTTGTGTAGCTACTAGAACATTTAAAAGTGCATATGTGGTTTGTGTTATATTTCCGTTGGTCATTGTTACCTTAGACCTTGTCATTACCAATAATTGCACCCCAATATCAATTTTAAAGGTCCCATTTCTTGATCACAAACTATCTTTCCAACTGGTACCCTAACCCCAATAATTATTTAGCTCCCCAGGACAATCAATCCGTTGATCCTACCACCTTAAACTGTCCTTCCTCCATGTCATCAGTTCCTTTTCAGTCAACTTAGACTCCATGCTCCATTGTTATAATCAGTGAGTGAATGAATGAAAAATGTAATAATAGATACGCAGCAAGAAAACATTTATAGCTAGTTTTTATCATGTTCTCTGAGTGTCTTCCATTGTTTTACTTGAATCTCTCAACGATACCGTGAGGTGTTACTAATTTTATTCTCATTTTCCGATGAGGAAACAGAGACTTGGGGAGTTGAACTTGCCAATATCCTAGAGCTAGTAGTGGCAGACCTGGGACTCTAACCAGGGTCCGTCAGCCAGCAGGGAAAATGCTCTTATTCACTCTCTCCTAGTGCCTTTTATATGCTACAACATCATGACGGAGAAGGAAATAAGTGATAGATAAGCTTGCTCCTTAAAGAACTTGCTGCCTCAGGGGTCCCTAGGTCTCTTGTCTTCTGCCTGAATTTGGCCCACTCTTTTGATCTTATATATGATTCAAAGCTGTGCTTAGATCTCTTCACAGCCCATTCTCCACTATCTATTCCCTCCAACAGCCCCAGCAGTAATTCACTTATTTATCCGTTCAACAAATGTTTTAAGGACCTTCTTTATTCCAGACACTGCCATGGGTGTTGATCGTACAGCTATGAACTAAACCCAGAAGCCAGCAAACTGACAAAGGCCAAATAGTAAATATTTTAGGCATTGTGGGCCAAGGGGCAAAATTGATGATGTAGTACTTACATAACAAAAGAGAAAATAAATTTCCCAAATTTGTATGGATGAAAGTAAAAACACAATAATAAAAAATGAGTACAATTTTTTTTGTAATACAGGTTTACTAATGAGAAGAATGAAATTCTTCTTCTAGAGAGAATGAAATTTTGCTTGATTTAGGTTCAGAGTTAGCATTCCTATAATCAAATCAATTGCAAATGTTCATGTGTATGTTCTAAGCTCGCAGCCCATACCAAAATGGGAGGATAAATATGGCCCATGGGCTGCAGTGTGCCAAGCACTGACTTAAACAAAAAAAATCTTTGTGCACATGAGGCTTATATTTTGGTGGAGAAGTGGGGAATATAGGCAATAAAAAAACGATAATATGTCTGTTGGTGATAAATGCTATAAATAAAAATAAAGCAGGGAGCAAGGAATAGAGAGTGACTAACGCAAGATGGTGGAAGCAGTGATTTGGTGTAGGATTGTCAGAGGAGACTTCTTCGACTGAAACAAAGACCTGAGCAAAGCAGGTTAGTAGGCCAAGGCAGAAAGTGAGGCAAGAGTTTTCCAAGCTGAGGGAACTCGGTGAGGGTCCCTGAGTAGATGCGTGTACCAGCGATTGGAGTGAACAAGGGGGATGGTGGTGGGAAATAGAGAGGCAGTGGTTTAGATTATAGAGGCCCTCGTCAGTGCAGAGGGAAGTGTGAAATCATTGAAGAGTAGCAGGAAGGAGGAGAATTGAATGAAAACTGAGGGTTGAAAACATAAATGAGACAGGACACAGGTTAATCACAATCTCTACTCTCAGTAAACAGGACTGCACAAAGGAGTTGACATTCAGATGTTTTGGATTCACTCCTCCCATCTTTTTATTTACTTATTTTTTTACTGAATAAACAAGGGAATATTTGGTGAACATAAGTTCTGAGAAACATAAAGATATCTTATTATTGAAATTAATTCAACAGATGTATACAGATAACTATAATATGTCTAGAAATTTTCCAGTTATTGTGGAAGAAATGAGAGGAGCACAAGGCCTTATAATCACAGTAGAGAGTCAGGAGATGCATGAACAATGGACAAAACCCCCTCTGGGGAATCCTCTATTGTGTGTAGTGTTTAAGGTGGTGACCCCCTCCCCCTGTGGAAGTCCAGGGAAGCAGAATGGCCCTCTCCCTACCCTTGTCCTGCCAGTGCTGGTGCACTTGACTCAGGTTCCCCAACCAGAAAGACAGCCCACAATTGGGACTTCAAATCTGGAACACGCGATTTAGCAACGTAGAGATTATTGGAGTTCACGTTTCCCTGCAGCGTAGGGAGAGCATGGGAAGGACCATTCCTCTAACTTAATATTTGATGTGCTGTGGTGTAAACTACCTAAACTGTGTTTTTCATTCACTTTCCAGCCTAGTCCTCAGCCTTTCCATCATTCAATGAGTCCCTGATTTTTATCCAGATCGCTGGAGTCAATTTCTGTCACTAGTGACCAAGAAGTCTATAAGCAGATAAGAAGGCAGGACAAGTTACAGAGAACCAAGGTTGTTACAAGGACAGGTAAGAAAATATCTTTGGGGCCAGCCCAGTGGCACAGCAATTAAGTTCACATGTTCCACTTCTCAGTGGCCTAGGGTTCGTCAGTTCAGATCCCGGGTGCGGACATGGCACCACTTGGCATGCCATGCTGTGATACGTGTCCCACTTATAAAGTAGAGGAAGATGGGCACGGATGTTAGCTCAGGGCCAGTCTTCCTCAGTGAAAAGAGGAGGCTTGGCAGCAGTTAGCTCAGGGCTAATCTTCCTCAAAAAAAAAGAAAGAAAGAAAATATCTTTGTTATACAACAATATGAATTATCTAATACCATTGAATTGCACACTTAAAAAGGTTATGATAGTAAATTTTATGTTATGTGTATTTTATCACAATAAAAAAATGAAAAAAGAGCAAAAGAAAACTTTTGGTTTCAATGGCATAAGCATGTATCAAAACATCAAAATGTACATTTTAAATACGTGCAGTTTATTTTAAGTCAATTATGCCTCAATCTGCTTACAAAACAAATATTGAATATTAATATTGCCTCTTCCTAATCATTTTATGCTTAAAAAAAAAAAAGAAAACATTGTGAAATGGATGCTTGACAAGGTTTTCATTGAGGAAATAAAATTTGTGTTAGCCCTTGAGAGCTGGATAGGAATTAAATGAGCCCAGGAAAGGAAAGGAGGAGAGGCTTCCAAAGAGGACATTAGCAGGTGAGTCTGGAGGTATGGCTGTGCATTGTAGGTCTTGGGGAGTGGTGTTAAGGAGTCATGAGGGTAAAGATATTGAATGGTTATGGGAAAGTCAGCTTTTAGAAACCGAATGTCAAAAAGAGAATTGGGGATTTGAACTTCTATGCAAAGACAAAGGGGATTATGAATAGGAATCAATATCCTGAAAATGAACTTATAAGACTAATGAACCACATCTGCCATTATTTAAGCCTTTAATAGTTCTTTAACTTGTGCGTTCTTATATGTTACTGTTCTTTCCCATGGCATAGCCTATAAATTGCTTTGCTGAATATCTTTTCCAATCTCCTCCTAACACGCCTTTGTGAGCTAGAAATTTAAAAACGAAACTTCTCCCCGATCCTTTGGAGTTAGCCTTCCGGGTATCATGTTCTGCCATCAGATGTATTCGTGCAAGAGTAGAACTTGAATCAGAAGTAAATGGGAGAGAAATAACATGAGACATCTATTTTGCTAGTGGAAATTGGGGCAGAGGCAGCACAGAGCCAGGAGCTTTCATGGCAGCTTCCCAGTTAGACACGGTCATGGCAACATCAGCAGGTCCCTAGGCAGCCTGGTTCCGGAGTACGGCTCTTATAGGTGGCCCTGGAAGCTCAACCTACAGTCTATTTCTTGAGCCCTCGCAAAGATTCAGCAAGCCGTTTAACAACCTGTAATAAATCTTGTTCTGCTGAAAGTAGCTCACCGGGTTCTGTTCTCTGTAACTAACTCTGGCAATGTTTATTCTAACTGTACCAATTTATCGTTATAAATAGGTTGTTAAAGAATAGCGTATATATGTACAAAAACACAGTGTCATACTTACTTCCTTTCAAAATTGGGAGATATTTAAATTCACCACATTATTGTTACACCCAATGTCTCTCTGTGCTTTTAATGAAGCAGATATCCTATTTATCCTAATCTTATTCAGTAGAGCGTATTAGTGTTAAAAGAATATGTATGAGGGGCTGGCCCTGTGGCTGAGTGGTTAAGTTCGCACGCTCTGCTGCAGGCGGCCCAGTGTTTCGTTGGTTCGAATCCTGGGCCCGGACATGGCACTGCTCATCAAACCACGGTGAGGCAGCGTCCCACATGCCACAATTAGAAGGACCCACAAGGAAGAATATACAATATGTACCGGGGGGCTTTGGGGAGAAAAAGGAAAAAATAAAATCTTTAAAAAAAAAAAGAATAAGTATGAAGTATGCATCTTTTTTGGTGTTTCTAAAATACTTATCTTGATTAATTAGAAAAGTATGAAGTAATTAATTCTGATCAGGAAATATTTATTTGGCAGGAGTGAGTCTCAATTTTATTCGAGATGCTCTTTAATATGTTATACAAAAATTAACAGTCGTAATAACAGTAAAATTCACCAAGAAAATTCTATGATGCTATTAACGTGATGAGGTTTTTTTTGTTATGAAACTTATCTGCAGAGTTCACTGAAGGACTTAATTAAAGTTCTATTTCCTATTGGAAAGGTAAACAGATCCCTAGGTCACTCATAGTGGCAAAAATATATCACTTGTTTTATGAAAAGAACTTGTCTTTAATAAACAAAATATTTCAGTGGTTGACAAGCGAAATAATAAAGCTACTCGGTTGTTGTCATTGTTTTTAAAAGAAGAAAGATGTGTGTGTGTATGTGTGTGTGTGTGTGTTTCCAGGATCTGAAAACTACTGGCTTATCCTCTAATATGTGGTGAGTCTTGGGTATGTGGGTATGCTGGTTTGCATCCCTTAATTAGGAGAGCATGGAAAACTGATTTTAGTATGCTTTTTCTCTTAGCAGCAGGGTATAATCATTTTTAAAAGCAATGATAAAATTGAGCATTAGCATACTGTGTACATTTCAGATTTACAAGACTATATCATATATCATGTGTACATATATTGCTTGTGGATGCATTGGAAAATCTTTCCTACCACATGTCCCTGTTTTTTATTTGTTTAAATCAGTAGCTAAATTCTAATAAGGTCATACTAATATTTCTCTATGCATTGTCATGTCAATCATTAAGTATTTAACACATTTCTACTGGTTTAAATATTAAGTATCATATTTGTCTTGAAATATTATGCTTTTTATAATGTTTTTCGCAAATAT
Organism: Equus quagga; assembly: GCF_021613505.1. NCBI lineage: Eukaryota > Metazoa > Chordata > Mammalia > Perissodactyla > Equidae > Equus > Equus quagga. Next base: position 179,338,400 of record NC_060267.1, on the reverse strand, counting down.
GCCAATGGATGTTGAGGAGATGAAACCTTAAAAATAGAAATTTGTAAGCAGAAATAAGTCAAACAAAAAGTCAATTTGATAAAGTATTTATGAGGCACCTGCTACGTATGTTGCATTGACTTAGACTGAGGCTGTAGACAGGTTCACCTAACCAGCACAACAAAGAATGATAGAGGAAGAGAAAAACATATTACTTCCAAATCTGAGACACATTCCCAGTCCATTTGATCATAGTTGAGTTTTTCACACAAGGAGCTATGCAGCTGGACCTCAGGGCCACTTCCTGATACCCTCAGGGAAGAGAGGCAAAATGCAGTCATTCTGGCCCTAGCTACCTGACTGTATGACCCTCTTCTCATAAAATCCTTTTTTATTCTGAAGGTGAGTCTGCTTCCTGGAATAAATGCACAAATGCAATTTGGAGTTCTTAAAAACGTAATCTCCTTAACTTAAACATTTTGCATTTGCATGAGACACCAGGGAATATGAAATGATACACTAATTGAAACATGGCTTAATAAGCAGTCCATGAACCCGGGAGAGCCCCTGAACTGTAATCCCAGCTTGGGCACCACTCGGTGCGTTTCTTTGGTTTAATTGAATAATACACAGAATTTTAGTTCCTTCTTTTGTTGAAAGGAATAAACTGTGAAGGTAGCAGTCACTGAAAAACTGAATAAGTTAATTTTTTGCCATTTTGTAAGGATGAACAGTATATGTAAAGCTATGTTTGCTGGAAATAGGGCTTGTGCCTAAAAAAACCTCTTCTACAGTGAGAAAGTCAACCAAAATCTATAGATTATATCTTGGTGGTTGTTTACCGATTTCCCAACCTTGGTTGTTGGTGTATTTATTTGATAGAGTAATATGTTAATTTGTAATTCGACAAATTAAAATTGCATGAGCCATTAAGAAGAGCCAGGCAGATCTGTATGTACTAATAGGAAGAATCTCCAGATGTGTTGCTAAGTGAAAAATACCAAAGTACAATGCAAAGTGTAGTGTATTCTATGACTTGTGCTTAAAAAGAGAAGCAAGTGAGAGAGAGAAATTGCTTCTGATCCAGCCACAGGTGGTAAGTTTTTCTGAGCGCTTTAGACCACATTTATTTCATCCTCATAAATATAGCACCTATCTCAAGGCCTGGCTCAAATTAGATTGTAAATAAGTGCTTATGTATGCTATGCCTATTATCTCTAGGATATCCTTTAGGCATTCCACAAATAAAATAACAATAGTTATGACCCAAATTAATAAAGCTTTTATAAACTCTTTTTTAAAGAGTTCTGAAATTGCAAGCCAGCAAAATACTGAACCAGTAAGGAAAGGACTGAGTAAGCTGCATTATAACCACTTGCTGAAATATTGCGTAACTATTAAAAATTAGTTTTAAAGACTGTAATAATAATTGAAAATATTTATGGTAGGAAGTTAAATGAAAAGTGAAGCATTTATTAAAACTAAACATGCATATACCTTATGACCCAACAATTCCACTCCAAGGTTTATAGCCAATAAAAACGTGTACATATACATCCACTAAAAGACAGGGACAAGAATTTTCATATCAACATTATTTGTAATCACCAAAAACTATTTATTTAATTATTGTATGGATGGACCAGAGAAATGTCCTTTGGCACCATCACATTTATTTTCTTATTGTAATAATTTTCATAAGAGATATTTTATCGCCAACCTTTGAAGCACAAAATAAGGAATTAGAAAGCATTTCAATTGGAACTCACATAGAATAACAATAGATGGCAGTTTAAAAAGTCTTAAAAGTATCATGATACTTAAAAGATTGCCATCCAGCTGGACACCGCACGTCACTGAGTGGCCATTTGACCAGCTGTAATGGGCTGCGCCTCTGTTGTCAGCCAGTGGCAGCAGAGGTGTGCCAGCACACAAGGCAGGTGTGTCTTTCCCCAGTAATTCGTGCACAGCTCTCTGCTACACTCTGGGAAACGACACTTCAATGAGAGAGCAGCCTTTAGCTTCAGACATCAGTTGAGCCACCAAGAGCCAGGAGCTATCAGCAATATCAGGGAAGAGTGAAGTGGAAAGCGCTGGCTAGAGACGGTGCTGGCAGGAGAGGGAGAAAGATGACTGCAGGAACAGCAGGAGCCAGAGATGGCGGTAGGAGCCCCAGGAAGAGATGCTGTGAGCTGTTCACTGGGTATAATGACTGCCCCAAGGTGAATGCATAAAAGTAACAAATCATGACATCTCATTATATTCTGGCTTTAGTGTCAGCCCTCAGTCAGCATGCCTGACTGACACAAGCTAAAAATAAAACCAATAATAAAAATCTCGAATCCCTTGGTCTCTGACACCTCGGAGTGGTAACTGCTTATGGACGGGACAGCTGCAGCCTTTGACAGCCTCAATTACTTCAAATAATACAGTGTCACTTAACAACTAGTTTAAATAGTTTGAAGATTCCGGCAGTAACTACTTCAAAATAAAAATCCTGCCTTGTGCTTTTTATCTCATCTCAATACCGCAACTAGTAGAGAGCAGACCAGCTAAAAGGCCAACCCCACAAACACCATCAGAGAACATTTGGTAGCTCCCAAATGTTCAGGCAGAGACCCAAGCAGGTTGTCTCTCCCATCAGAAGGCAAGGGCTTCTTTCTGGCTTCTCCTCGGAAGACAACTTGTGGGAAGCAACTAATATGCCTGTTGTTTACAAAACAGCATCTGCTCTTCCTATATGAATATCATAATTCCTCAATTGTTTTTCAGAAAGCTTTCCATGACCTCTCACTACACAAATAATAAGGCCCCGCTCGGGAACCCGGATCAATCCTGGTTGCTAGACTTTGTATTCAGGGAGTGGAATAAAAAGAAATTGCACATTTAAATTCAACTGACATTAAAAGGATTTATCTGTCCAAGCATTAAACATATCACTAGATTTAAATCACCATTACCTACTAAATAATCTCTTGGGAAAATTAACCCAAGGCTGAAAGTTTAGGTTGGAAATCATTTAACAAGAGAGAATTCTATAAAATACTGTCTTCCATCAAGGACAGGCTTTTAGAATGATATACTAATAGCCTGAAACTTAAGTGTATTTTTCAGCGTCTTTTTAATCTTTCATTCAACAAATATAGTTCAGGACCTACTACTTGCAAGAAAACATGCTAGTACTAAAGTGGATGAAAAGATAAACTGGAAGCAACTAAAGTCTCCATGAGTTTATAATTTGATAGGGAGATTAACACCCATGATAATGATAATTCCAGGAAATGTGTGATTTTATTACTGAATGACTTCTATGGGCCAGACTGCACCAGGTGCCGAGTATACCCCAATATTCTGGATTCTGAGAGCTCACAGTATAGTGGAAAGGGCAGATTGCAAGCAAACAAGTTACAAAACAACGTGATCAGGGCTCAGGCAGCGGTAATAAATATGTGCTATAAAAGAATAGAGGTGGAGACAGCCAACTGAGCCAGCCAGCAAGATGAGAGGGGTTCTGGCTCTGGGCCGTCAAATTGGATTTTGAAAGGTGGGTAAGATTTCACCAGGGAGAGAACGGGGTTGAGGACAGAGTGGAAATTCCAAGGAAAATGAACAGGAGACACAGATGAGACACAAACATGGGAAATCAAGAAGATGATGGACACTGGGATCCAGTTTGTGCCTGTTGTCCTGACATAATTAGTTAATGGGACTCTCAAAAGTGCTGTCTTTTGGACACTACAGTATCTGGTCAGCCTAATGAAAGAACATATCATAGTTCAGAATTACCTGAACCTTAGGTGTGTTGGAGAAGATGAATGAGAACAAAGGAGATGTGAAGGACTCAACTTTTTTTCTTCTTGTAGCCAACGGGCAGACATCAGAAATGCTTAACTAGGGATGCATCAGAGTATTGCCTTTTAAAGATAAGGCTACTTGGCTATTTAGAGACTGGACTGGAATGTAGGGCATGAACAGAGAGTCTGATATTATAGGACACAACTAAGGTATTAATGGAAAAGAAAATCTAGGTTTCAGTAAAATCAATGGGACTTTAAGACTGATCAACAAAGAAAGACACCCAGGACAGTCTCTTTTCTCATCCCCACTGAAGCTGCTTCTAAACCTTTCAGTGTCCTACAAGCCCGCAACCACCTGTGCCAGACCCAGGTGAGAGCCCAGGAACATGTCCCCCAAGCCACCTGGCCCCAGCTACCATGTCCATGTGCTGAAATGAGTTCTAATCACCTTTTTTCCACATATAGGGACATTCTTGAGGCATTTTACCACAAAAATCTCACTCAAAGGAAAATGAGAGTGAGAAACAGCGCCTACATATTAATTTCTATCCTGAAGCAGAAGACGCCAAATCTCATAGAAACGTTGCTACAAAGCGATTTTTCAGACCCGGCTTGTATTCTGCAAAGGCATCAAGGTCAGATAACTACCAGATTAACTTCCGCACGTACTCCCATTTTGAAGACTTAGTTGAACATTTCTAAGGTTTCTTCCTCCATCTCCCCTTGCTTTATCCTTCACACCCCCCGTCATTGAGAATGTTAATAGCCTTTAAAGAAATCAATATCCCACCACCAGGCTCTCCCAAGGAGTGCAGCCCAGGCCTGGCAGGTGAGTCATTACAGCGCTGGTTGTGGAAACAGCTGCAAAGCTTTCGCAGGGACATCAGCTGGTATGCAAAAGGGCAGAATGTGGCCTTAAGATGAAACCGAATGCAAAGTCAAAATTAATTTAACTTATATTTTATTTATGATTCAATGAATTAATAATCAAAGATATTTGCATGGGCAAGTTTTTTAAGCAGAAGAGTATCCTTTGATTGAATTAGTATTTCCCTTCACAAGATATTTAAAATATTAGCATAAGGGGCCAGCCCAGTGGCACAGTGGTGAAGTTCCCATGCTCCACTTCAGCAGCCCGGGGTTCACCAGTTTGGATCCCGGGCGGAGACCTACGCCCCACTTACCAAGCCATGCTGTGGCAGGTGTCCCACATGTAAAATAGAAGAACATGGGCACGGATGTTAGCTCAGGGCCGATCTTCCTCAGCAAAAAGAGGAGGATTGGCAATAGATGTTAGTTCAAGGCTGATCTTCCTCAAAAAAAAAAAAAAAATTAGCATAATAGAGCTTTTTGGAGTAAAATCCAAAATCCACTTGTGAAAATTCTTGATACCTTAGACAGTATTACCAATCTGAATGAGTGAGTGGGTAGCAGTTGATGCCACACGATCTTATACAGGTTAAAGCCCATCCGGGACAGATTTTGTTTTAATGGAATTTTCTTACAGTAAAATTGTGTTAAAAAATGGGACTTATTGGTCTAATAGTTTCTGACCTAAATCAATATCCTTAAGGATTATTTTTCTAGCTTATGTCCAAGAAACCTTTTCAAGCAAGAATTTACTTAGGTTCAAGAGTGATAAGGAAGGTGGGAGTAAAAGCTATTCATGTATCAGGAAACTGAGGCATACCCAAGAGCTTCTTTATTTCCCAAAAGACGTAACTATTACTACTAACGAATTTGAAATCTCCTTGAGCCACCCAAGACCTTTAATTTCTGTTCATGTAGATCACCTCTGTAATTATTTTCATATACTTTCATATGTGGACATAAATGATGGCTTTTGAGGCCTTTATATTTATATCATGCTGATAACATTATTCTGCAACTTACTTTGGTTTAGTCTTGTCTATGCTTAAGAACAGAGAGCCTAGGGTGGAATCCCAGCTCTGCCCGCTCTCATCTGCACGACCTCAGCCAAGTGACTTAACCTCTTCCTCACCTCAGGTCTCACATCTGGAAGGTGCGAATGCATCATAGGGTTCTGGAAGGTTTAAATGAAAATCCTTTAGACCAGGGCTTGATCCATGGTGTAAACTCCTTATGTGTTGGCTTATTAGTATTATCAGATGCTATCCCCTTATTCTTCTTAATTTCTGAATATTCTTCCAAATTCTAGAATCCCTGGGCATCTCCTCCATCTCGTGGCTTTAAAGCCCATTCACACACTGACAGCTCTCAAACTTGGGTCTCAGAGCTGGACTTTACCACTAAACTCCAGGTTCACATGTAAAACTGCCTTCTAGGCATCCCCAACGGGGTGTCTGGTGGACGTCTCAGAGCTGCCGTGTCAAATCCTGTGTTCCAGTTCTTCCCCCAGCCCAGCCTCTCCTCCTTCTCTCCTTCTTGCAGATCAGCCTAAAGCCCTTGGGATACTCTCAGACTCCTTTCTGTCTCTCTCACTCCATCTCCTGTCTGTCAGGAAATTCTGGGCCCTGTCTTCCACCTGCACACATCCAGCATCCAAACTCTTCACACTACGTCCACCACCCCAACTCCGGCCACAGCTACAATCATTCTCATCTGGATTATTATAGTAGCCTCCAACTGGATTCCCCTGCTTCTGCCCTGGCCCCCTCAGTCCTTTCCCCACACAGCATCAGCAAGATCCTATGAAAACATAAAGCAGGCCTCTTCATCCTTCTTCTGCTTGAAACCCTGCAATGGCTCCTCCTCATTCAGAGTCCAAGCCAAAGTCCTCACAACAGCTACAAGCCCTACCTACAAAGTCACCCCCACGTCTGCCCTCTTCTCCCACTAGTCTTTCCTCGCTCACTCTCTTCCAGTTGCATGGCCTCCTCACCACACCGCGAACCACCCAGGATTCTCTCACCACAGGGCTTTGCACTTCTTAGAACGCTGACTAGGCGCCCTTCTCCCAAAGAGCCACATGGTTCCCTCCCTCACATCCTCCCAGTACTTGTTCAAATGGACCTTCTCACTGAGTCCTCTCTGATCAAACTTTTTCAGAGGACAAACCATCCTTCCCATGTCCCCACTCTGACCTTGCACTGCCTACCTCATTCCCTGCTTTTTTTTTTCTCCATAGCGCTTATCACAATCTTTCTCAATACTTTACTTTTTAAAGTTTCGTTTCTTGCCTATCTCCCCCTACTATAATGTAAGCTCCATGAAGGTAGGTACTTTTGTCTGTTTTTCTCAATACTTTATCTCTAGTGCCTGGGATAGTGCTTGGCACATCATAGCTTCTGTGGGGGATCAGAATGTACCACACCAAAATACGTCTGTTTGGCTTGATTATCTTTAAGGACAAAAGACTCTAAAAGAAATTTTGACCTTCCTCCTAACTTTCTAAAAGAATTTAAGATAGAAGGTCTGTCCCAAGGACAGGCTATCACCATAGATAACTCTGGGTATTGGTAGACTGGGAGGATCCTTGCTAAACCCACTCTTATCAAAGTTCCCTCTATCTCTTTCTCTCTCTCATCACATCATCTATAGATGGCCCAGAAAACATTTGTTTATCAAACATCTGCTTTTCCATCTCCATGTAAATTGCCTTCCTCCCCTTTGAAGTCCCAATATCCTCCTTTGTCTTTAGCTGAAGATGGTATTTAAGGTGGTTGCTTTGGCCATTTTGGTGAGTTACTCAGTTTTCCTGGGTTTCTCCCAGGTATACTTTGATTTGATTTCTCTCCTGTTAGTCTGTCTCATGTCAGTTTAATTCTTAGACCAGCCAGAGGACCTAGAGGATAGAGGAATTGTCTTCCTCCCCTACAGTAATCACAAATATCAAGAATAATGTATGTCAGTAAATATTTGGTAAATAAATAAGTCGAGGCGCTATGACTTATTTACCCATTCCCTTGAGAAGTGACATTTGAATTGTCTCCTGTAATGTGAACATCTGTGGGTGTCTTCCTAAAGTAGATATCAAAAAGTGAAAACACAGATTTGAATATTTGTACAAATTCATTTTAACAGTTACTGCCCACTTGAGCTCCAAAAAATCTGTAGTAACTTATACAGTCATATGTCACTTCATGTCAGGAATATGTTCTGAGAGATGCATCGTTAGGCAATTTTGTTGTTGTGCAAACATCGTAGAATGTATTAAAGGGGAACAAAATTTGCCGCTCCAAAATCTGTCTCTTTAGCATGAGGATTATTTTAGGATGATTATTTTTAAGGAACAAAAGACTTAGAAAGTTTTTCTTGTTACCTTGCCCTTAACTGACTAAAAGAACTCATATAAATAAAACTGTCTCAGGAAGCAAGCTATCACCTTAAAATAAAATGAACCAGGTCGTAGACAGGGAGTAACCTAGAGAAGCCTGTTGGGCTCCCCTCTGTGTTCTTCTGTTTCTGTGTAGCCAAATAGACACTTGTTTTCCAAACATATGCACCTTTTCACCTGCCTGTGAGTTGCCTTCCTTCCCTCTGAAGTCCCTGACTCTCCCCACCCCCAGCATCTTCTTTTGTCTTTAGCTGAAGATGGTATTTAAGGTGAAAGCGTTGGCCATTTTTGGCAAATTACTTGGTTTTCCTGGGTTTCTCTCAGGTATACATGTTATTAAACTTTTGTTTGTTTTTCTCCTGCTAATCTGTCTCATGTAAATTTTCTTTTTAGACCAGCCAGAAGAACCTAGAATGGTAGAAGAAAATTTCTTACTCCCCTACAGTATTTACACAAAGCCAGATGGTATAGCCCACTACACACCTAGGCTATTTGGTACTAAACTTACAGGATCACCATCATATATACAGTCCCTCATGGACCAAAACGTTATTACATGATGCTTGAGTGTATTTCCAAGAACAGTATATAAAAGCACTCCTTCAAAATCCACCTCTCATATTTTTCCTTTAATCTGTTGATCCTTTTGCTTGAAATATCCTCTCTGTTCTGAGCACCCATTCTCTCCCTGGTGAAGTTCCAACCATCCTTCAAAACCCAACTCAACTGGCATAGTCTAGAGATAGGCAATTCCCTCTGGTTTTCCTAGAAATTAGTCATTTCCTCATCTATGCTTTTCTAGACACATTTTATATACCCCTGTTTTAATTCTTATCATGTTGTTTTGTAATTTGTGTATCTTATATTTGCACTATACTATGAGCTCCCAGAATCTGGAATATTAGTGTATCTTTGGATGCTGGCAGAGTGTAGGCAGACAGAAGTCAATCAATCAATTACATAATATATTTCCTTGAATAATGTTGATTCTTGGTCCTCTCTTCCAGAGATTCTGATTCAATAGATCTGAAGTAGGTCCCAGGAACCCGAATTTTTATTCAGCATCTCAGGTGATTCTAACTTAATTGATTCACAGAGCAGACCTTGAGGAATACAGTTACTAAGAAATACTAGGGAAAGTATACTAGAATCAAGCATTATAGAATTATATCCTCATGCACTATCCACTGTTCTTACAGGTGAGCTTGTTAAAAATCATTTTTAACCACTTCATTGGGATAAGATTGACATACAAAAAGCTGTACATATTTAATCTCTACAACTTGATGAGTTTGGAGTCACCTATACACACATAAAACCAGCATCACAATCAATGTCATAAACACATCCATCATCTCCAAATGTTAGCTCCAGCTCCAGTTTGTTGTTGTTATTTAACATCAGCCAGTTGACTCAGTCAACTATCCTGAGAATAAAAAATGGACTGGCTACAATTTACTCCAGTCAGACTAAGCCAAAAAACTCAGAATCAAGTTTCCTGTTGTTTTAGTGTTATCTCAACTTACTGAAATATGAGCAAGAAGAGTTAATGTAGCTTTCAAACTGGGGGAAACAGGAGCATATCGGAGGAGAATGTGCTGTCCCAAACCTGCACACACCAGACACACAGAATAATTAGGACAGCTATTCTTATCAATCCCCAGTTTATAGAGATGAAAATTGAGGTTCAGAGTGCTCAAATAATTCACTCAAGTGCACACCCTCCTAGTAACTGGTAAAATTCAGAGTTTTAGCTCAGGCCTTTCTGACTCCAAAATCACTGCTTTTTTTCCAATATACCACACTGTTCCCATATACTCCAAAGGAAATATAGTTGAGTGTGTAAAAACATGATTTGTGTTTCTTGTGATGAAGAATTATTTAACACTGTCATTTAACAGTTGTGTGATCTTCTACTGATCCTTTCATCTCTTTGGGCTTCTCTGTCAGGTGACAACAATGTATGAAAAGAAACAATGCTGACCAAAGGCAGAGCAAGACCAGCAGGCAGTAGCTGTCAGAAGATACCAAAGATGGTGAGTCCGTATGCCATTCATTGGTGCCCCCAGATGAAGATTGTCATGGACACTGTCTCTTCAGGAGTGAACAGAGAAGTGATCGGAATGAGAGCCATATTTGGTACCGGCAAGCAATGAGACAAAGTGCTTAAGATCCGTGTCAATGGGCCCAGGTCCAGAGCCCAGCTCCAGTGCTCTGACTAGCTATTAGAAATCTGACAAAGTACTTAATCTCTCAGCCTCAGTACCTCATCCACAAAATGGGGATCATAATAGTAGCTCCCTCATGGGAGGATGAAATAGGATGCTGCCATAGCATGGCTTGATGAGGGATGTGTAGGTCCATGCCCGGGATCCAAACCCATGAACCCCAGGCCACCAAGGTGGAGGACATGAACTTAACCACTACACCAACAGGCTGGCCCCCAAGAGTATTTTTTACATTAGTGCATTAAGACACTGTAAGTAATCATGGCTTATAATGAATTGGTACTAGTTTTCAAATGAAAAATTCATGACAGAACCAAAGCTTACGCTGTGTAAAGAAACACAAAGATATATGTGTACCTTGATATATTCTTAATAAAGAGACTCTAAGAAAACTTATAATGCCATATTTAAACAAGTCTAAGCAATCTGATAATATTTGTCATTATATTCTACGTATTGCCTAGGAATTGTTGAGTGCCCACATTACACACTATGTTTGTAAAATATGTGTCTAATCCTCATACAAAACTAGAGTTTAGCTTATATTTTAAAATCAAATAAAATTATGTAAAAATTTTCTTTCTGTTAAAATCTATTATTCACCAGAAGACACGACTATGTAACTGAATTAAAACATTGCTCGATCTGGTTAACTTTAAGGTATATGAGCTGCACATACAATACTTTGTGCAGTAAAGGAAATTATTATTCAACTAAGGTTGGAGAGAGCATATAAATATATTAATTTGCACAACAACAAGTTTGAAGGAAGAGACATTATATTTATACCTCATTAAGAAGTAATGCCTACGGTGTCCTGTGACTTTTGGAAAAGCTGAAGTATTTTGAGGTCCATTTTTCTGAAAGATAATAAATGATTTTGAATTAAGGCAAGAAAACAATGTCCAATGGCAGAAAGTTACCAGTCTCGGTGGGATACCAACAGTGTGAATCAACAGGCTGAAATCTATGAACCGTTGAAGAAGTCCTCGAAAGCGTCTCATCGTGAACTTTGGCAGCAAGTATGTTTACTACAAAGCACGTGTAAGAGTGATCAAATAAGTCATCTTTAGAGTTTTCAAGTGTTTTAATTTCTAAACTTTCTTTTGAAGAGCAAACTTTTCATATTATTAGCTACTGTGAATTATAGATTACATCTATCCACTCTCTCAAGATGTTTTGGAAGATGGATGAAAGCTACTTAAGACCTAGTTTATTTATTTTATCTAACTTTATTTTTCATGCTATTAATGTTTTTCCATTTAACTTTCTATTTGTAAAGTGTTATAATAAGGTAAGTTATTAGAACCTTAGTTTGCTTTGTAAAGAGCAAGTCTCCTGGTTGTCACTTTAGAGGACAAATAGGATATCAAATTAAATTTTTTATATTTATTTTCTTATAAGACCCAAACTTATATTTCAGTGACTTTTATTCAAACTCACTACCGCTGAATTACAAAATGTTGTCTTTGTCCTTAAGACCATGACAGAGAACTTTATCTGCATTCAAATTGCCTACTGGTTTGTGGTATTTCAATAATAAAACAGCAGGATTGAAGGCTCATGATGAGAAATCTGACTAATTACCTGTTAGATGATAGATGGTTGTAACTCGGCAGTGCCAGTCACTGAAAACAAAACACTTCGAGATATCAATCAGCTTCCTGACAAATCCAATTTCCCTCACATTCAGTGGACAATAAATGGGAATTTTACCTCCACATCTACATAGTGCAGAGTTTTAACTTTAAAACATGCATAATGATATTTTAATAAAGTACAGATTTTTTTAAGTAAATTAGTATTTAAATACCTGACATATTCATATTCCATTCTCGCAGCTTTTAAATAGATAGATGGTGGAAATAATTAACGTTGTAAATCTGTATTGTATTCCATCGAGAAGGGCAAGGTGTACTTAATAGTAGTTTCCTATTTTCCTTCTGCATTTACATTTAACTCAAATTATTCACAACAACTCTAATGGCTGTGTTCACTCTCTTCATTTTTTTTTAATTTTGTGGTAAATGAGTTGAATGTACATTCTACATGAGATTCAAAAAGCAGAATGTCCAATTAACACTGCCACATACCAGCATGTGGGCAGAGTGAAAGCAAAGACGGATTGAAGCATGGAAATTGAATGTAGGCCCAGAGAAACATGGCTTTCTCCCTTGCAAGAAGGGATTGCATAGTCAACATTTGGAATTTATGGTTAACTCTGATAGGTTAGAACCTTCAACATCTTACTCTGTGACAAAAACAAGAAAATGAAAGGTTGCAGAGGAATAGAGAAAGGAAGAAAGATTGTTTGCTTCCTCTTTATTGAAGAGGCAAAGACTGAAAAGTTTGATGGCATGTAGTCTGAAACCAGGCACTTTCCGATGTTGTTAGTGGGAGGGTAAGTTGACGCAACTTCACTGAAGAACAATTTGGCAATGACTATCAAAATTCAAATGCTTAGACACAGCAATCCACTTTAGGAATGTTTCCAATAATTATCCTCATATAGCTCTATGAATGCTCACTGCACTATCATCTTTAATAACAAAAAAGAATTTTTTTAACCGAAAATAACTTAAAGTCCCTTCATAGGGGATTGGTTCAATAAAGTATGTCCACCCATACAATAGACACTATGCAGACAAATATAGTGTTTAAAAAGAATATGGCAGATCTGCATGTGCTGTTTTGGACCAATACTCAAGACACATTTTAAGTGAAAATAAGTCAGATACATCTGAGCTTTGTAAAAGGATATAAATTAAAGGGTATAAATACAAGTATGTATTTGATCATGAATAGAAGATTTATGGATAGATACATGAGAAAATGCTAGCTGTGGCTGCCTTTGGGAAAGGCGCCTAGAGACCTGAGATAGAGAGGCTTACTTTCCATTGCATGCTCTCTTAACTTGCTTGAAATTTTACCATGCTCTTTTATTTATTTTTCAATGATAAACAAATAAACAAATGAAGAAATAAGAAAGAAAGAAAAGAGAAAAAAAGAAAAAAGAACAAATGAACAAAAGAGAAAAGAAAGATAGAAAGAAAGAAAATACGTACACACAGATGGGTCTGTTTGACTCTGAAGTCCATCCCTTTCTAGCTGTTTCACAGTCAAAAACTTGTCAGGAGGGATTAAATTTTTAAATCAGCCTAAATCCAGCACTTTCTTAAGATAACTATGAGAACAGAAATAAAAGACAGCCCGGGTTGGTACTAATAAGCTGAACTTGAACATGACCATCCCCTGAGGCTAACTAGTTGGCTGTGACCTAGGCCAGGACTAAGAATTATGATTGAGTGTTTGAGGACTGCAGTGTCTAATTCAAGCCACCTGGGAGAATGAAAGGCCACTCTAGCAGCGAAGCACTTCAAGTTCACACTTTATCTGCCCAGCCAGGCAAGGAAGGGGCTGTACAAGGACCAGAGAAGTTAGAAAAGTTCAAAAAGTAGGAAATTCCCCCCCAACTCATCCTCGACTCACTACTTTGAAGATGTTGGAGAGAGATGCCTCCTCTTTCCGAGGTAATGAAACACATGTTGGTGAACACACACGCAAGGACTCACACACACACACACGCACAGACGATGCTTTGTCTTTCCTGTGCTCTTTGCAGAATAGGAATTAGACACCTGCAAAAGTCAGAGAAAACCTAGAAATGACCAAATGCATTGTCAGAGCTAATTTTATCAGTAGAGGGGGTGAGTCTTTAAACAACACATGATTAAGGAGCATTTATATATTTGACTGGAAATCTCTACCACTAAAGGCATTAAATTACACTAAATATAAAATCGTGAGTCTAAGGTATAAAAATTTTTTTCCCAAGGTGATGAAAAACTGAGGTAGAAGTGTGACTTATAATGACAGGCCACCTTGGAATGATGCGATACAGGAAGCAGAGATGGACTCCTAAAGGAAAAAGGAGATTTAAAGGAAAATCTTTACTTGTTTCCATATTTTAACCAGGGTGCGTCCTGGCCAGAAAATTTGTAGGTATGGTAAGGCTATGGATGCCTGTATGAATAACTAGAAAAAGAATAACTCCTTTACCTTCTAACACCTTTGTTTCAATTAAATATATATATATATTTTAACATATAAAGATTAACTATAAAGATCAAAAAGATTACAAAATTATATTAAATAAGAAAATGAAAATAATTTTATGCCGTATGAGGATGCAGAGCAACTAGTACTCTCTTACATTTCTGGTGAGAAATTAAATTGATATATGTTTGCAGTCTATATAAAATAAAACCTATACTTACCATACTAACCAACAACTCCACTCCTAACTATCTACTCAAAGGAAATGAAAACATGTATCCAACAAAGACTTGTACCTGAATGTTCATAGGAGTTTAATTTGTAATATCCCCAAACTGGAAACAGCCTAAATGCCCATCAAAGAGTATATGGAAGCACAAATTGTTTTATATTCATACAATTGACTACTGTGCAGCAGTAGAAAGGAATAATTTACTGATATGAGTGACAACGTTACGCTAAGCAAATGAAGCCAGACACAAAAGAATATATACCACATGTTTGCAATGATATGAAACTCTAGAAAAGGCAAAGCTAATCTCCAGTGACACAAAGTCCCTCTGGGTTTGCCTGACTCCAGGGCTTCAGGGCAGTGATTGGGATGGAGTGAGGAAATGCCTTTTATATCTTGATTGTAAAAGTTGTTACATCGGTATATAAATTTATCAAAACTTTTCCAAAATATACACCAAAAATGGGTGCATCGTATTATACATTAATTATACCTCTATAAGTTGACTTTTAAAACAAAGTATCTATGCCAACAATTTGAACTGTTTTGAAAGTATTTGCCCTTATAGTTAAGTAGCAGTTTGGAAGGAACATGAATTAGTGAAAGAAGTTGGATTTATTGAATGGTGAAACTGTGGCTCAAGTTTTGCTATACTTTATTTAGAACTCCATTAATGTTGCTAACGTTTTAAATATTTATAAGGTGTAAGACCATAACACATACAATTGTATTTATTTATATTATAGTCGGCAACGACGTGAAACATGTAATAAAACATGATTTTTCCTATCTAGATTTTGTCAACAAATATTTTTGGAAAGTCTACCATATTCAAACACTATGTTGATACGTTGACACAGAGATATAAAAGACTGAGATTCTGGTCTCCAGGAGCTTTCAACCTAGTATGAGAGATATACGTTCATTAAGAATGCATTTATTCATTTAGTTGGGTTTAAAATAGGTAAAGACTAGTCCTCATTATTAATCCCTGCATAGTATATGTATTTAGAAAAGGTTGCAGTTGGATCTACGTGAAGATTGAATAAGGGGAAAAAATGCAGATGGGGATTACCAACATATAAAGAAAAGAAAAAACAACGTGAGACTCAAAAGAAAAAATCTTGGGGCCAGCCCTGTGGCCGAGTAGTTAAGTTTGCGCGCTCCGCTTGGGTGGCCCAGCGTTTCTCCAGTTTGGATCCTGCACGCAGACATGGCACCACTCATCAGGCCATGCTGAGGCAGTGTCCCACATGCCACAACTAGAAGGAACCACAACTAAAAATACACAACTATGTACTGGGGGGCTTTGGGGAAACAAAGGAAAAAGGAAAAAAAGGAAACATCTGAGAAAAAAAATTTTAAAAAAAGAAAAGAAAAATATCTTAATATGTTATTGAAAAAAATCATAGAAAAGAAAAATATGAAAAAACTCAGAAGGAAATCTAAAAGGAGTAAAAATGTAATACTTTTTATTCAAGGTTCCCAAATAGGGAAAATGCAAACTAAAAAAACAAGCTTATTTGAGGAATCAATTATTTGTATTATCAAATTATATAAACATGTATTATATAACATGCATTCATAGGTATTCATCCAAAAAATGTAAACTGTGAAAAAATGCTAACATAACAAAAGTATTTCGAGTTCTTAATAATCACAGGTGAACAGTCACGCCTGCTTTCTCTCTGATCATTTGCAACTCATGAAGTTTTTCAAAGGACATAGTTAACAAAATACACATTTTCCACCAAAATGTCAAATGAACTTTGAAATTAGGCCCCAGGATTAGCCCACAACAGACAACAGGGATCTTCAGAGAACCGGAATCTAGCAAGAATCTTCCAACTTTGTAACAAGGCAACGAGATAAATTCACCAAACATCATTTAAGGGGCAAATAATGGGTAAATCAACATTTGAAAAGATAGATGCTGTTGAAGGACTAGAAAAAATAAAGCTCAAAGTTATTTTTTATTTTTAATAATAAATCATTATTAGATAAAAATATTAGATATCCCCCTGAACAGTAACACATATTCAATGACTCTTGAAAAGTTCTTGAGAAATGCTAATGAAGTATCTCAGTACTAGAACTCAAGAAAAAAAGGACAGGCTGCTGGTGGACAGAGGGGAAAGAAAGAGGCTAGAAAGTCAGGGTGTTGGGGAAAAGTAATGACAATTTGAAACAAAATGGATTAAAACTTAATGTTTAGTGGTAGACTGGTACTTAGATAATATTGGTTTAAAGGGCATAAGAAATTGTGGGTGAACTGATATGGAATCTGGGATATTCTTCAAAATAATACAGGAGTGGGGAGTGGGTAAGGGTATTGGAGAAACACATGTGGTCATTAATGATAGCTTTTGAAACTGGATGGTGGCTATATGGAGGTTTACGATAGTATTTTTCCGGTTTTTTACATATTTAAAATGTTCCATGATAGATTTTTTAAAAAGAAACAAATTTAAAAATAAGTGAAAAATGGAGAGTGGGGACAAACAAGACACTAAAAGTGTCCATATAATTTATTGTCCAAGCTGGGACATGTTGGGAATGAAAGAGAGCAGTATTAACAATTATAACTGCCACAGCCTAAGCCAGTGCTGTCCTGGGAAGTCCAGGATATATGGCCACTCTACTTTTAACCAGCAGGTTTCAAATATCAGGCTAATGTGATTTAAGATTTGTTACAAAAACAGGAAACAGAGAGAACAACTTGTAATTGAGAACATTTAGATCATTAGCAACCAGTTGTTTTTTAAGTCTCTGTGAAGAACCAGTCCCAAATCATTGCCATAACCACTGATCCTTCTGGATCAGAAGTAGCAAACTGGTGGCCTGGAGTTGGTTCCAGTCTGCAGATGTGTTTGCTTTGGCCTGCAATGTATTGGGTTACAGAGTACTTTCCTTAAAACCCTGAGTTTGTTGCCAACACTTCCAAGCTGAAAGACATCATGTTAAAATCCAGATTTCTAGCTTCTCTTGAAAAACTTGAGGAGTGTTCAGACTAGGCAGACATTTCCCCGTGTCAACAATCAACTGGAGCAGAGCATTCTCTCTCCAGTCCACCCCAGTCCTCAGCTCTCCCTAGCATTTCTGATGCTGGGCTGTCCGCTTGATTCTTTCTTTGGCTCCTGCAGATACTTGACTTTTCAACCCTCACGCTAGATGAAGCTCTCAGCATCAAAACAATGAAAGTGAGGTTGGCTGCAGAAGCTGTCGTTTTACCAGCAATTGAAAATACAAATCAACAAACTCAGACAATTAATCTGGAAATTTTGAAGATTTGAAGGGGATAGAGTTTTACTACTCTTTAAATAGTCCTAACAAAAGAAGCTAATTCTATTCAGAAAATTCCTCCCTGATTTTTCTACATTTCAGATCATTTCATGTGTCCCCAAGTAATTTAGCCTGAACTATATGAGTAGGGCTCCTAGAAATTCTCTTACTAAAAAAGACAATAGCCAATCTACTGCCCACTGGCAAAATGCACAGTGAAAGACCTCAGCCCAATGACTGCTGCCCACCCTGCTTCTCCCAACCAGCCTGGAACATCACTGGCTGGGTGACTGTTAGCAAATCTTCATTAATTACAAGCCGCATAAAGAGCTGTGCAATGTAGGAGGTTGGGGAGAGAGAGCTCCTGCCTTCATAAGAGAGAGTTTAGAACTGAAAGGGGTTTCTAGCTACAAAGCAGTCCAAAATAAGATAGGCTGTTTTGACAGTAGAGAGAAAAGCATCAGAAAGCAAGGATGCTCATCCTAGAGATTGGTACCCAAACAACAACTGAAAAAACTTTTATTCTTTAGCACAAAGGAAATGGAGAGGTAGTGTTGATTTCATAAGCAACTTATAGGGACTTACAAGTTTTGAAAAAAAAATATTACTGGCAAAAGTATCCATGGCCTGAACTGGTGTCTCTTGTAAGGCAGAGAACTGTGTTTGCTTGCTTAGTGTTGGTCCTAATCCAAGAAAGAGAGTTATCAGAGACCAGGTTGGGGGACTTTGTTTCCTGCTGGTTTCCATTATTAAATCGCCACTGCACCCAGGCCAATGTCCACTCTTGTCCCCACGTAGACTATTCAGGATGCTTTGGCCTCTCCCACTATCTCTGGATTTCCACTGAACAGTTCATCTATATTAGTGTTTTAAGGTAGGGATGATTGGTATTCTTGGTACTAAAACAGAAGAGTTAAGATCTATTAGAGAATCGTCTTAAACATGTTGTGGTCATTTACATAATTAAAAACTTCGCAGAGGCCGGCCCCATGGCCAAGTTGTTAAGTTCACGCACTCCGTTTCTGTGGCACGGTGTTTGCAGGTTCAGATCCTGGGTACAGACCTAGCACTGCTCATCAGGCCATGTTGTAGCGGCGTCCCACATAGAAAACTAGAATGACTTACAACTATGTACTGGGGCTCTGGGGAGAAAGAAAACACCAAAAACAAACAAACAAAACTATGCAGTGATTAAGAGAAATGAGCTAGAGCTATAAAGACTCTCTAGCACGTAAATTGCTCCATGAAAAAGATTCCAAGAAAAAGTATTTAAAGCCTTGAGACTGAATGAGACCACCAAGAAATGAATGTAAAGATAGAAAAGAAGAGGTACAAGGTCCAAGTCTTGGGTGTTCCAACATTTAGTTGGAAGGTTACTATTTTATTTATCCTATATATCCATTATCTCCATTCCTCTCTTCCTATTGTCTCTTTCAAACCTACTCCAAAGAGAGCTCCATCTCCATCACCACAACCCCCTGACTGTTCATGTCAAATATACTCCATGTTACTAAATTAAATGATCACATCTGTCTGCATCTGACTTGGCCTGCCATTAATATTTGACACAGCTGATCATTCCTTCCTTCTTGACATACTTTAGCCACTTGCTTCCTGGACACCACAGTGTCCTGGGTGTCCTCCTTTCTCACTCACTGCTTCTCAATCTCTTTTGCTAGTTCTTCCATAGCTCTAGGACCTCTAAATGTTGGAACACCCAAGACCTGGACCTTATACCTCTTCTTTTCTATCTTTAAATTCATTTCTTGATGGTCTCATTCAATCTCAAGGCTTTAAATACTCTCACTATGCTGAAAACTCAAATCCAAGTGCCTGCTCCACCACTCTGCACAAACACCGAAAGGCATGTCTAATTAAACATTCCCAAAACTGAGTTACTCATTTTCCCACACATACACATCCTATAAAGTTTCCCCTTCCACAATCTTCTTTCAGTTAATAAAAACCATTCATCTAATTATTCAAGATCAAAAACTTATCAACCTTGACTTCTCTCTTTGCCTTCCTTCGACATCTAATCCAGATGAAACTTCTGTTGGCTCTATCTTCAGAATCAATCCAGAATCTTGACTACTCAGCACTTTTTCTGCTACTTCTTTGTCCAAGTCACTGTGATCTTTTGCCTGGATCATAGCAACAGCCTCCTTCCAACTGCTCTCAACACAGAAACCATAATGATCTGCTTAAAATATGTGGATTACTTTGCCCAGAACCTTACAGTGTCTTCTATCTCACAGAGAATAAAAGCCAAAGGCTGTAAACTTGCTAACAGGAGTCTAAATGATCGATCATCCAACTCCTTCCCCCAGCGCCCAGCATCCCTTAGACACTATGATCTCTCCTCTTCTCTCCCTTGTTCATTCTGCTTCAGACTCAGAACTCCTTCATGTTCTTGGAACATGCAGGTCACTTGATATTCCCTCTGTTTATAATGTCTTTTCTCCAGATGACCTCTTACAAAATGTCACACCTTCAAACTGAGAGGTCCTCTGACTATTTCCTATTTATCTTCAGGATTTATATTTTTATTTTAATTTTTTTTTGAGTAAGATTAGCCCTGAGCTAAAGTCTGCTGCCAATCCTCCTCTTTTTGCTGAGGAAGACTGGCCCTGAGCTAACATCCATGCCCATCTTCCTCTACTTTATATGTGGGATGCCTGCCACAGCATGGCTTGCCAAGTGGTTCATAGGTCCGCACCCAATGGCAAACCCTGGACCACCAAAGTGGAGCGTGTAAACTTAACCCCTGTGCCACCGGGCCGGTCCCTAGGATTTACCTTTTTGCATGGCACTTATGATCTTCGCAAGTATCATATAACACACTTATTTATTTAGTTTTATATCTGTCTGCCTCCACTAGAAGGTAAGCATCATGAGGGCAAGGATTTTTGTTTATTTTATCCAATGTTAAATCCCCAGTGCATTCAATTATTTTTTTTAAATGGAGAGATGAATGTATATAATATTATATATTATCTGCGGAATGTGTGTACGTGTGTATATCTTCAAACCAAGTTTGGCTCTAGAAAGAGTAGTAAGTAGGGAGAGGGTAAATGGGATCATGATTGGTGAGTGTGGAAGAGGCTGTCAAAATAGTACTTTATCCTTATAAGCATTGTTTCAAGTTTTTAAATGTGATATAGATATTGATTTTTTTAATATAGTGGGGGATGATTATTTGTGAATAACAACATAATGTTTCACAAGTACATACTATGTAACCCTTTCTCCTGCACCCCTGCTCCAGCTCCAGCTGATTGGACCAGAGTCTATATCCAATTCAAGCTGGGAAAATCAAGTTCTGTCTCCCAGGAATTTGGAATTGAGTCATCTCTTCGAGAGACTAAGCCAGTCAGAGAACAGTGCAGCCTGGAACTGTAGGCCGTGTGGAATTGGAGACCAGTGTCAAGCAATGCCCTGTGTACAGTGGATTTTTGGAGAGACAAAGAAACCATGAGTATGGAAAGAACCCTTATGCAAAAAGAGAAACCAAACACTAGATGAAACAGATGTGTAGAGACAGAGATGCACGTGGCTTCCTGCTTCCCAGTGCCATCCACATGCAGAAACTATGCTGTGTCCTGGCCATGCTCTTTGCCGTCACTCAACACCCTTTCACATGAACTACTTGAAGTAGAATTCTATTCCCTGTGATGTTAGAATACACAATATCTTTTCCATAGTATAAACTAAGACAATATCCCAACATTTGAAAACATCATAAAATAGAAGAAAAAGATATTGTGTATTTAAGTTTTGTTACTTCTAAAGCTACTCTTTAATATTTATTCAGCAAGTCTCCTTAATTCTGCCACACATTCCCCTCAATTAAAACAGCTGTTTTCAGCCTGAATATTGCAAACCCTCGATGAGGAGAGTTGCATGTAATTTGCTACTGCTAACAGAGTACATAAATTTATGAATTGTTTCCCTTTTTTGTAAACTTCAACAGTGGCAGTTCCTTGTATTTCCATACACATTCGTCAGTGGAAGAGAAAGTGGTGGGGTTACGGGTAGATCCACAGGAGTCCCACATTAGCTGCAGCCTGTTTGACTATGTCCCAACTCATAAATGGAAATACCCAAAGGAAGGACGTGACACAAGTGTGAGCTTTAGTTTGCCACTTTCCTATTTTACAGGTCACTTACTCAGAAAGGCATTCTCTCGCCCCTTGAGCTAAGGTATCCACCAAAAACGTATCTATCATCTTTTTCCATCTCACTTAGTATTAATTCACTTATTATTATCTGATGCTTTTGTTTGTTTCTTTCTTTCTTTTTTTTCCCTTCTTTCCCCACTAGAACTTAGTTCTGTGAGAGCTGGAACTCAAAATGTCTGTTTTGTTCACCACCATTCCCCTAGCTCTTTAGAATGTGTTGTGTCCCACTTCATAACAGTCTCAGATCTAAAAGGCGGGGGCGGTCCTCCTCTGAGCCAGAAAATCACAGTTACAACCACCCCAAGTCATTGGTTATGAATTGGCCCACAGCAAGTAGACTGGAACTGTCACGCATGGAGACATTCACCACTGAGATGGCTCCACCTCGCAGTCCTGCAGTCCTTGCCCACGCAACCATCCCCCCCAATCTGTGGGCACCATGAGACCTCCCTTACAGTCGCCACTTCTCGGGAATCTTTTCTGATTGACTTCATTCGGTTAACCATCACGAAAGTCGGTAGACAACAAATATTTATTGAACATACATTATGTGGCTGGCATAGTTTGTGCAGTGGAAATCTATCAGCAAAGAAAACAGATACAAATGCTCAGCCTCATGGAGCTTACATTCTAACGACATCACGTTCACTTTAAAGACAGGTGAATGTAAGGATGATGAACAGCCGATGTTTGATAGAGATGAATACGTAGAGTCATGAATATATCAACAGATACAATGGTTGGCACACAAGTACATAGTTATCCTCTATCTCCCAGGGCACTCAGAATTGTATCACTAAAGAGCATATTGGGGATATGAATCACATATGTAGCTCTCCAGTTATTTTCCTGTAACATTACGTGTGCATGTTATCCTCATTATGGGCTTTGCTTGAGCAGAAAATATTTTCTTTCTTTTCTTTGCACTATGTTCAGGGGCAAGTTGTACAATGCCCCCAAATAGACTATCGGTTCGTTGACTGAGTGTTCGTTAAATAATGCATTGCATTTATGAGGGGCTTTTAAACTTTTTAAAAGGCACTTCCAAGGATAGGTTCTTACTGTAATAATTATTATTATTAATATCGTGCACAGGTTCTTACTCTAATGCTAGATCAAGAAAAAGACAGTGGATGGCAGGAAGGGGAGCGATGGTAAGACAAGTCGACAAGTAGGCTTGAGACAACCAGCCTTGTTTGCTAGGAACCAGCCCAGGGTTGTTGTTGTTGCTGTGTTTGTTTGTTGCTTTTCTGAATCTCTACAAAAGTCCAGCCTCTAGAAAGGTCATGCATCAGGCAGTTTAAAATCACAGCAATAGAAACAGGAGAAAGAAAAGAAAACTAGGGCCCAGAGAAAAACTCAAATCCAAGGGCACAGTCTAGGGCTTTAGTCAGTGATTTTTAAACTTCACTGCTAAAATGCCGATTCCTGAGCAACACCCCACCCAGACATTCCGATTCAGTAGACCTGGAGTGAAGCCCAGGAATGTGAATTTTTACAAACTTCCCCCAGATGATCCTGATGCAAGTCCTCTGAGAAACACTGTCCCAGAGAGAGCTTACCCAACCGCAAATGTTGGGCTGAGGAAGGTCAGTCAGTTCAATGCATGGCTTCCCATGCTTGGCATGTTCAGATGCCAAGAGGTTTGGTGCCAGAGGCCTACTACAGTATAACACAGTGAAGAAAAGCCATCATTTCCGAGTGATGTCAGAAGAAGTGCTGCTGCTAGAGATGTATGGACCAGGATCTAGCCCCAGCAGGGAGACAACTAGAATCCTTCTAATGTCCTAGTCTCATGGTAGGGACCAAGGCTGACTTGTATCCCAGGGAAGATTTGGGTCTCAGGCGGGAATATCTAACACAGCCAGCACAGAGAAGAAAACGAAGACAGAATCCCAACCCAAGTTTGGGAGGAAGGTAATTTTGCCGCTTTGAAGGGTGTACTTCTTCTCATTCCCAATATTCTAGATCTGGTTAGAAAATGGGGAAGGGCAACATAAGCTAAAAATAGAGGCCTGTTATGAAAACCCACGTCTGAAAATCCTGACTCTACTCCGAGCTCCATAATGCATTATAGCTGAGGGTGCTGATGTGTTATGGAAGAAGACACAGTGAGGCAGGAGTTAACCCTGAACTTCAAGAGTCCACGTCTCCTACCAGGAAAGTGGAGGGCCCAGCATCATCTATACCAATAATCTCATTTTAAAATCTATAGCTATCATTATTTTCCCCACATACTGAGAGAGGTTCTATCATAACCAATGCACAAAACAACTGCAAGTAGAATGTAACAACGAGATCTTTCCACAGACGCCAGAACAATTAGATGGCAACCATCCAAGTAACTGCGAGTTTAAATTATTAAGCGACATTGTTGCTTGCAAGGTGTTAGGAATTGATATCCAATATGCAGGGGTATCTGAAAAAAAATTAGAACTTATTTAAACCAGAGGGAGTATTTTTATAAACGTGAAAACTAAAGTTGAGAGAGAGGTTCGTTTGCTTTTCCAAGTATACACACAGGTAGTCCAAGACAAAGGAAATAAACTTCTTTTTAAATTTTAAAGTCCAAATATTTTCATTCTGCCGTCGATTTTTCTGCTGATAGATAAATGGATAGAAAGACACTTTAGTGGGATATTTCTTGACTTTTAATTGGGTTTTTTTTTTACTATTTTATTAAGAAAAAAATGAAAATATATACAGAAGTAGAGAGAATATTATTATGAACCTCCATCTACAGACTGCCCAGGAATAAAAACCTTGGTTCTTCTTACTCTCACTCCCCCCAAGACCCCACCTAAGGTTATTTGAACGAAATTCCAGACATCAAAACCTTTCATCCATAAATAGTTTGGCAAAGATCTCTAAAGGATCAGCACTCTCCTTTTAAATATTAACCACAACATATGGCTTCATATAATTTAATGAGATAAGAAAATGTTACATTTAAATCACAGTGCATGAGTTCATAGTTATTATTTTATCGATAATTGGGGGACTGCTTTGGATGATATGAAGCTGAAATTCAATGTGTTTAAATTAGGTGATAGTTTTCAAGTACAATAGTTTTTCCATACCAGTACAAGTTCTTATTTTTTTCCTAAAAGAAATTCCTAGTCATCACATTTTCCCAAAGTCAGAAACTTTTGAATGAATTATTCTGATTCCTATTGGAATCAGAATATTTCATTCCAATAATTCCTCTTGGAATCAGAACATGACTATTGGACTCTGGGCAGTGTGAGACTGCCCACTTGAAGTTTCCATCCTCCTTGATTATAATGATAATCAAATGAATTATTCTTTCCCTCTTGAGAACTACAGAGTTCCTTGATTCCAGTGGCTAATAAAGGCTCTGGTATTGGAAGTGACACTGTTAAAAGGATGGAGAATGGCAACCCAAAACCGCAAACCAGGCAGAGTTTCAGAAAAACACATTAGTTGCCTTGAAAAAGTCATTCTGCTTTGTATAAAACATTGACTATATATTCGTTAAATAATAAATACTTAGGTGTAAAATAATATGATGTCTAGGATGTGCTTTAAAATAATCGTGGGGGAGAAGAGGGAATGGAAGCATAGGCAAAACCAAGTGGGCTATGCATTGATGCATTCTGAAGTCGGGTGATGGAGATTTATGATGTTATTCTCTTGACTTTCGCATATGTTTGAAATTGTTCAGAATGAAAACTTTTTATAAAGAGGATAGGAATCACAAGAAAATGGCAAAACAAAGTCCGCAAACACACTTTGCAACCCATCCTGCCTGAATCCACTCACCCAAACAGCTCGCAAGTACTAGTCAGACTTGTCTGGGTGGTGCCACTTTCCAGCTGACCCAAAGAACGGCAACAAAGGAGAAAAAATTTGAACCTGAATAACATATAAACTGACTGCCTATTTCTACTTCTTTGATTAGTTTCAAGTTAGTCCCACTAAGAGCTTCTAAGGAACCTGAATGCAACCAGTTTCAGAGAACATGAATTATTCCTTGGTTTCACCCGGTGACTATGAAATGTTATAAGGAGGACATAAAATTTCCTTGGAAAACACTGCCAGAGCATCAAGTCTGCCTCGGGGAGAAAAAAACATGGCTTAATACTTCAGAACAGGTTGAAAATTTATGAAAAATTGGTCAATCTCCTGATACTTTTATAGTAAATATTTTTAAAACGGAATAAAAATGAACAAATGAACCATAATAAAAACCACAAAAAGGCTTATTTGTTGGTGTCTTTAGATCAAACAAATAACAGAAGAGAGAAATCCTGCACAATTCGGGAAAATGTAAACGTCCCATGCAACCAGTGTCCTCTCTTCAAACATTTGCCTGGAGTTGTCAGAACTTGGTCTCTGCTTGCTCTGACCCACTTCAACCATAAAAATGGGCACCCTGGTTGCTGCAAAGCTCTGACCAGCCCCAGGGCCCAGCTTTCACAGGGCTTAAGCCCATCCACGGGAGCCCAGGCTAGCTGACTGCAGATGGGCACTCGGACAAAACTGCCCCCAAGACAAAGGCCTGGCGAGGATTCAGGCAGCCAGCTCACAACACCACTGCCACCACCCCAGAAAGGCCCTTAAAAGATTTCTCATTGCCTTAGGTTCCAGAGCAAGGGAGAGGAGGAGAGAAGAGGGAGGAGGTCAGCGGAAGGGAGAGGCGGAAAGGAGAGCCTGAAGGAGAGAGAATGAAAAGTTTGTGAGATGATCTTTTGTTCTGATTTTCTAATTCAGCAAGTGACATCCCATATCTTCTAAAGAGAATCAAAAACTTGAACATTCTCCAATCCAATTTTGTTTATGCCTCTCTTATAACAATTTCCATACTTTACCTTTTAACTGTGTATGCCTCTCCTATTATATTCCTATAGGGAATAAGGCATTTGGAATTTATTTTTGAAATGCCGTAGTCTCTATAGCAATGACCATACCTGTCTTTAATGTTTGTTGGGTTAATTAATTAATCAATTAATTGGTTCAGTCAAGTGCAGGCAGCTGATAGGTAAGTAACAAGTAACAGCTCCAGCACCTGTACATTGAATAATATCCTCAATATATTTAGCCCTTCACAGTGATCCAGTGAAGAGAGTGTGCAGAACTGTGTTTTCCTCTTACTTTTATTATTTTGCATAGTGGGATTTGTACAACCTTCAGTGAATTAATACATATAACAAACATATCTTACATCTATTTGCATATGACCAGAACTTAAAGTTCGCGCTTCTCAAATGCATGCCCTTAAACAATTGAGTCTAATAGTTTCCATCTCGTAAGCACCCTCTGCCCCCATTTACAAAATATTCTTTGTAATTCCCAGAAACAAAACACCAGAAATGTATTTTCTTCTATTTTTAAACTCAGAAAGGCAGGTTTCTTGCATCCTCCTGTGTTTAACAGAACACATATTTCTCAAACAGGACTCTCAGTAAAGACAACCTTAACAATGAGGTTTTACAATAGGAATTGCTAGTCCATTACATTTATATCCAAATCTGTTAAATAAATTTCCTCGATTTAATTTTTTTCACAAATGAAATTCTACCTTTAAAACTTTTGGGGTTTTTTAATCCATGAGCAAGAGAGAGTGAACTCACCACTTTGAGAACTGTATAAAAATTTAGTGAGCTTCTTGTCTGGGGCACTGATTTCACAAGTGGAAAGCTAAAAGCCAAGCATTCAACTGACTTCAGCAGGTCAGCAAGTGAAATCACGACTGAGGCAGCCCCAGAAATCACATCACCCCCACAGAATGCTGTCTAAATCGTACAAATCACTTATTTGAGATATACACACCACCTGATGACCTTGACATTTGGCACTTCAATTCAATTATTGCCTGAAATTTGTAAACATTTATTGATTCAGAAACTATAATAATATTAGCTGACTTTTAAAATCTAATGAATATCCTGGGGTTTTTCTCAGGGAGAGTGTTATATACATAGTCTGGAATATATCTTCAACCCATAAATTTCAGTCCGCTGTACCAAAAACAGCAGAGCACTCGGGAAAGATTTATAGTATATAGAAGTAGTAGTATGTAAAACAGAAACACAGCACTGTAGTTGCTCAATGCTCATTAACTGTTGTCCTCACTCCAAATATTTTTTATTCCAGTTAGCACACATTTTTGGAATTTTAAATAAAAGTCTAAGTATTACCAGCCATAAAAAGAAGTAATAATCTTTAAAGAAAAAAAAAAACAAATGGGCATTTGTTTGTTCGTTTTTATTTATCCTAAATAAGGTTCCTTTTCATTTTTCTTTTTGTGTGCAAGTGTTTCTTTTCTAATACCTTTAACACACAATTCCTGGAAATTTTTGTTGGTGCATGTTTGTGAAATTCTGTACATTTACTAATGTCATGTTTTAAAATTTTTAAAATTCTCCTTCATAAAGATTTCAATATTACAAATATTTTTATGCTTTGTATACAAATGAGAAAATTTTTACTCATATTTTACAAAATAATTATTGCATACTTATGAGGAATCAGTATATATTTGTTAAATGGTTACCACATAATTATTGGTTAAAAATAAATTACTAAGTTCAGGATAAAATGGTCACCATCACACTTCTGAATCAAGAACTGCATACAGGGCTTGGAAAGTTCCAAAAATTTCAGTTCATTGTTTTTCTGTCCGTGAAATAATAAATAAGTTACCTGCCTTTTAAAGTACTTTTCGGGATATTTCTACCTCCTGTAGATATAGCTAGAGAAGCTTTTTATTCTGACCCTGTGGATACTGACAAATACACTTTATATTCAAATATATGAAGATAATTTTATATTTTGAGAGCTCTTTACTAGGTATATGCAGGGACACAGCTGAGTTTTATTTTTATATACAGGATCTTCCAAATGGATAATTCAACTAGTGAACTTCAAGGAAATCATTTTTCACAAATAAGATAATATTCAAGACGTTTGAATTTGTGGATTATGTTTCCACTTACATAAAAGTGGTCTCAATTTGGGTGGGGTTTTAGTTTAATTCTAATTTCACTTTGTTCTTTTTCCCCCGAAGATCCCTTCACCCTCACCTGTGGAATTCCGACATCTATGGCACGGTTCTTCTTCCTTTCGCAGGGAAGAGCTCACGAGAGAGTTCGCCTCACAGTGACCCTGCTGTGCCCCGTGTTATTCGGCAGTCATCCTCGGAGAAGGGATTTTGAAAATGTATTACAGCGAGAACCAAGAACTGGTGTGATTTTGAAGAAGTTATTACTGCTTAAAATTCTATTTTAAGCCAGATATTATAAGTATAATTCCTTTTAAAACAAAAGAGAAAAGGAAAGCTGCTTTTGCTGATACAAATGAAAGGTTTCTTTCCTGACACCGAATTGCACTGTGCATTCATCTTGGCCCTATCGGTGTACGTGGTGTTTTTTACGTCCTTTTTACTCAACAACAACAACAATAATAATATCAGATCTCGGGCTACAGATCTGACCAAACGGAAAGGGAGATACGGACATGCTAGATGCAGCTTTATGAAGCAATGCCCACCCCACCCCCACCCTTCTGTTGATGGAGGTGATTAAGCTCCTCGAGCCTGAATCTACAGGGAAGTTGTAGCGATGCGGTTCCCACATGAACAAATATTGGTCTTTCACCAGGAAGCCCCCAAACGAGGTACAAAGTGATGAGCCCATACCTACAACAGGGTAGACCCAGAGGCCCGACTCGGATGCAAGAAGGTGCGAAGTTGCTAACTATGCTTTGAGAAATCGAATCGCTGTTTCTCACCCCATTTCTTCTGTTCTTTTCCTGCTCCCTACTCCAAAATATACATATGTATCCATATCAGCTTCCCCCTCCCCTCAATAGCTTGAGCTTTCTTTGCAACATTTCGTGCCTGACAATTAATGATGCACGCGCCGGGAGCCTTGTGGCCGGCCTGGGGTGCTGGCCACCGGGAGCTCTTGACGTCAGCGGCCGCGCTGCCTGCGTCAGGTCCCGAGCAGCCCCGGGTGGCCTGGTCCAGGGCTGTGGGGGCTGTGGGAGCAAGCCCCGGGCAGGGCTGGACGAAACCCCAGAAGGGGCGAGAGGGCCTTCCGCACGCCGGCCAGAAAGTCCTGCCGCAGTTCGAACCGCAGCGGTCGCGGCTCGGTGATACCCGCGGGTCCCCCAGGCTTGCGACCGCAGTTTGAGGCCCAAAGCCGGGTGTAGGCCCCCAGGTGTAGACGAGGGTGGGCTCCTAGAGAAGAGGGCCCGAGAAACTCAGGGCAGGCCTGCAAGAGCTTCCTTCTTTCCTTTCACTCTTATAAGAGTCAATGTTATGTTGTTTCCACTGACTCCAAAAAGTGGACCTTAAAATGAAATCGACTCTTTAAAAGGAAACCGTTTCTCCCTCGACTTGACACAACTTGGAAGGGGGTGATCCTGGGAGTCTCTCGCCCCGCACTGATCGCTGGTGATCCAAACCTGGGGGAGGGGGCTGTTGGGACCCGCCACTGGGGAAAATGAACTGAGTCTGGCAGTTAACTGGCCACCATGTCCTCCCTCCTTCCTCTCTCAACCTCTCCCTTCCTTCCGCGCTCACCCCTCCACCCTCAGGCCAGCTCTTGCAACCCTCCCAAGCCTCGGGAGTTCTCCAGATTGTGGAAAGGTGTGATTTTTCCAAAGGGGGCCAAGGCCTCTGTTCACCCCGCGCAGTCGCCCTTGTCCTCAGGGTCGGGGACCCGAGTTTGGGAGCCGGAGGCCCGTGCGTGGGACCGGGTCTGCAGATTCGGGGCTGACGAGTCCTGGCGCGAGCTCCCGTGGGCGGCGCCCTGGCTGGGTTTCTTCGGCATAGGTCGTGGACACTGATTTCTCTCCCCTGGAATCCTTATTTTTAAACTATCATTTTTTCAAAATAGTGGGTGCCTTTCTCGTTTAATTTTCCATCTACACTCAGAGTACAGAGGGGAGTGAAGGCAGAGACTCCCCGAGCAAAGATCTGAGGCCGAAACCTGCTTTGCGTACGTCTTCGCCTGGAGTAAATTCGGGGCCTGGAATCCACCCCTGTGTAACCCCAGCGAAAGCCTGCGGGACGGAGAACGGCCCCTCCGCCGCCCCCCTCTCCCGGGGCAGCGGCCGGAGGCAGGTCGCCGACGGAGGGCTGCGGGGCAGCGGGCGAGAACGCGAGCCCCCGCGCCCCCTTCCACCCGGGGAGCCGCGGGGTGCGCGCAGCGGCCGATTCCTCCCCCTCCAGGGGAGAGCGCTTGGCGACCTCCGTTCTTGGGGGGAAGAGAAGAAAAGCATTTTCTGGGGGTGCTTTTTTAAAGCTGGAGTTTTAGTGTCTCCTTAAATAAAATGACACCTTTCCCGAGTGGGTCCATAAATCCCTGGGGGGCGGCCGCAGCCCAGTCCGCACCTCTGGCCTGAGCCTGGCCAGCCGGGCTGCCGCGGCCGGGACGCCTGCCCTTCCCCGGCTCCGGCTGCGGCTGGAGCCAAGTGGCATCGGGTTAAATCGAGACGCATCCACTTTTAAAGGACTTTAAAATCTCTGACTCTCCCCTCCATATGTGCCTCACTGCCTGGTGGATTTAGATTGTCACACTCTAGTACCTCCACCGAGTAAAACAGAAGTCTATATACACGGATCTCAAAAAAGAAATGATTGCCCTAACTATGACACTGCCTTCACGGCCTCGCCTGGTGTTAGGATTTAACACAGCCGAATTCATTAGAACAAGGTGAGTGGCTTCATTTTTAAGCATTGCCTCGAAGTGGCGACCTGGAGCATTTCAGGAATTATTCCAAGAAGGTTTTTGGTTTTATTTTGTTGGTTTGGTAAGGAGCTAGGAATGTGCCTTTTACCCGGTGTCCTTCGCTGCCCTTTTCAGGCGGCGATCGGCCCTCCTGACACTTGGTTAAGCCTCAGGACTTAAAAAGATCATTTCCTCCTACACTAATTTGAGCGAAATCTGGATTCAGAGTGTGGGTTTACACGCCCAGCTCGAATGTCTAATGTATCAAATCCTCGTTAACGAACGGCCTGCTCTGTGGCCGTGTCAGCCAAAGGTCAGGCCCGTGCAACAGGGCAGCGCGGCCCCAGAGCTCTCTCCTGCGCCCTGCTCCCCTCCCCCAGAGCCCCCTCTCCCATTGCGATAATACGGCACACGGAGCTCCAACGAGAACCGCCAAGGTCGTTTTTCTTTCTTTCCTTCTTTCTTCACATTAGTGACATGTAAACGACGTGTCCTAAGGCAACTACTGAAAAATTAAGTTTATTTTTTTCCAATGGGAAGGGAGTAGAGTTAGTGGACAAGGTAATTGTCGAAATATCCTCAAGAGACACGTATATTTGAGAAGCTGTGACTCTTAGAAATCTTCACTTAAAACAGTAATAATAATAATAATTTCACAGCATTCAAATGGAAACCTTGAGTAAACTTTGTTGGACACCTTAGGGATTAGAAACTGCTTACGGAAAGGGGCAGAAAGGGGCAATTCCCCTCCCCCACTACCCCACTACCTCCCCCAACACACACACACACACACACACACACACACACACACACACAGTAGGGACCAGCAGAAAGCTTATTCTTAAAAGGCAACTCCGGTGTCCACAGGGACAAAGAGGATCCAGGACAGCGAGGCTGGACCCTTTTCGCTCCCGCCTCACTGGGGAGCCCCGCGACGCTTCTGACTATCTTGAGGTCCTCCAGCCGCAGAGGCCGGATTGGCGCGGCTGCTCCAAATCAGCCAACTTCTTGGCGCGCGCCTCTGGCCACGCGCGCGCACGAAGTCGCGGGCCGAGTCAGCTGGGAAGGTGGCGAGGCGGGGTGGGGGAAGAACGCGACTTACCAGGTCTGGGGTCTACATTTCGGGCAAGGCTGGCAGCAGAGAGAGGCCGGGCAGGCAGGCAGTCCCACCGGAGATGGGCAGTGTGGGCAGGAACTAGGCGCGAGTAGGGAAAGGAAAGCGCCTGTCCGGTTTGGGGTCCCTCTTCCCGTGGCCCGGGCCCGCGCCCCGCGCAGTCGCCTCCGCAGACCAAACGGCCTGGCCCGGGGAGGCCCCAGAGCCTGCCTCGCCGCCATCAAGCAGGAGCCTCCGGGTCTCCGGGGCTCTGGCTTCGACCCCGGGGACGCTGGGGAGCGGGGAAGGGGCGTCCCCACTCTCCGGCCCGGCGACGGCGACCGCGTCGTCCGCACGGACGCTGGCAGTCCAGCTGAGGAGCCGGGCCATCCGCCGCGCCGGGCCGCGGGCTTGCAGACCCCGGGCCGCTCCCGCCCTCGCCCCTCCCTTCCCTCCAGCCCCTCGCCAAATGAAAAGGGTTCTCTAGGCCTTGGCCTTTGGGGGACGAACGCAGGAACCCACGCTGGGTTTGAGCTTTCGGCTCAGAGCGAGCCCGACACAGGTCTTCATCATTAGCATGGAGTCCGTGAAGTCTACATCGCTTCCCCCGCCAATATATTCAAACAAAAGGACCCAAATCGCGAAGGGGTTCCAGTGGGGTGGCCCTTGCGGCGAGAGTTCAGTGGATCAAGGGGGTCTGCGCCCCTGACTGGACTCCGGGAGCTCTGGCCTCGGGGGCCTCAGACAAGAAAATCCTGGTGCTCCAGCCCCTTTCCGCCAAGTCCCCGGGAGGGACGAGGGGCTTCTCCCAGCCTCGGCGGAGGGTCATCCTCCCTCGAAGGAAGCTGGGAGGGAGGAAAGGTCTTGGCCTGGAAGGAACGTTTCCAAAACCCCTCTGCCACACCTTCAGGGTCAAAGCCGAAGACTTGACGAATGGTGGCTGTCAGGTGACATGATACTGTGACCCCCAGATCTCAGAACTGGCAGGGGTGAAGCTGGCTCTGAGTTCGACTGCAGTGCGGACTGGGGAGTGACCCAAGGCCTCTCTTGTTGGCAGTCGGGGAAGCGAGAGGGGTGGGCGCCATGCAATCAGTTTACCCGTTCAGTTGAAAGTGAAGTCTAGAGGAGGATTGGAACCTGTCTGCAGCCATTTTCTGATGTCATGGGACCTAGGACTGTGACTAAAACACCCAAAGGCCTAACTCTATAGATGTTGGCCTGAGAATAGAGTGACCCCGACACCCCCCACCACCCTCTCCCTTTGTTTACAAATGTTGGTCACTCCACCAAACAGGTTATGCACTTGTTCTGGAAATGTCAGTACATTGGCCACAAAATATCATGCAGCGTGGAGAACCCCAAGAATGTCACCAGGAAGGAAAGCAATAACCCAGGGCCTAAACTTCCCCTTTCTCTCACCAAACCCTACACCTTCCAGGTCTCTGGGCCGGGGCAGTTCCTCCACCAGTCACGTTTGTACCACGTAAGCACCTTTGAACTTAACAGGACTATACCAGCTCGTAGACATGTGAGCCGACGAGTATTACTTGGGAAGAGTCGAGTGAAAACTCTAGAGCAGCCATTCAAGCAAGTGGCTGCTAGTCCCCCAAACGGGGCGGTCGAGGCTGGGGCGCAGCCAGAGAGACGAAGTGGAGCCATGAGACAGAAAGGAAAAGCGGGGGGAAGAGAGAGAGACAAAGACAGGCCGACACTCAGGCCTGGATCTGGGCAAAGTAAGAGGGTGGGCGCTAGGAAAACCCCAGTGCCCCCCACCTCGCCCCCATGCTTGGGCTCTGTCTAGGTGCCAGGTGAGCGGAGGTCTGCTCCAAGGAGCTAAGGGATAGGAGAGCGGCCAGGGCATCAGCTCCCGGCTTGGGAGGGAACAGGAGCGGGAGGAATGGTCAGGGCACACGGCTCGGGGTCCACTGGGGCTCGCGCACGTCGCAGCCCGCGACCCTTGGGGGAGACTGGCCGGGCCGCTGGGCTCGCGGTTCGATGGCGGCGGCCGCAGGTTGCTCCAGCCTTGCTGTCTGCCTGGCTTTGTGAGCTCACTTAAACCAGCGCGGTTTGAAAACAAACACGTGCAGCTTCCTCGCCGCACAATTTTGGCAGCCGGGCCAGAGGCTTTCACAGGCCAGAGCCTCCGAGCGCTTCCCTCTGCAGCCCGCGTGGGCGGGGGCGCCTCATGCATATTCATCAGCACGTGGATCCGCGGGCCTTGGGCCGCGCATGCGCACTGCCCTCCCAGACGCAGCCCCAGCCCGCGGCAGTGACTTGGAAAGCGCCCCGCGGAGCGGCAGGGTGGCGCAAGGGGCCCCTCCAACGCAGACCGCCGGGCTATCTGCGGAGGTGCTGTGGGGAAGCCTCGCTGTTACCCCCACACCCCCCCTCCCAAAGCCTGTGTTTACATATTTTCAAGAAATTCTCCGGGACAAAAATCTCCCCTGACGCACAGACTCAGCTACCCCTACCCTTTCTCCTGGTTTTACCTTCCTCCACAACTTTCAGTTTTCTTTGCCAGCGGCTAGAAATTTCCCGGATAGGTAGAAAAATTTTTTTAAAGGAATCAGGATGTGAGTTTCTCTCACCCATTTACGTCTTTATGTTTTCTGTAGCTTAATGGGAATGGTTGCACAAAAGACAGATGCAAAATGATCTTTTTTTCCTTAAGGTTTGCTAAGGTCGCTCGTCTTCGAACATCTGGGGTTTTTCTAAAGATAAGATTCCCGTACGTTTATATCTCGGCTTAATAGTTGATTCTTGTGTATGCCGTAGGTGAAAATATCACTGTGTAAATTTCACAACCCCTGAATTCTCCTGCATATACTTACAGAGATGCCCCGCAACCATCAGAGGCAGCAAAATAGTGGACAGTTGACAGTCACAAATCTCTAGCATCTTCACTGCCAAACAATGTAATTTCCATACTAGATAGCTAAATCCAATTTCCTATTCTTGAAAAACCCACCTCCAGTATAGTATCAATTGGAAACTTCATACTGTTTTTAGCTCCTTGCTCTAAAGTGGATATAAACGTCAGGAACCAAAGCCAGAGTTCAGCTTGCATGGTAAAAATAGCCCCTGGTTTGGCCTGATCATGTTTCCTCTTGCTCAGGGAGAGACTGTGGTGTGAGCCAGCCTTGCATAGATTAATGGAGAACATTGCCCATATTTTGTGTATATTATGCCATTATATTTGCAATAAACTTTGAGGGAAAGGCTCAAATGTGACATGTTATAGGAAGTTATTAACATTTTTCTTATTTCTTGCCCCAAACTAGTGATTATCATTTGAAAAAAATAGATTATTGTATAGTTATCCCCATAAAGCCTTACTTTCTATATTCAACCAGTTTAAATGGGCACATATTACTGATGATGAAGGGGATGATAAAAGAGCTGAAAAAGAGAGTACCATGGGTAATGTGAACCTTTAGTGGCTTGACTGGCATGGATAGGATAAATCTTTCCAATGCCACTCTATTTTCAAGAATTCTAAAACCAGAGAGTGATATCAACTGTGACCATCTCTGTGAAAACAACACCTTTCCCCTCCCCAATATGAACACATAGTTCTAAGAACTACACTTGGTGCTAGGAGGAGGTGAGAACTCTGTACCTAGAGAGGAGAAGATAAATTTGTAATTAGTATTTTGAGTTGGAAAGAAAGAAACGTAAGTTAGCAATGTCTAAAATCTGATGGCTTCATACCTAGTTCACAAATAATCAAAGGCACAAGCTCAGTGCCCTCATTTTGAGTTTGCCAGACCACATAGAGTTACTCTCCAATTCATCTTAAACTGATGCTGCTGTTTAAGGACCAGAGCATTCTCCAAGCTGCTTCCTGGAAAGCAGTATGTTCAGGTACCAACTCGACCAGCACTGATTCACAAGGGATCCAAGACACCGGGTACATCTTGGCTCAAAAAGGGGCCGTCTGGAAGGTTTTGAGGCTGGATAAGGTATTTGGAGGTGTAGTTCTGTTGCCAGCCCTTTAAAAGTTCTGAGAAAACTTCACAATCAACAAATAAAAACATCTAAATGCCAGGCCCATCAGCAAAGAAGGTTAGTGCTATTTCATTGTCAGCCAAAGAAAAAAAAATGATAAGCATATGGGGCAATTGAAAGGTTACATCTTTCTTTTGGAGGTGGTTTGCTTCCTAAAGGTTAACTTGAATGCTTGACTTTAAAAAATCAAAATCATCAGCTGCAAATGCTTAAAGCAGTTGGGGGTAGCTTTTGAAGAAGAAAACAAAGGATTTGAAATGTTTGAAAATTACTTAGCCCCCATAAAATGATGCTTGTATATTTATATGCTTACTGTATAAATGTACACACACACATATCACAACTCATTTCTCTTCATTTCCCAAACATGATTGCTTGTACTCAGGCATTTTTTTGTGGACACAATATAACTTTTTAATAACTTGTTAGCTATTCTAATCATTTGATAGTAACCAGACTACAATGCAGTCAAAATACGAACCAGGACGCCTTTCTGCCTAAATCAAAATCCACAGCTACAGACAGAAACCAGCCATTTGCAGCATCTTCAGCTCCTGCTAAATAGGGTCTAACAATGTATTTCGCTGTTCACATTCATGTATTTCAAAACCTAATAGCCCATGAAGAAAAGTATGAAGAATACATCTCAAGAAGCAGACATTAAAGGTACCAGAACATAATAGACTACATTGAAGTTTGAAGCATTATTTTAGGCAACCTACGTCATTAATGACTTTTTCCTTGTGGTGGGTGTTGGAGAAGAGAATGCATAAGGGAGATTGGCATAAATATTTGCTTCTACTATAACAGTTCCTTTTCTGTGAGTGAGATTATTCACAAACACACACAGCACTCCTCAAATGATTTTTTAAAAAATTATCTGGTCATCAAAGTCTAAAAAAATTCTAACATGAAGTAGTTTTGAAGTAAATATTTACCCCTAAAATTTACCTTTAAAATATCTTACATAAATCATATGTCATAGTATGATATTTAATAAGCATACTTTGATATTAAAGTAAAAAAAGACACCAGGTACATAAATAATAAGACATTTATAATTTCAAATTTGAAGTAAACTGCTTTTAGGAATGGCCAAAGAAAAAATGCACTCATTTACTATCTTTCTAAATGCACTAACAAAGTTACAAAAGTACTGTTGCTATTATTATGATGATTATCATTATCATACTCATATCAGGCTCCCAGACATTCTGATCTCTAGTGGAAAGGGGAAGGATTATTAACTGAGGTGTTTATCTTTCTTTCCTAGAGAGATGAGCTATCTTTATTCCTCTTTCTATTTTTGCTAATTATTAAGCCTAATGTCCAGAGTCACTTCAAATATGACACTGTTCACCAATTTCAAACCTCCAAAACCAACTGGGGCCAGCTTTTGGTCTCATAAATTTTTAGGCGTTCAACTTCCTTAAATCTCCCCAAACATTGCAAGGTGGCGCTCTTTTCATGAAAGGTCTATATTTACTCTTAAAATCACAATAACATTTTAAAAAAGTTAAACACTACCATCCCAGCTTTTGATGTGCAGCAAATCCCTCCTTAGCCAGGACAACTTTGTTGACTAAAAGCGACAAATACAAATAGCAAGACATGAAAGGACAAGTCAACAAAGAACTTGCAAAGAGAATTTCACATTTTGGTCTTGTAATTGATCAACTGTATACTCTAAAAAACTAATGTCACTGTAAACTAGAGGTGACTATTATAAGGGATTCTCATACTTTTGAGGGGCTTTCCCTCTTGTTTTCCTTCTCAGAATCAATATGGCCTGTGACTTCCCAAACACACATACTATGTTAAAGAAGCAGGTCGGGTTCCTCCTTGCCCACAGCGAGGTCAGTGTCTGCCTCCTGCTCTGACACCTCCCTAAGCCTGCAGCTCCAGCCAAGGCCCTGATTTGTGATCTCCGGCTACGTTGTCTGCTTAATGGGGCGATCATGCAAGCTACAACCAGAGACAAAGAAGCGCGCGTTCCTACCAGCGCAGCTAACTTCGAGGGAGCAACATAGCTTGCAAATCTATCAAACTAAACTGCAAGAAAGACAATCTGATTTAGAGAAAAGGCGTTCTGCTACAGTCATTAAGCACAAGTAATTTAGATTTTTTACATTGTCTCCTCATTTACAAATTTACTGTATCAACGCCAGCCAATGGAACGGATTTCTTAAGTAAATGAGAAATAAATAAAAGAGATAGAAAGATAATCAAATTACATAAAATAATTCTCTTCCCTAGATGTATTTCTGAGAGAACTAATAACAGTGGCAAAATTATAGGAATAATAACATATCACAGGAAGTAATTAATTTAAATTAGCATCACGTTTGAAGAAATATAAGTAAAACGCTTTATGGACATTTACTTTCGTACAAAGAAGGCAGGCCTGGAAAAGCATGCATCGACATCCTGAAAATTAGTTATGGCCATAAATGGTTTAATTGAAGACAGCAATTTAAAATATGATATTGTAAATCTGCAACTCGGTTTCAGCCCGGGCAATTTAATTTGGGGGGCAGCGGCACCCTCGGCTGCAAGTTCATTTGCAACGCTGCAGAGCGAGCCCCTGAGCTTCTGACAATTCGCCTCCATTAATATTGATGTCTCCTGTGCAATCTATTTCTGTTATTTTTATGGTTGTTATTCTACGTCTGCAAAGGTCATTTAAATTATACTGCGGCCGAAAATTTGTTTCATAAATTTTGATATAAATACTAATTACACCCTCTCAGAGAGCCAGCAGGGCAGCGTTCATTTATCACGTTTATACGACCTGCGATGACAGAAAGGGAAGGCGAGGGAGTCTGGAAAGGCTTTCCCGAGACCCACTAAGGCTGGCAGAAGAGGCAGCAGGTTGCTGGGGGTGAAGAAGAAATTCCTACCACAATCACTGAGATTTAAGAATCTTTAATAAGGTACGAAAGGTTACCAAACAATTCTGGAAACTAAAGTGTACATACGAGTTCTTCTAGCCATAAATATTGAATAGCTGTAACATGAATAAACCGGCCCTTTACATGCGGATAAATATGGAAACTAGGAATTATATACATTATGTGGTTGTATCTTTTGCCAAAAGCAACGGACAGTTATAGTTTATATCTTTTTTTAATATCACTTTACATAAACAAATGGAACAGTTTGACACGCAGATCCAGGCTCGTACTATACGAATTCTTGACAGGACGTGAAACGACATTTTACCGCACTAAAGTACTTAGACTTTGGGACGAAATGTTTGCACTTTATACAAAAAAAGCACATTAATACCAATAATATTCTGTTAGGTCGACGTGGAGACTGTAATCGTACAAAGTAATTCACATTTTGGTACACATTTACTAGAACATTCTTGCCATTCAGTACAAACAGTTGGCTTTCGGCCGCCCACCCCCCCCCCCCCCCCCCCCCCCCCTCCCTCTCCCCCCTCCCCCAATGCAAAGACCACAACGCCACCATCCCACCCGCCCGCTCCAACCGAGATAGAACTATTTACAGAATCCAACAGTACAGTTTTAAGCTAATAATTCTGTATTTACAAGAATGCAAAGCAAGAGAAAAAAAAACCACAAAAAGCCGAAGCCCAGAGCGCCCGTTCCGATTCCGACGAGAAACCGGCCCTCGAGGCTGGCGGCCGCCTTCTCCTCGACCCCCTCCCGCCCCTTGGCTACCAAGCCTTTGCCAAAAAAAGAAAAGAAAGAAAAAAGGAAGAAAATGTCAAGGTCTGGTGCTTGCTCTCTCTTACTCGGTTCTGGGTCTATTGGCAGGTTTAAAAAAACTAGGATCGCGGGGGCCGGGACTGCTGCGGCCCCGGGGCGCGGGGCACGGTCTGTGCGCGCGCGTGCAGTCTCTTAAATAGGGCTTTGTTCGGCGCCGGCTCCCACTTACACGTACCATTCGTTAAAGTTGGAGGAGAGCGCGCCGTGGCCGGCCGTGTGGTGCACCGCGGAGGAGGACGGCGACAGGGAGCTGCTGGTCGGGTTGTCGGTGGACGGAGACACGATGGTGGGCGGCGTGGACGACTCGTAGCCCGAGCTGGCGGCCGGCGAAGGCTGCGAGCCCTGCGACGAGGATTCGTGGACCTGCGGGAATAGAGCGGCGTTTTTACGGGCGAGAGGGCCGGGCGGCGCCGCCGGGGGCGCGGAGGCCCCGCGCACGGAGGCCCGAGCGGCCGGCCGGCCCCGCCGCGGCCGTGCTCCCGGGAGGGGCGGCGCCGAAGTCGCCCCTCGAGGGAAGGGCGCGGGCCGCGCAGGCTGCAGTCTGGGCCGAGGCGGGGCGGCCCTCGGGGCGTCGGCTCAGGGCCCGGGCAGCGCGCGCGCGAGCCCCGCTCCGCCTCCCGACGCGGCCCGCACAATGGCGGCGCCTGGACGCTCCCCAGCCGGGCGCGCTCGGTCGGGCCGCGGCTCCGGCGCTCGCTTGGCTGGACTTTTACCATCAAACAGCAGACTCAGAACGGCCGGCGGCCGCGTCCCCTTTTGCGCCCCGCCCTCTCCCCCCGGCCCGCTCGCCAGCGCCGACCCGCCGCCTCTCCGCCTCCGCCGGCACCCGCCACCGCCCGGCCCCGGCCGCAGAGCGCAGCGGGCTCCCGGCGCCAAGGCGGGCGGCGACAGCGCGGCGATTACCTTCATGTGTTTGCGCAGCGAGCTGGGGTGCGTGTAGGACTTGTCGCACATCTTGCAAAGATAGGGCTTGTCGCTCGTGTGCACGTGCATGTGCTTCTTGCGGTCGCTGCTGTTGGCAAAGCGTCGGTCGCAGCCCTCGAACTCACACTTGAAAGGCTTCTCCCCTGGTGCGAAAGGCGAGAAAGCGAGAGGTCCCATCAGACAAACCCCGTGGCTGATTTTTAAAATTTACACAAGTGGAAAAAAATTAAAATAAAAATGGCAGCGGCCCAGGGTTAGCGCTTTGCAGGCTCAAAAACCCGGGTATTCGATAGAGTCATGTATCTGCAGTGGAATTATAAATATCTGAACTATTTTAACTCCTAATCCAATTAGATCCAGGTTTTATTACATTATTATTAGTATCAGTGGTAGTTTTTTAGATCCCAGAGTAGCAGCAGGTCTGGCCTCTGCTTTTTCTGCCCGGGGCTGGAGAGACGACTTGGAGCGGCGTCTACCTAGCCCTTGGTTTCTAATTTTCACATTGCGGGCTGCTTCTCCTGCTGTTTTGCTCCTCTCTCCTCCCCCTCCCCCCTCCCCGACGCTCCGCATCCCCTTCGTCGCCTCCCCCCACCCCCACCCTCTACACACACTCACATTTTATAAGGTAACCTGGGCCGAGAGCTCGGCGCCGCAAACGCTTCCTTCACTCCTGGCGTTAAACCCCGAGTTCCAAACGCGGTTCTCAGAAACGCCCCCGGCACGCCAGAGTAGGGAAGCGGACCGGATTTCGGGCCTTGTCGGAGCAAGCGGCCCAGGATGGCCTGCCCGACCCAGACTACAGTCCTGAGCTGGGCGCGAACTTTTTTTTAACTGTTCCTGACCGGTCTCTTTATTTTTAAAGGCCAACGCAGGGTATTCGGTTATTTGGAAAACACGTCTCAGAATTTAATTGACAAAAAGGACTTCACTGTCTTCCACCGACTCTCCCGACTCCTCAAGACTACGCAAAAACAAGTCACTACTAAAACTGGGCTCTTTAAATATGCATAAGCCTCCGAAAGCCTCCTCAGGCCCGGCTTACTTGCTTTCACCACCCCACCCCGCCTTCCTGTCTTTTTCTGGTTTTGTTTCTTTCTGCGCCCCTTCTTCCGATCTCCTCCCATTTCCTCAGTTCCTCCCTTTGGCAAAGTCCTCACTAAAGCGCGCAGTGAGGGATGTTGGCCGGAAGCAAACGTTTAGATGTGTCTGCAGCTGGAACTGCCGGGGCCTCCGCCGCCGCCGCCGGGAGCCGGCCGCCTCTCCCGGCTTCGCGCGCATCACCGGCTCCGCAAACCCGGGTTTGTCTCTCTGCTCCGCCGGCCTTTTTTCAGTCCCCATTTTAAGGTCTATAGCCCTACAGCCTTCTCGTCCGAGCCTCTCTATACTTTTTCATAATTTCAAGCCTCAAACTAGAAACCAGCGCCCACTTTCACTGCCTGCCGGCTGAAGCTGACGCGCAGACCCAACCAAGGCCGGGTTTGCGCGCTCCGGGCCGTGACTTTCGGATTTCGGGTCCCAGGCCCAGGATGGGGCAAGGGGTCAAGAACAGCGGTTCCCTACCTGTGTGCGTCCTTTTGTGGATCTTTAAGTTCTCGGAACGCGCGAAGACCTTGCCGCAGCCGGGGAAGGGGCAGGGAAAGGGCTTCTCGCCCGTGTGCACGCGGATGTGGTTGACCAGTTTGTATTTGGCTTTGAAGGGCTTGCCCTCGCGCGGACATTCCTCCCAGAAGCAGATGTGGTTACTCTGCTCGGGTCCGCCGACGTGCTCCACGGTGACGTGCGTGACCAGCTCGTGCATGGTGCTGAAAGTTTTGTTGCACGACTTTTTGGGGTTGGCCAGCTGCTCCGGCTCGATCCACTTGCAGATGAGCTCCTGCTTGATGGGCTGGCGCATGTAACGGAAGAAGGCGCCGGCGCCGTGATGCGCGGCCATGTTCACGTTCATGGGCCCATAGCCGTGCAGCTGCGGCGCGGCATAGTGCTCCGAACGCGGGCTGGTCACCTGGCCGTACTGCTCGGGCCGCGGGTACATGTCCCCCGAGAAGCCAAGCCTCATCTGCCCGTTGACCACGTTGGGCGACGCGTGGCCCGCCGCCTGCTCGTGAAGGCCAGGGAAGAGGAGGTGGCCCGCGGCGTCCGTGTGACCGTGTGGGCCCCCGAAGCCCCCGGCCGAAGCGGCGAACAGGCTGTGCTGTGCGCTGGCCGCCGCCGCCGCGTCACCAAAGCCCCG
This sequence comes from Equus quagga, assembly GCF_021613505.1. Classification (NCBI taxonomy): domain Eukaryota; kingdom Metazoa; phylum Chordata; class Mammalia; order Perissodactyla; family Equidae; genus Equus; species Equus quagga. The sequence continues at coordinate 179,294,697 of NC_060267.1, read as the reverse complement.
GTTGCGGAACAGAAAGTCCCGCGTGGAGTTGAAGGCTGCACTCGAATAGGAGCCGACGTGGCCCGGGTGATGGTGGTGGCCCAGGGCCGCAGCAGCCGCGTAGCCGGGCGCCTGCGACGTGAAGGCCGTCTGGCCGGCCGAGGCCAGCTCGTGCGAGCTGGGGTTGAGCTTGAAGGCACCCATGCCGTCGGCGAACGGGTTGATGCCCAGGCCCACGTCGCGCTCGGCCACGTCGCCCGCCGAGTGGTGGCGGGACGCGCCAAAGGTGGTCACGCCGATCGCGGGGTACTGGGGGCCGGCGTCCAGGAGCATCGTGGCTGCTCGGGGCGAGCCCCGGCCTCCCCCGCCCCCCCCACCCTCGCCCGCCGAGGAGGGAAAATCAGGAGGAGGAGGAGGAGGAACGGGAGGCGGAGGAAGAGGAGGAAGAAGAAGAGGAGGGAGGAGGAGTCGACCCACCTCGCGAAGTCCTAGCCCGCAGGCAGCGGCGCGGCGCACTGGGGCGCCCGCCCGGCCAAGCGCGGGGAAGCCGGACAGCTGCGGGCCGCGAGCAAGGCGGGCTCCGGCGCCCGCCCAGCAGACCCCGCCGGCCCGGCTCGCACTTCCTCGCCGCTCAGTCTCTGCCGAGAGGACTCCGCGTCAGGACTGCCCAGGGAAAGGCATGGAGCATCTCAGCCCCCCAGAAAAACTTCCTCCCGGATTTGTAGCATAGAGGAATGTGAGCGCCGGAGCCGCGACTGCTCGCCCTCTCTCCGCCTCGCGCCGTACGCCCCTCCTCACTTCTCCACTAGCCCCTCGCCCTTTCTTTTCTCTCTCTCTCCTTTCTCTCAGGCTCGCCTCCTCGCTCCTTCAGTCTCCTTTTTTCCCCCTCTGCTTTTTGCAAAAAAAAAAAAAAAAGGGGGGGGAGAAAAAAAGAAAGAAAGAAAAAGCCAAAGAAAAGGCGCAAATCATGCACAATATTGTCTTTTGCGGTTTATCTTCCTGGGGAGAAACTTTCACCTCCTCAGCCGGGCGGTGAGCGCGAGACTGATAGCAGCAATCATTCCTGCAGATAAATGAATTGAAAGGACGACACCGTCCCCCCCTTGATGAATGGGAGCAGGGGGAGGCGTCACGTGCTGCTGACGCGGGCGCCCATTGGTGTACCCGCACTCCCCCCGCCGGCAGCCGCCGCGCCAACGGAGGGCGCGCCGAGGCGCCGCGCGCCGCTCATTGGCCCGCCCGCCTCATCAATCCCAGGTATTGTAAAGCGCTTGACATCCCCTTTTGACAAACAGGGCTGCCAGGAGTAGCAACTTTTTTTTTTTTTAGCCAAATTTTTTCCCTCTTCTCATGGAAAAAATGTTTTGCCACGATTTCTTTTCCTTCTCACAGTCATATACATTCTCCCTCTCTCATCCCGCTCCTTATCCTTCTCTCTCTCCATCCCATCTCCCTCTGCCTCTCCTCTCCCTCTCCCTGTCCACGTCCACCTCCACCTCCACCTCCGTCTCTATCTCTATCTTTATCTCTGTCTCCGTCTCTGTCTCTGTCTCCATCTCTGTCTCTATCTCTTTCTCTATCTTGTACTTCTTCAGACCTGCTCTTAGCTGAGCATTTAGCGACTTCGGGCATCTCCGAGAGCAGGAGGCGGGGATGGGGCTGGCAAATACAGCTAAGGCACTTCCAGAATGTCCCGATTCAGCAACTTTCTTTTCTTTCTTCCCCCATCTCCCCCCTTTCCAGGGCAGCAAAGGAGGCTTTTGTTATTTGCTCCTTTTGAAGTTTGCTTCCCTCTTGCCTTGTCCTCCTGTTTATAATTTAGGATCTTGGGAGCACACGGGCACGCCAATCTCTCTTTACAAGAAATGTGATTTCTCAGGATAACCGGTTGCCTCGATTTTCTCACTTTTAACAAATCAATCATGCTTCCTGCTCTCCCCTCCCAAATGGGCACAGACGGATGAGAGCTCTTAACTTCCTAGGTTATTGAGGTTTGTTTTTTTAATGGCAAATTGGAAACACTGTTGCCGATTTTTCTTTTTTCTTCTCCCGTGTTATTCTTCTCTTTTTTCCCTTTTCCCTAGTCCCCCTCCCTCATCTGCCCCCGCTAACCCCCTTCCTCTGCACTCCTGTTCCCAACCCGGGCCCCTTTCATTCAGGTAAAACTGTAAATTTCCCAACGCGCCATTGTTCCTCAGGACTGCCCAAAGCTCCCTAGAAATCCCCGAATACTTTTTTGGTATTTAAATCCCCGAAAGATAGGACCAATGTAAATTTTGTGACATTCAAACCTTTTCTAGTTCACAAATCAGTCACCCTTGTCACCGTCATTGAAATTCCGCAACTCGCCACACCAGGACGGTGGAAAAAGCGGGCGCGGTCTTTGTTGCCGACCAGGCTTTTGATCGCCAGAGAAAATTTACTTACCTTCAGATGAGTGAGCAGAAAAAGAAATAACACTCCCTTTGATTTAGTTAGGAAAATGCAGACATTTGGATTCAGTGCAAACATACAACACTCGCTTGTTTTCGCGATGCGGCCCTCCATTAACCTGTCTTTGCCCAGCGCAAAGTCTATTCAACAACTGCGCGTAGTTGCTTTTTGTCCCGTCCACAAAGAGCCATTGACTATATATTAAAATGATTGTTGAAAGGTAGAGGAGTATGGCACTTAAAAGCAGGAAAAAAATCCCTGTGACTCAATCAATTAAGGCAAGCAACATTTATGCATTTCAAAAAATGCACTCGGATGCGGGGGAGGGGGGCTTGGGGAATGAAGGTTGCATTTCTCCGCAGCTCTGTTTAAAACCCAGAAGCCCGGGGCCGAGGGTTTAGCTGAAGCGTCTGCATATTCATTAGGTCTAATTATTTTCTAGTAAGGAAAACACAAAAAGCCAAGAGTCGGAATCTTTCAATTTGCCCTTTGTTTCTAACTTCATTTGGCTTCTTTGCAGCTGAATCAGAGCCCTAAACTCTTTTCTCAGACAAAGAAACCTCAACTCATCCTTTCACAGGCGGCCCCGTTAGGAAACTCACCAGTGCCCGGGAGAGAGGAAAATGAAAATGAATATTTTTTTGCCCGGTCGCCCGCGCCGGCTGCACAGGCTGGAGGAAGGCAGGGTCAGCGGCGGCCGCTCCTCGCCTTTCTGGTTTTCTGGTCTTTTCATCGGCTAGATTCTCGCTTGGGGTTGGCGAGCTGAGCTGCCGTTTCCCTGGGCTCTCCCCAGCTCAGAACTCGGCTTGTGTATCTGGGATGGTTTCCCGGTATCTGAAGGGACCTGGCCGAGAATTTGCGCTTGTTGTACTGGGAAATAGAAATTTGAGAAAGAAAAAACATCAAATGTTCTGTCCCCAGCAACAAGTCTGAGTGGAGCAGCCCAGCCTTACCCGCCAACTTTGAGTGAAATCAGGATGGGGATGAAGGGTAAGGGCTGGGGCTTGAGGGGTGGGTTTTCAAAAACCTATTATACACTTTGTTCAAAAAAGACATATCCGCGCCACTCAGAATCTTGTCTGCCGCATACAAGGGAAAGTTGGATCCTGCCTCCACTGCAGTTGTAAAAACCTGATCTGCGAGGAGAAGTTTGCTCTGGAGGCTGTAGTACTCTCACTAGGGAGAACAAATATCGAACCCACCTCGCCTGCCTTTCAAAAAAACAAGGGAGGGACCTGCGGGGGGAGGGTAGCCGTTGGGCGGGGGAGAGGGGAAAAAAATTCTTCAAAAAAGAAAAGTCAGTCTTCTCCTCTCCAGTCCGTGGAAAATCCAAGGGGGACGTTGACAAGAGGGTATTTTTAGGAAACGCGTCCAAATATACAGGGTAAGAGTGAATGTGAGAAAAAAAAAAAAAGTTGTGGGTTGTAGAAGTTATCAAGTGGGATTTGCGGCGCTCTCTGCAGGAAATGCAAGCGGCTCCAGTTCAAAGCCACATGCACCAACGTGACATATAAGCCATTAAAATATCATCCTGACGGCTCATTTCTGCTTCATCATACATTCCCTAACTGCTTCCCGAAAGCTGGAAAAGGAGAAATGAAGGATGACCGCCTCGCTGGAACCACAAAAGAGAGGCTTGGAGGGGTTTGTGGTCCCCCCTCAGCCACCCCAAAGTGATGTGCAGAAATGAGGCGATCCCGGCAACAGGTGGAGCGGGGTAAGTGCGTGAGTCCAGGGGGCAGGCAGACGGGACCTGGACCCCCGGCAGCCGGGTAGCAAGCGCCTTTATCGGGGCCATTGGCACCCAAACCCCACTGGGAGAAGAAGCCCAGCTAGACTTTCTCCCCCATCCCCTCCCCCATTAGCCCCCCAACGGTGGGTATAGGCCCCACCCCACTGACTCTGAGGGGAGGAGGGGGCCCTTCCGCCCAGCGGCATGAGTCCATCCCTTCTTCCCGAGGGGGGGGGGGGGGGGGGGACTAGGGGGACGAATGGGCCTCCCACTGGCACAGGGACCAAGAGTAACTTCTTGCCCTCCCGCCTTCTCACCCCTCCTTGTAAATTGCCTGGGTGTCTCACCGAGGGCACAAGAAGGGGAGTCGTGGCCCAGAGCTTCCCTCGCGCCAAGTGAGCGGAGCCCGCTCCCGGAGGGGCCCTTACAGGCTCCCTGCCCCCACAAGGATGGCAGAGAGGGACTCGGCTTCCCCTCCCGAGGGCCAAAGGAGCCAAGTTAGCCGGCCGGCCTCAAGATGATGGAACTTCTCCACCCTAACCTGACGGCGGATGCTGGCTGGGTCAGCCGCGGGCCGGTTCTCGCCCTGGCGCATCCTGGTCCTGCCTCAGGCAGCTGACCGCTGGGATCTGCTCTCTGCGCGCGGCCGGCCGCGCGTTCGGGACTTGGTTTCCTTTCTCCCGGCTGAGAATGAGGGCTACAACTAGCTCTCCGGGAGCAGGCCGCAGTCGCCGAGGGTTCTGGGCACTACCCTAAACAACCAGGGGCACTGGAAATTAGGGGGCAGTGAGGCAGGAACAGAGTCAGGCTGTGAAGGAAAGCTAGGACTGCCTCAAAGGCTTGACCGCAAAGGTTGGGGTTGATGAATGGTCCATGGGGACAGCTGGGAGCCAGTGAGGTCTGAGGAATGGAGAAGGGGCGTTCGAGGGCTGCCCCTTGGCCTGCACCGTCTGCAGGAAATTCCCTTTGGATTCCAAGGTCATATTTCTCCCTACATTCCGACTACTTGGCCTCCGAGGGACACAGAAGAGGCACCACCTTCCCTTCCTCTATCTAGCTGCTGGGAGGTTGGGGAGTGTGTGGTTTAAAGGGAGGGTTAAATGTCCAGGCTGGTCCTTCAGGAGACCCACCCACTAACACAGACCCTGCTCTGGGCACACGGAGGTCACCCAGCCTTCAGCCGCATCTGGGGGAACCCAGCTCTTCCCTCAAGGGAACAGAAGAATGAGAAAAGGCCAGGGCACAACCCAGCTCGCAGCTCAACATCCTGGTGCTTGAGGGCCCGACGGAGGGGAGCCAGGGAGCTACCGGGGGTAGCTGGCAACAGCAGGCCACCGGCAGAGGCCAGGAGTAGTTTGGGCTTTAGCTTGGGAACTCCAAGCAGCCTGCAGGGCCTCTGCTCCACACCCGCCTGGGCCGTGGCCTGGAGGCGGGCATGCCCTTGCCGGCGGGCCTGCGGGTTAATCTGTGTGCAGCAGCCTTGACGGCTTGGTGACTGAAGTTGCTGGCTTTGGAAGCAGGATACAGGTGACCTCTGACCTTGGGCAGGCCTGCCCTGGCTAGGGTGACGCCACAACATTCAGCCTGGGTGTTCCCCCAAAGAAAAATGGTCCCTTTTGCATGTACCCACCGGCCCACCTTCTTGGCTCTCTCCCAGCGCGATCAATTCCCCGGGCTCGCTGGCACCCTTTCCTCTTCTCAAGGTGTGGGGAGGAAGGCAGATTCCAATGAGTCTCCAGATTGTGCTCCTGCCCGGTGATTCAGTGGCCGTGGCTGGTGTGAGGAGACAAGTCTGAAGCTATCATTTAGGGAAAACCAAGCCCAGCATTTTTCGGGGCTTTTATATTCCTGGGTTGGTAGGGATCTCAGGTCCAGGGGCCCAGGGACTGCTCCCAAATTCTCTCACCCCTCCTTCAGCGAGATGACTGGCTTGCAAAGTGGGGTCAGAGTTTGAACCAAAGGAGAAGATATTTACCCTGGTTCCCTGCACCAGCTCGTGATAGAGCTGCTACAGAGGGCAGTTTAAGGTCCCAGTTGCCCGCCGAAGTCCAGCCTCTGCAACATTTGTTTGCTCGCCTGTGGGTTTGTAATGCACAAAAGACTGCCAGGACCTGGGGGTAGAAGTGACCCAGGCCTCTTAAAGGGAGGGCTTGGGCAGCATTGTGGGTGGACAGAATTCTCTAGGGAAACTCACACTCATTTCCCTCCAAAGCAAAAAAGTAAATTCTATTAGTTCCGACCAACCAGGACTTCTCCCGTGCCAGACATCCTGCCATGAGGAAATTTTAGAGCGAGGACGCCCAGCATGCCGCCTTCTGTAGGAATGCAAAGTTGGGCCTCCTTTCTTTCCTGATTTGTGCGGGAAAGAACTTATTTCCTTTGGGGACAGATGCCTTTTGGTTAGAAAGAATTGAAAATAAGTAAAATCCTCTGGGAAAAGGTGAGTCTACCCCACCCTACTCCACCCCTCAGGCTTAGACCTAGCAAAGAAGGGAGAGGGAAGGGTGAAAAACCCCAAGCTAGTTCAATCCTGGGTTGGGGGTTGAGGGAGAGAGAAAGTGATCTTTGCGCATAGAGAACTGGAAAGCCTTTGAGATAGCAGAGCCCCACTTGGATCTGGCCTGTGGTTCAACAAGTTAAACACCCGCTTGTTCTGTGGGCTGGAGTGTCAAGGCAGGCAGACGTTCTCATTGACAGAGGGCTCCTGTGTTTGTCCAGCCTGAGACCTTTCAATGACTGTTTGTCTTTCTAGGCTAAACTGAGGGTTGGGGCTGGGTGGATCGCCTGTGTTTGGCTGCTCCACTGCCGTTAGCCTCGACTGACAGATGCAGAGGTCCCCAGGACGGGTTTCAAGCTTTAGGATGCCAAAGGCTTACAGCTGTATCCTCAGAGTGAACCGGATAAGGAATGCAAATATTTGGGGGGGAGGTATTTCTGACCTTTTTAATTAAGAAATGGGAACAGCCAGGACCAGATGATAGGAATGATACTTTTTTCCCCTTATCTGATGCATTTTGTATTAACTTTGAAAAATCAACCAGTGATGGCTTTCAAATGGGTTTCTAGGTGGAAGCCATGTGAGGGTTACAGATTCCACACCACTATGGGTGGAACAGGATCTATAATTCTGTAAAGAAATTCCTCTCCCCTCACTTCCAACACTTACAACTCCATTTTTAACCTGCTATCCTCCCAGAGGGCACCCTGCCTTCCCCATTACATCTCACTGAACTTGGTTAATAAACTTAAAGAGAATAATGGGGGCATCTCCCACAGTAAATTCAAATTCTAGAAGTTAGAGATGTTTGAACACTGACTGACTGATAGGGTGCTTAATTGTACCTGCAAGGGGATCAACAAATGAGTTCAGATAAAAGTCTAGTTGGGAAATGTTGATTTTCAATAATTTTTTTTATCACCAAGGATATATTGTTTTGCAATAAACATGGGTAGCTCTAGCACAGTCCTTTTCTTTCACTTCCAGATTTGAAAATGGTCAAAGACAGACTGAAGGATTCTTCAGACCGACACCTTTCCTCCTCGTACACTCTGGCCACATGATCTTACCATACAGACATGTATGGAATTGTTTAACTGGGCACTATCCCTCTTTTCTTCTCAAACAGGTTCAAAGTCAGAAAATGAGATACAAGACTTCCTTGGTGATGAGGAAACGATTACGGCTTTACCGAAACTCCCTGAAAGAGTCAAGTAAGTCAAAATCCTCTCGTGAATGTTGCTGTTGTGTGTTTAAGTAGGAAGTTCTGTTTTGTCTGCTGGTTATGTTGGGTTGTGGATTTAGGGATGTTTCCAGAGTTTCGATGAAACTTAGAACAACACCTTGGCATTTGATGCATTTGCACACGAATCAGCGACCCAAGTCCCACCAGCAGCCGGCTAATCCCCCTCAATGCCTACTCATCTAGACATTCTAGAATTAATATTTGACGACTCTCTCATTGAAACAACCACCCCTGACCTTTTGTAGTTCCACTGTCACATTACTCTATGACATATTCATCTTGAATTCATTTCCGGACGATTTGATTGGAATGAGGTTTGACATGTATTGGCTTCCATGAAAGGAGCAGACTTTGATCTTGGTGATGGGGTTTACATGATATGCATCATCTTTACCAGGGACACCAGCCTTCTGCAATGTGGCGGCAACGACGTTCCCACAATGTGGTGTCTGAACAAGGAGTGACTGACAGCCGCTCTGTCAGGAATACCTTCATTGTGAAGAATTTAATTTAATATTCCATTTAGAATAAGCATATGATTTAGGGTTGGGTGTTTCCCCTTCCAGGCGTCTAGTTTCCCTCATTTCAACTACACCACCAGCTGCCGGTTGCCTCTAAGGTATTCCCTTGTTGACAGGAAAGGCAACCTTCTGAACAAAAGTTAAATGGACAACTCAGGGAATGGCTCTCTTCTATTATTTTGGGATGATTTGATGGCAGAATTCTCAAGAGAGATGTGGTTATTATGTAAATTCAGTTGTTTTAATTCCTCAGTGCTGTTCCGGAAGATGCTTTAGCCATGTTTCTTAATCTTTCGTCAAAAGATGTTTTGCAGAACTGTTACTTGGAAATTAAATTCTATGCAAGTATGTTTTCTTTCATACTCCATTTCATTAACAATGATTAAAGCCCAAACTTCCGTAGCAGAGGGTAAGACTAGCCTCCTTTATCTCCAAAATCTTGAGAGATCTCATCTTCTTTGTACAATTTGGGCTTGGACATACGGTGGGCTCCTGGGGCTTAAGTGATTACTATTTTTTTCATAAGACTGGAGACAGCCTCTCACTGCAGGAATCTGAAGTCTGTCTGTGGATAGCCTATGAACAGATTTGCCCCTTGTTTTAGGGTGGTAACCTGGCCAGAAACAGGGAAGAAAAGATTGAACAAGTGACTGCAGATCTAGATGCAGAACCCTCAGGGAACAAGGCTTGTGTTTGGCCAGGCTCTGTGCAGTGGCCCTCATCTCCTAGGATCCTGCTCTGGGCATAACCTGCAACAGATAATCATCATTGAGCATTGTTTAAAAGATCAAAATGTAAAAATATCCTAGCTATTGATCTGAAGTTCCCCCCCCCCCCCCCCCCCACACACACACACACTTCTTTCCTTTCCAAGGGAGAGAGGTCAGATATCCGCCCACTTGGGCCAGTGATGTGAGGACCTCTGGCAGATGGTAGGGCCACCATATGTATTTCTATACAGCAGGACCAGAAAATCACTTTAGTTTGTACTGTGGTTGTGGCCTGGCTGGGGTAAATGAAGGTGCTGGGGCCAGGATTCTGGGCCTGGAGAGATGTTTGAGGTCTGGTGGTGGAACTGCTCCACAGAGGCCCCCAGGAAAGCCCCCACTGCTTCTTTGACCTCTGCTGAAGATCTCTGGGCTGCAGAATGTTTCTTCTTTCTGCAATTCAAGCAGGAAAGTAGACTCAACAATGCTATAACCCCCAACAAGGTCAGGAATAGAGTGCTCCAGCCAAGCATTTGATACTGGGGATAAGTGTGGTTGGATAACTTTCTGAAAGAAAAATTCTGAGCACCACTGAGGAATACGGCTCCTCAGCCTGCCCAACCAATAGTCAGTGACCTTGCTACGTGGGCACTGAGAGACTCAAAGGGGTGGCTCTGAAGACTAAAGTATGCCTCCCTGACATGTGTGGTTAGCTGGATACTGCTTTGGAGCTTATTTCAGAGAATGCCTTGAAAACTCTTGTGTAATTGCCCCAAGTTCCCTGTCTATAAACATTTGTGCGTGAAAGGGATTTTTTTTTTTCCTATTTCTGTCCCTCGGGAAATGGCCCTCTGGGAGCATGCCTGGTCCCATTGCTGTGTTTAGACAACCCGAGTGTGAACCATGTGGCTCCAAGGAACTTGTGAGCATCAGGCAACCCTAGTGACCTACAGGTTGAGTGACCCCTGGCTACTCAAGAAGCATCTACCCATGATGGGTCCAGATGTTTTCAGTGCTTCAAGAGAAGGCTGCATCTGGGAAGGAGCTCCACGGCGCCAGGTTACTGTCCGCGAATTTGGCTGAATCAGATGTAGCTGCCCTTTTGCTGTTGGCACAAAAAGCCATGCACATGTTCAAAGCTTTTCAAGGGTAAAGTTAGTAAGAGAGAGTGTGTAGTGTACAAACAGTCTCTGTGTACAAAAGCTCTGCTTCATATCCCTGGAGTCCACGGAGTCAGTGCTTAGAATTTAGGGGGTTCACGAACTAGGATGGGAAGAAAATTGCATCTTTATTTTTCATCACCTTCTAGTCGAAAATTATACTTTCCTTCTATTATAAGTACGGGCAACAAACACAGGACTATTAGAGTTTACAGGCTTCACCAGGCTTCCAAAAGGGCCCACAGCCCAAAACAACTTAAATACCTTTATTCCATACTGTCATTCAAAGATTTCGATGCAGGTGGAGTCACAGTATGTATGTATATTAAGGGTTCCATTTTTGTACAAATCAGACTTCTAATGGAAGCCAAAGTGTATGGTGAGTTTGACAAATATCCTGAACAGTAGGTTCTAGATCACCTAGGTTCAGGTGGGAAAGAAAATGTTTTAATTGCTGTACAACTGCAGAAGTGCCCCTGCACTTAGGCACTCCAGGAGGAGCTGACTGAGCTCTCTGTTAAGGGTTGTTGAGGAGAAACAGCTGGGCAAAGGGTCCCAGGGATGAACACACTCATTTTGGGTTTTGCTTTTAGTTTTTGTTACAGAGCCCTTCATGGGTTCAACCCAGACTTGCCTAGACAACTGTATCATTCAACAGACACCTGCACAGTGGGGAGCCTTGAAACCACTCACTGAGATGTGGGAACACACTGCTAGAGACCGGGGCTGGCCTTGCTTCCCGGAAGGAAGACAGGGCCAGAGACCAGGGAGGAGGTGCCTGTGGACAGATCCCAGAAAGTGAGGGTGAGAGAGAGTAAAAGCAAGGAAATGAGACCAAGCCTCAACATCTAGTCTCAGCACTGTGGTGTGCAAGCCCTTGGTTCCCAGAGCAGAAGGGGTTCGAGGGTCAAATGCTCTCCTTCAACTTTTTTTTTCTTTTAATGCTAAGGTAGCATCTATTGGTAGCATTGCTTAAGCTCTTCTGCGGGAGAAGCAGAAAGACCCGGACTTGTCAAAGCTGAGGGATATTGTTGTGGAAGTTAATCCCAGGATAAGATGCGCCCCGAGAGGGGAACAATGCATTAAATGAAAAAACTCTCAAAGAATCTGCCAACCACTAATTATTTTTTAAAATTTCAAAGAAACCCTTATTTACCCACAGAGAAATGTGCAATAACAGTCCTTGGTGCTGGGGGTGGGTGGGGCAACTCAGTCAGTTCCGAGTCAGAGATCTAGTAATCTGTTCAAACTTCTCACCTCTGCTATGGGTACGGGGTCTTTTACTCAATCCTTAAAACTTCTGTCAAAAAGCCAAGCCTTTCTCTGCCTTGGGGACGCTTTCTATGGCCGCCAGGGAGGCCCAAGCACTTAGGTTGGCATTTTCGGCTAGAGACAGCAAGGCAGGCGTCAGGGCGAGCGGTCCTTTAAATCGCCAGGCGGTGCAGCTGGCCCTGGCCGGTCCGCGCAAACAAAGGACACTCCCCCGTTTATGCCACACTCAGCTGGGCCAGAACTGAAGGGTTTTTGCACCGGCCGACCCCTGCCTCAAGACGGTGGAACCCTCAGTCCAGGAGGGCGTCCCGAGAGAGGAGGCCATGGGCCCGCAGTCCCTCTCTCTGCCTGGGCGGGAGACGCCGCGTCCACTCTTCTCAAAGCCCTGAAGGCAAGCGAGGAGGCAGAGCCTCGGGCCGCGGGCAACAAGTGGCTCGGAGCTGAACGTGGAAGAGATCCCCGGGTCCCCTTTCCCAGAGGCTCTGGCGGCATGGTCCAGAGCCCCAGACCGCAGATTGACAGAGGGAGAGCCGGGGGCAAGGACCTCTCCTCCGAGCTGCGCGCCCCTCGCCTTTGTTTCTTTGGCCAGCCGGCCGGCGGGTCTGTGTGATCGGCGGCGGGGAGGATTCCTAGCCCCTTTCAGGAGGGCGCTGTGGGTTCGAGGCCAGCCTCTCCCCGGTCATCACCGCCGCCGGCTCACTCCAGGCTCCGGGCAGGGCCGGATTCCGGGTTCGCGCGTCTCTGAGAGCGCCAGTCACCCGGGAGGAGGGGCCGGCAAGGCTGAGTGGGAAGAATGGAGTCGGGAGAAGGGAGAGGGGGAGGGGAGAAGAAAGACTCCAAGTAGGAAGGCGAAGTGTGGTCAGGGGTTTGGGGAACTGGGAGAGAGAGAGAGAGAGAGAGAGAGAGAGAGAGAGAGAGAGATGAGGGACGCGAGAAATTTCGGAGAAAGCGAGAAAAAAATCAGGCTCAAGCGCCGCCAGCCTAGGAGCATAGGAGTTCGCCCGCTCCCGGCCGCCTAGTCTGCAGCCGCCTTTCCTCCCTGGATCCCGGCCCTCACTGCCTCCTGGCTCCCGGGACAGACTGCGGAAGCAGGCCGCCGGCCCCGCGAGCCGGGTGTTCCGTCAGTCCCAGTAGGGCTGCCCGGAGGACATCACGTGCAGCGCAACGCCCCCTCCCCAAAAGTCGGGGTGAAAGGAGGCAAACCCCAGGCCGGCTCCCTTCCAGGAGTAGCGAGGCAGAGCAGTGCTTCCCAGCTTTCCGGAGAGGAGGGGGAGGGGGCTCCAGAGGAGAGAAAAGAATCGATGCCCGGGTCAGAGCGCATGAGCAGTAGAAGCGTGAGATGCGGGGGGGGGGGGGGGGGGGGGGGGGGGGGGGCGGGGAGGGAGCGGGAGCAGTTGTGAGTGTGTGTGTGTGTGTATCCGCGTGCAGCGGGACCTGTCATCGCTGACGTCGGGCCCGGCCGCGGGCCAATGGGCGACCTAGGCGATTGTCCCTCTCGGCGGGCCCGGGCCACGGCCCCAAATCTCTATTCACTTCCTTACGCGCCCCGCTGCTGCCTCTGTAGTGTAAGGGATTTCAAGTCGTCATTAAAGACCGAGAAAGAGGGAGGAAAAAAAAGTCACAACCCAAAATTTGAGGGGGAAAACCCCCCAACTTTGCAGAAGTTTTTTGTGGTTGTTCTATCCCCTTCCGGCTGTCAGGTGACGGTGGCGTGAGCGGCCCGACCTAGGGAGCCCCGGCCGGGATGCACAAGGCCGCCCTCTCCCAGTGGAGCTGGGCGCTGAAATTCATATAGATGGCTGGGGCACCTCAGTCCCACCACCACCTTCAACATCACCACTTCCCTCTCCTCCGCTCCCAGGCAGGGCGCTGCGTCCCGTAGAGCCCCGGGGAGTGGGCCCCCGAAGTGCGCTCGGGGCGCAGGTCGGACCCCACGGAAGCAGAACCCGGGGGCCCCCAGCAACCCACAGACTCAGCACTGCGCACGCCACTGTCCCTTCCACCTGCCCCGCTGTCACCGTCCCTCTGCCGCTCATGGGGCGTCAGGGGGCTCTACCAAACAGCTGTCCAGGCCGACCGCGGTGGAGGCGCTTGGCCTCGCGCTGTCCGCCCGGTTCGCAGCCGCCGCTGGCCGGCTCCAAGTCCCCGCGCTGACGGCAGAGGCCGTGGTGTGGCTGGGCTGGGCTTGCCCCCCGGGGCCCGGTGGAACGCTCAGCCCAGGTCACCCGTTCTCACGTGCGCTATTTGTCTCGACAACAGGTAGCAGCTCCGGACACCATGGCCCCCAGCTCGCTGCTGCCTCCAGCCCCTCGGTGTTCCCGGGCCTTCACGAGCAGCCTCCCCAGGCCTCCCCCAGCGGCACTTTGAACGGACTCCTGCGTCTGGGGCTCCCCGGAGACATGTACGCTAGGCCTGAACCCTTCGCGCCGGGACCCGTGGCCCGCAGCGACGCCCTGGCAGCTGCCGCGGCCCTGCACAGCTATGGGGGCATGAACCTGACCGTGAACCTCGCCGCGCCCCACGGTCCCGGCGCCTTCTTCCGCTACATGCGCCAGCCCATCAAGCAAGAGCTCATCTGCAAGTGGCTGGCAGCCGACGGCCCCGCACCGCCGCGCCTCTGCTCCAAAACTTTCAGCACGATGCACGAGCTGGTCACGCACGTCACCGTGGAGCACGTCGGCGGCCCGGAGCAGGCCAACCACATCTGCTTCTGGGAGGAGTGTCCGCGCCAGGGCAAGCCCTTTAAAGCCAAATACAAACTTGTAAATCACATCCGCGTGCACACGGGCGAGAAGCCCTTCCCCTGTCCTTTCCCGGGGTGTGGGAAGGTCTTTGCTAGATCAGAAAATCTCAAAATACACAAAAGAACTCACACAGGTCAGTATTCGGCACTGTCTGTCTGTGCGAACCCTCTGGGGAAGCAGGCGGCCTGTTCCGGGCCCTCGGGGCTAGATTTCCTCAAGTTCCATCGGGGGGAGAGGGGATATTTTGCGTTTCCACCAGCAAAGTCCATAAAATATTAATTATGTCCTTCTATTAGAATCAGAGAAGTTTCTGGAGGCTGTGTGTGGGGAGGATAGTGCAAGATTTCTGCTCTGGTGGGGGGCGAATGAACATGTTTGGGTCTGTGTGTGCAAATATGTTCTCCTTGCTCACTGAGTTTGATTTTAAGGTATTTAAAACGGCACTGTTCCCCAAAGTCGTAAAGACATAGGAACAATTTAATTTTTCCTGGTCCCTTTGGAATCGTGCGGCAAGTACTCTTCCGCAGGTCAACCTGACAACCCGACTGCAAGCTGAACGGAGGGGTCATCAGGCCCTTGGCGCCTTCTTCAGGATTTAGGGTCTCATGGGCTAACTTTGGCCCTGTTTTGGATCCTTGGTGACCTCACACTTGGGACATTTGACAAACCCTCCCTTTTGCTTTAGCAGAGACCCAAGGAGACTCATCCGCCTTAAATGTCATTTACCGAGCTGTTAAGTGAAATGGGGACATGTGTCAACCACATCTGTTAGTTCTAGTTAACAGAAAGAAAAGGAGCCCACACAAGAGCCTGCAAAGTTGAACTCCTCTGGCCAGAAGCATCTCTAATTAATGCAATTGCACGGGGAAAGTTTTCACACTTCCCAGAACAGCCTGTGAAGTTACATTAATTAGTTTAGCAGCCGATGTTTGCACTCTCCTGACCTAGGGTTTTTTCACCCCCACTCCCTCCAAGTTTAAGAAGTCACCATCTCCGCTCCTCCATTTTGGGGGTGGGAGAAGGAGACCGGTGCGGAGAGGACAGTATAAAACAAGTTCCAGCTTGGTACCTCACTGCTACTCCCTGGCGCTCTGCCTTACGTCTATTCTTGGCGGAAACATCAGCAATTATTAGAGTCAAAGAACACCCCCAGGCTGGAATTGCCCGGGAAACCTCCCAACTCCCATCTTCTCCCCCAAACCCTGCAGTCTTGGGGAAGGTCCCGGTCCAGGACTCTGGCACACGCGGAGGCCAGACCAAAGCCCACTTTTAATCTCTTACTTTATTTCCAGAGCACGTCTGGAAATGAACAGTTTGCCGGAGCTATTTCCAGGATCCCTCCACCCTTTCCAGAGGCCCCTCCCGCCCTGTGAGTTTTCCCCGGGGCGGGGGCGGTAAGGGAGACCCTGACCGCCGCCCGCGGGCCCGCTGCTCCGGGAGCTGGCGGCCCGCACCCGGAAGGTAAACGCGCAGTGCTGAGCCAGAGAAGGAACTCATTTTTAATGACAGGGGAGTTTTAAACAAACAAACTTTTACTGCTCTTTGCCGGCCTACTGTTTGAAGTCCGTGAAGCAGAAAATGGTTAAATTCTTAGTGCAATCGACCTACAGCAGAGAAGCAAGTTCAGCGCGCCGGCCTGGCTCAGGTTTGCGTCTATTCAGGACAGAATTCGCAGCGCGTCCTTTCTGCTGGTAGGCCCGATTCGTGATCGCTGTAGTTCAAAAAAAAAAAAAAAATCTACAGAGCCTCGCCTGCTCCTGCGTTTCCCTCCAAGTCCCCCTCCTAAGTAATGAAAAGAGGGGAAAAAACACCAACAAAATGTTTCTCAAATGGCAATAGACCTCACTACAAATTATTCATGAAGACAGTTCTCGATTCAACAGGAAAATAATTGCCTTTTCAAATATTAATGGCGTTTCATTTCCTCGAGTCGCAGAAGAGGCGAAGAAGAGCTGATTTCTCAGGAGTTGAGATTCTCCCGGATCTGAATTCGGGGCCTGGCTCCGGAGGCAGCCGCCCCGAGCCCTGAACCCCGAGCCCCGCCGAAGGGCTCGCCCTGGAGCGGTTGCAGCCAGCCCGAACAATGGTGCGTGCGCGAGAGCCGCGCTCCGGCCCGACCCCGCCGCCCCACGCCCTCCCCGGGCCCCCCCCCCCCCACCCCGGCTAGGGGCTCGCACGCCTTCCCTGGCAGTCGGTAGAAAGTCAGGGCTGGGGATGGAGGCAGAGGTGGAGAGACCGCGCCGGGGCCGAGATGCTCGGACGACCCGGGCCAGCCACAAGTGCGAGAAAATGGCGCTCGCCGGACTGCCTGCGCGGGCGAACTTCGTCCGGCGGGGGCGGCGCGAGACCGGGCAGTAGGCCTCTGCTGGCGGCGGAGACCCTGAGAGGACACTCTGGGCCCTTCGCGACCCAGTCCCAGCCCAGGCCACAAAGCGAGGGCTGCAGGGCCCTGGATCCACCCCCCCACCCAGGGCGCCGCGCCCAGACCTGGTGGGAGGGAGAGAGCTGGGGGGGGGTGACTGTCGGGCGGGGAGCCCGGGGCGCCTCCTCACTGGGGAGAGGCCGGCAGGGCGCGGGGGCGCGGCCTCACCCGGCCTCCCGGCGGCCTCGGAACTTCCTGGCTGCCGGTGTCACCTTCAGTGCCCTGCAGTTTTCGCCTCTGCTTCTCGCCTGGGACGAAATCATTGTTTCTGTTTTACGTGAATGTCCAACGAGGTGCTCACAAGATGGGATAAGTGTGTGTGTGTGGAGGGGGATTATCTGGGAGGGGCGATCAACCTCAAATTTCATTCTTTCTCTGTCTTCTCAGCAAATCTTTTCTTTTGCAGGCCTTGAATTGCTTGGTTCTTGTAAGCGATTTTAGAAAGAAATGAAGGAAGGAAGGGAGGAAGAGAAGTTTTAGTTTTGCAGATGCTAACGGGGATCAGAGGCGGGAAGACGAGGGGCAAATAAGGAACACTGATTTATTCTGCATCTTTCTCCTATTTTTTTTTTTTAAATAAAATGGTACAAGTGTCCTGGAAATGGCAAATGCCAGGCCCGTCCAGCGTTCCACTGTACTAGCCATATTCCTGCAGGGAGAGGACGCAGCGGCCGGGCTGCCGGAGCCCTGGGCTTACCACCCGCTGCCGCGCGGAGGCGAGGGTTGCGCGCAAACCTCTGGCTCAGCCTCAGCCTCGGCAGAGCTCGGGAACAGGGGCTTTGTTCGTTCAAACCTGCCCCCAAAGCACCCATCTTTCCTGGATGCGGCGGGAGAAGCGAGCACAAAGGCAACAATCCTCCAGCCGTGCTCTCTGCCTCTTTAGCCAGACGCCTGGTAGCCGTTCCCTCAACCCAGGACGCCCGGCGTCATCCACTTGTTTAAAGCGCTAAAGCACTTCCTCCCCTCCTTCCCTCAGCATCTGCAGCTCCAGCAGGAATCTGGGCTTCTGGGTTCTTGGGATCCTTTCCTCCCCTACACTCCAGCGAATCCAGCCGGCGGTGAGCTCCCTGCTTGGGGCTCGGTCCTCGGCCGATATTTCCATCCTAACGCGCGCTCGCGCCTTCCTGCGGCTCTATCCGGCATGGCACCACGGATCCGAGCCCCTCGCAGATGTACCCCGCTTGCCCGCTTGCCAGCTTGCCCGCTTGCCCTCCGGACCGAGGAGCTGGGCCTGGCCTGACCGCAGCAGCTGCGCTCATCCCGAAGCCGCTGCGCTCAAGGGTGCGACTGCCGCAGAGGCCTTGGATTAGGCTGGGCCGGGGCGGACCCTGCTGCGCCGGTTGCAAGCTCAGGCCTGCGAGCCCGGCCGCTGGGCGTGGGTGGTCTGGGAGGCCCCGTCGACCTCTCAAGTCAGGTGGGACTGGGAGAGCCTGCTGCCCGCGGCAGCGTCTCCGGGAGGCCGCTGGAGCAGCGTAATAAAATATTATTGCCGGCGCGCGTATCTGGAGGGATTTCGCACGGTTTAGGCAAGATTCGAAGAATGCTGCTAAATGTTTGCCCTCAGGGGGTAGAAGGGAAGGGGGAGGGGGCTCCATTTCCCGTAAAAAATCGCCTCTGAAGAGAATCCTTGCTCAGAATACCTTTCTCTGCAGCACGAATCCACATTATGCACATGCCGAGTGCATCGGCTGCGCAACCTGAAATTGTTCCATCGTCTTGGCGTTTGCACAAAACCTACTTTAGGAACAATTTGGGTCGGGATGGGGCGTATTGCGGGATGGACCGCTGGGCGGAAGTGGGCAGAGACGTTTTGCTGGAACAACTTTAAATTGAGCAGATGCGAGCTCCTCAGTCAATTTTATTCTCCGGGCAGAGGTGCTTCTGGCTCCGAGCGGAGAGAACTTGGAGGAAAACAACCTGAGTGGATCAGGATTTTCTAGGATGGAAATTCGACTAAGATGGAGTCTTTGTCGCTCCTCCTCCGGACCCTCCCCCTAGGCTCAGACGGGAGAGGGGGAGGGGTGGAGGCGGGCAGGAGTTGCTCACGGGGCACGCTCTGAGCTGGGGAAGAGGGTGCCCGGCCTTAGGCGCCGAGCAAAAGAGGTTTCTGAAAACTTTTCGTGCTTCTTTTCCAAAAAATGGGAAGAGAGCTTGGGCGAGGGCGGTCCCCGCGCACTAACGTCTCTACCTTGCCTCCACCAGGGGAGAAGCCCTTCAGGTGCGAGTTCGAGGGCTGCGAGCGGCGCTTCGCCAACAGCAGCGACCGCAAGAAGCACTCGCACGTGCACACGAGCGACAAGCCATACACGTGCAAAGTGCGCGGCTGCGACAAGTGCTACACGCACCCCAGCTCGCTGCGTAAGCACATGAAGGTGCACGGGCGCTCGCCGCCGCCGCCTAGCTCTGGTTACGACTCGGCCACGCCGTCTGCCCTCGTGTCGCCCTCGTCGGACTTCGGCCGCGAGCCCCCGGTGGCCTCCTCGGCGGCGGTGGCGGCGCGTGGCGCAGACCTGAGCGAATGGTACGTGTGTCAGGGCGCGGCAGCCCCCGCCGCGCCCCGGAGCCCGGCGCCACCGTTTGGCCCTGTCGCCGCCACCGCCGCCTCCGGTATTAGGGCTGCTGCCGTGGTGGCTAATTCCGCGGACACAGACTGCTAGTCTGTGCCGGGTTATTGAGGCTAGAAGTGAGGGTGAGGAAGAAGGAAGGGAAAGAGGGAAGAAGGGAGGGAGGAAGGTCCCCACTAATAGTTGTTAGAGCTCATTGAATATGCTGAGATAGTGTCCATTATTTTAAAATATAAATATGGTACCCATATTTATTCTACAGTCACACCTAGCACTCCCCCCACCCCACGCACACACAGACGCCAAGACCGGCAGCATGAAACCAGTGTTGGGGTAAAGAAAGTAGAGAAACAGGCACGAGGAAAAAAAAACACATTAGGAGAGTTTCTGTGCAATCCTGGCAAATGCAGGCAGCAAAAGTGAGACGACGTGCTCTCGGGGATCACAGGAAGGGAAATGGCCTCTCCGATTGCCACCCCCGCTCTCTCCCCAGCTCCCAGTCGGAGCATCCTCGGAAGTTCCGATCGCCGAAAGTGGCAGGGGGAATTCCTGAGCTGGTATCATGCCTCCTATTTCCTTCCTCCTTTCCTCCTTACACTTCCCCCTTCCCCAGCTATCCTTTGAAACAAAAATACTCAAGTCCCAGATCCCAAATTTTCCAACCGCTTTTGTAAGGCAGCTAAGAGGGAGCGGGATTTCACCACCTTTCCCTGGGGACCACATGCCGGTCCCCCAGGGACTGGCCCAAGCCCACAGAGACGTCTGTCTGCCACTCTGTCTGCTCCGTACACACCATTTACTGGGGGTAGGGGATGAGGTCAAACAACAGGAAATACAGACAAAAGAGCGCTAGAGGGGCTTTAGAATTCGACGCTCTGACACCTCCCCGGACCAGTCACCCTCTCCCCACCCCCTACCCTTGTGGAGGCGCTGCCTGTGGAGTCTTGTGGGTGCTTGGCGCTGGGGGTGTAGAATGGGCCAACGACGTCACTGAATCGAGGCCTCCACAGGGCTGGAAGGGCGCCGGCCTAGGCGACAGTGTCTGGATGAATCGCCTCAATTCTGCGATGGTGTTTGTCAAAAGTCGCACAATATTGTTCTTATTTTTTTGAAAAGGGGGGGTAACAAGAGAGATGAAATGCAATAATAAATGTTTTAAAGGCAAACACCCAATGGGTCTAGATTGAATATGTATTTGATATGCTGGGTCCTAAGTCCCCAGAAAAAGAACCAGACCCTGGGGGCAGGGGAGAGGAAAGTCTTTGCAATTGTTGCCAAGGGAGCAAAACAAAATCAGGGCCTGTTTCCCAGTCTGCCACCCTCTGCAAGGAGGATGGGGCCGCCCCAATCCTTGCTAAGATTTGAAGGGGGGGGGAAGGAAAAAATAGAGAGAAGAAGGGGAAAAAGAGCTTTGGCAGACCCATATCAGTCCTCCAAGAATTTGGAGATAAGTAGGGATGTGGTGTTCCCACCTAAGGAGACCCCCCTGAAGAACTTCATTTTAAAAGCTGAGCCCAGCAAACCAGTCCTGGCCCTGCGACTCCGCTGGCTTTTCTTCTGCTCTCTCTTCTTCAGACACCATTAGGGAGTTGTTCTCATTTCTGCCCCACAGCCCCACATTTCCGCCAGACAAATAATGTCCTAACTGGAGTAGGACTGTTTTCAACACCCCTAATAAAACCCAGAATCTTCCAAATACATCTTTAGTGAATCCATCCTTGTGAAAGGGGAACTGCAAGCTCCCCCCTCCCCAGCCCCCACTACAATAGGGCCCAGAGGCCGCCTGGCCAAGGGCGGGCGGCCGGCAGCTAACAACTCGTTCCCATCGGGAAGCATCCGCCCCATGGCCAAGGTGCAGAGGGCAACTGGGGAACTTGCTTCCTCTGACGATGTTTAAAAATTCCCTCCTCCCTCAATAGGGTTCATTTCTTTCTTTCTCTTCTATTTCTAGGCCCCGTTTTGCCTTCCACCCCCATCCAAAATAATGAAATGAAATAAAATAAAAATGCTTGGTCGGCCCCTAATCGCCTTTAATTTTTCATTTGCTTGTTACAGATGTCCACCGCGTTGCTCGCAAGGTAATCTCGGCCGGCGCAGCTGAGCGCCCGCATCTCGCGCCTGCGACATCAAAGGGCCCGCGCACAAAGCAATGTTTCTTCGCCACGGTGCATCTTCATGGTAAGTTAGGATTTCTATGGCAATGGGCAAGTCGCACTGAAATCCTGAAAGGCCGAGCCTGGAGCCCGTCCAGGCTTTTCATTAAGGACATAATATTTACGTCTAACAGGCCTTTTTTCTTGTGTATACAAGTATATATTTTTGTTTGACGCGGACTAAATCATTTTCATTTAATTTCCGGTAAACAAAACCCACGCGAATGGGCACTTGTTCCCGATCATAATAAAAATGGATAATAATGTGAGGGAAGAAAAGGGCCGCTTGAATCGCCGCTCAGCCCCCTTTGTTTCTGCTTTCTGCGGTGATCAGAGGGCGCATTTGGGTTTGATGGCGAGTTTCTAAAGGCGAGGAAATGGTTTGTAAGAGGGGAAAGAAAAGGAGAAAGGTCTAATCAAGCTCGGGTTGTTCAAAGAGTCTGGTTTTGGGGTTGAAAGTGTGAGTTTGACGGTGCATCAGCATGCCGCGTTTGGCTCGCCATGGAAATGCGCGCGGGGAGCGGCCGCTTCAAAGGCGGCACACTTCACTGCAGACACTCTATTAAGATACATTTGCGCTGACCTTTGCTTTCACGCCCTGTAATACTGTCACTGCGCTCCAGTATACTCTTCTCCCTAAGACCCGCCTTGCCCGCGTTTAGGGGTTCTCCCCGCACTCGGATGGAACGGGGGCGCTTTGGCGCCAGGGACGCCGTCAGGAAAGGGAGGAGCCGGACTCCGTGCATCTTGACTGCGCCCCAAAAAGGCTCCAGGGTCAGGAGTAAATAACTTTAGGGTTATTCTCAGAAGCTTAACAAATGAGCATCCCCAGCTCTGCATTGTGCAAAGTGCCTCTCTGCATCTCGAGCTGGGCGGAGGCTTGGGGTGGGGGGAAGGGAGCCACCCGGGAAGAGTTTAGGGAGTTCACACTGTGCCTCTGGGACATTTCCACTCTGGCCCCCAGCGCAGCTCATTCTACCCCTCTCTCCCAGAAGTCTCTTGCAGCCCCCCAAAGTTGTTTCTCTCCAGGGTGGGGTGTATGGTACCCTTCAGGCCTGGGCTGGCCCTGGGCATGAACTCAAGAGCCCAAGGCCAGGGGGATAGGGAAGATGGCAGGAAAGTTAGAAGTCCATGTTCCCTTAATTGTCTTGTTGTTTATTTTATCCAAGTACCCCAGTGAATAGGGGAAAAATAAACACGGTGGAAAAAAAAATCAAACAGTGGAGTCTTCTTTAGTGCCAGTCCTTGTGGTTGAATAAAAAGGATGGTCCGCTTTCCATTGAGCTGAGAAATCTTTGAAGTGGGAGTTATTATCTGAGACATTCCTGTTTGTCGTCCTAACAACGCTGATGAAACGTAAAAGGTTCTTTGTCAGCGATTTGTTCTCCTCTCTGTCAAACTCCCTCTTCCCCGGTAGTTTCAAACCGTTTCTAAAGAGATAAAATCAAACTTCTTTAAGAAAAAAAAATACATGCACTCTACACTAGCTGATAACTTTACGGTTAAGTCCTGCTAAGGGAAAAAGCAAGAGCAAGGCAGAGACATCAGGTCCAGGGCCTGTGGAGGTGTGCAGATGTGGAGGGGCTCTTTGCACAGGCTCTGGGACATGGCGGAAAGAATGCAGAAATGGTGCAGGCACAGGGTACATACCCCAAGCCCACACTGTGTGTCTGTTTGTACTGGCCTGCACTCAATCAGTCCAAGTCAGGTCACCTGGATGAGCCTCCTTTGGGGACCTCTCAAACTCCTAATATTCTTGCCTGGGATCCTTGGAACCTCAGGATGCAGCCAAGCGATGGTTAATATTTCCTGCGCCTTCAAAGACAATCTCTGCTATAAATAGACCCATTGTGTGTTTCTTCCCACTAGCAGTAATCAGCAAGCCCTTTCTGCCATTAATAGAAAGAAGAGTGGCTTCAGGGAGAGAGACATTTTTATAATTTCCTGTTTTCTTCAGAATCTTGGCAATTGAAGTTCAGAAGGTTCAGTTTACAAGACAGTGACCCCAAAGTGCATGCAAACACCCCCCTCCTAGCCCCATGTGCAGTTCTTCATTTTATATTGTGCCCAGGAAAGAAACTTCCTCCCTAGCCAGGTTTCCCCAAATCTCTTGATGTGGTTTTAAAGGTGGTTTAAATAAACAAGGATGTTCTGGCCTCCCCACCCCATGTGTGCTGACTAAATGATTTGTAAAGAAGTTTCCCCAAGCTGTAACCCATGCTGTTATTATAGTTGCTACAAAATGTTGTCTCTTATATTGATTTTTATTTGTTTACTAGAGGTCCCCATATGTTTGTTTATATTGCTAATTTATGGGAAAATGTAATGATTGCAATGAATGTGAATTATACAGACAGGCAAGTGTTTTGTAATCATAATTCACACACACACACAAAAGCCTGACTGAAACCTTAGACTATTTGGTACCCTCTTTACCCATACTGTTTGTGATTTATTATCTGTCCCCTTAGCATCCTTAAATTATGAACTAACTTGAAAGAAAGAAAAAGTTGTTACATATTTGACTGAAAGTGATCGTTGAATGAAAACATAGTTGAAAGCCGTGGTTTAATCTTGCTGTAAATATGTAAAAATGAATAAAATCTGTGATTCTTTTCCCCTCCGAAGACCTTTGTGTACATGGAGCTCCATTTTGCTATTTTCTTTGGAAATAAATGGTGTGATGTTTCCCTTCCTCCTCGGAATCTGAGTGTCCTGTTACTGCTCCATCATCCTGGGAGAAATTTGGGGCCCTCCCGCAGGATCCAGTCCTCTTCCCTGCCTTCCTTCATGGCTTCACAGAAACATCTCTGAAGCCTAGTTCAGCGCAGCAAAAAGGAAGGACTCACTAAAATGGCCATCGTGGAGGAGACCTCCCTCGCCCCCAATTTCACCCCAGTGACACTGGCACTCATCAACCGATTTCCATTACGCAAGGGAAAAAGGGAAAAGGATGCTCTCAGTGTCTTCCGGGAAAGGCTGCCTTCCCGCGGCTCGGTCACGGCGCGCCCCCTCACAAACCACCTCTGACTTCCCAGAAAAAGCCTAGCAGTTGGGGGGGGGGGGGGGGAGGGAATAAAAGCAAGGAAAGAAAAAGAGAGGATGGGCTGGCTCTCAGCCTTGCCTAAGCCCCAGTGGGGTACCTCGGGCACAGTTGCCCGCAGGAGTCTTTCCGGCTGGATCCCACTCCCTCTGGGAGTCGCGGATGCTCGGACCTCCCCACTCCCTTCCGAGAGCTGCCAAGGGCCAAGCCCTACGTCTGTGGGGCTACAGCTCCCAGGACTCTTCCCTGAGCCCTGATTGGGATCTTCAGGGGTTGTAGCATCTGCTGCAGAAGCCCTCTTATCCGGCCCTGCCACTGGAGGAGTGATTTCGGACGTCTCAGAAGCACCTGCGTCGCCAGAGCCTGCCTCCACCTCCACCGCAGTCACTGAGCCTCCCGGCGCCCGCGAGCCCTCGCCCGGCCCGCACTGCGCAGGCGCGCGTCCGGCCCGCGGGCCAGGCCGCCGTTCTGCGGGCCTGCCTGGGGGGCTGGCGGGGGCTGCCCCGAGCCGGAGCCGCGGCTCCTGGGGTGCGAATGCTAGGGCTCCTTGGAGAGCATCTCGGGGAACCAGCTCGTAGGGCTGGGGCTGCAGTCCTGGAGAGAAGGTTGGGGAGGGAGCCCAGCGCGCGGAGGCGCGAGGGCGATGCGCGAGAGGGAAAGGGGCGGCCTCACGCGAGGGCCAGCGGAACCGCCGCGACGCGTCCGAGCGAGCAGGTGGCAGCCGCAAGGAGAAGGCCTCTGGACCTGAGTCTTGGGACTAGCGCCCCCTCCCGTCCCGGTCGCCGAAGGCCCCTCTCCTCTGGCTCCGGGACGGGTTGGAGGGGCCCGTCCTGCGGCCTCGTAGAGAGAATCCCCCGAAAAGACTTTCCAGGGCAGCTCCGCGAGGCGGGGAGCAGGCGGCCCGGGCTGGCCGCAGGCTCGAGTGGGCGCGGCCGCGAGGAGAGCCCGGGCCCTTCCCGCTGCACGGCCCGGCCCGCCCGGGACAGCGCTGGGCCGCGAGGGCACCCTTGGGAGGGGCGGCTGGAAGAGTCCCCGGAGCGGAGAGAAAAGAGAGGGTGCGGCGGGCCGGCCGCCGGTCACCCCGCGCTGGGCTCGGAGGAGGAGAGGCCTGCTGGGAACCTTCCGATTCGAGTTGGGGCTAAGGAGCCAGGGAAGAGGGGGAGCGGAAGGGGACGTGCTCTGGGACACCTCGGGCCCCTTACCGCTAGGGCCCCTGAGCTAGAGCTCGGGCTGCCTTCGAACCATCCTTTTTTGGCAGAAAGTTGAAGGATGTAACCTTTGGCAGAGGGTTGAATTCTGGTCCCCAGGCGCCATGGCTAGCTCAGCCTAGAAGCAGGCTCACCAATCCTCCAGGGAGGTTGCACCTCCAGGCCTGCAGTGGTAGTTCCTAGGGCAGTTTGGGACCCTGCTGATGATTTCCCCCCCGGGCCTGTCCTCTTCTCCGCTCCGAAGAAGAGCTCCAGGTAAACACTGCGGGCTCGGCGGGATGGGAAGCCTTTGGCTAGGAGCCAGGTCCTCAGGCTTGTCCCCCTATGGCCCTGTGACCCTGAACACGAGATGAAACCTCCCTGTGCTTCAGTTTCCTCATCTGGTAAAAAAGAATTTAAAAGAATCTCCTTCACAGGCTTATTTTAAGCGTCAAATACGACAATCCTTGAAACACTTAGAATTTACATGTTGTTGAGTGCTGGTTGTTACCATTGTTTTTATTATTATTACCTACACGACTCCATCTTTCAGACACGTCCACTAGCTCCTCCCGGACTCAGATGTTCAGACCTTCCTGGAAAATTTTGCACCCCAGGGGCCTCACACAACACAGCAGGTGTGCCTCTCCAGGCAGTGGGAGGCTAGCAGAGGGGCCTGAAACCACGTGAGTTTACTTCTCCGAGAGTTCCAGAAACCCGGCAAGAAGCGGGGCACTGAGGCAGAGAGGTAATTTATTTTTAAAAGGCCTTAGAAAAATTAGAGAGAATTGAGTTTATTTTGGTGTGGAATGAAGCTGGAGAGACCCAATTGTCTTAATGTCAACCCCATGACTTTTAAGACACTGGTGCTGGAGTTAACTCGATGGCCTGGCTGGCCCAGATGCTGATTTATTTTTATCATAAGTCTCTGGGTTACTGTGAGTCCCATGTTGGGCTTGTCAAGACTCAGGTGTGGAAGGTGGGAATATGAGATTGGGGGGCTGGGGTGGGCCACAGAGGACAGAGGGTTTGGGCAAAAGTCACACAAACACACATTCTTCCCAAGAAGGCATCAAGACCTTTTTTTTTTATAATCATCATTTTCTCATACCGAATCCTCATTCTGGGAAAATTAATAGCATCTTGGTCGCCAGTTGACTGAGGAGCCCACAATAACATGTTCCACTTGTCACCAACTTCCTGTCTGGGCATTAGGACAGCATTGCCATTTTACCCAAGTATCTTCAATGAAGAAAATGCCTGAGGGTTTTCTGGGAACGTTATCAAATTCAAACCCCAAAACCATTCAGGGAAAGAGAAACCCAATAGACAATTAGGAGCAGGCTTGGGCCTCTGAACTTTTCAGTGGCTTTGCAAACATCCAAAAAAGCTATACAGAACAAAAGAGAAAGAAAAGCAAAAATTACCTCAGGATAAAAATTAATCAAGTGTAAATCTGACCAGCGAGATGGACTTGAAACTTGTCTTGCTGGAGCTGGCCTGTGGCTGAGAGGTTAAATTTGTGTGCTCTGCTTTGGCAGCCCAGCGTTTCAAGGGTTCAGATCCTGGGTGAGGACATGGCACCGCTCATCAGGCCGTGCTGTGGTGGCGTCCCACATAACACAACCAGAAGGACCTACAACTAGAATATACAGCTATGTACTGGAGGGCTTTGGGGAGAAGAAGCAGAAAAAAAAAAAAAAAGATTGACAACAGATGTTAGCTCAGGGCCAATCTTAAAAAAAAAAGAAAGAAACTTGTCTTGCATTTTTGGCTTCTTTAGATCCAGTGTAGACTCTATATGAGCCAGCGTGCAGGGCAAGAATATTGATCAATGCAAGACGAGTCCAGCAGGGCTGTGCTTGGTTCTGAACTCACAATGGACGGGCAGCCTTGGGAAACGTCTGCAAAGGGAAGAAGCCAAAATTCGGTAACTTTCTATAGTTTTGGCTATACCATGTAGATGTAGAATAATGGCAAAGAGAAGGGAAAAACCCACCAACAATATCGTCAGATGATTTATAGAGAATATCAGAAGGATGACCCAGTTTTCTCTTGTCTGTGACTGCTGGCTGGCCCCTGCAAGGTCAGCTGAGCCAGATGAGGAGCGTGCTCTTTGCCAGAGCTGGGGAGGAACTGCTGACAGCTCGAGGGGCTTGGCTTGTGCCTGTCCAAGATCTTGCTCAGGGCTTAATGGAGGCCACTAGCTAGCTTTTGCATTCATCAATGTATTCATTGTGTTAAAAAAAATACACCCAGCATCTTAGTAAAAAGTATCTTGCCTGAAATGTGCATATTTCTAAGTCTTGAAAAATAGGGTTCTGCCCCCAAAAGCTTTGCTTATTTATTTCTTCTGAGGGAAAGGAGGAAAATCACCTGATGCATGATGCACATAAGCAATTCTCAATCACACAAAAGCCACTTTCACCTGAGAAAATTTGTTTCAAACATCTCATAAAAATTTCCCCCACATTTTCTGCCACTGCACTTAGTAAGCAAGGAACCCGTAATCAAATGCTTTTTATTGTCCCCAAAACCTGCCAACTTTCTTTAAGAAAAAAAAAAAACTGTGTTAGAAAAACAGAGCTTCCTTTAAGTGTGAAATATCAGTTCATTGTAAAAAGTAAAAAAAGGAGCGGTAATCCAACTTCCGGATACTGTTCTGAATTATTTCACCAGACCCTTTTAAAAGGGGATTAGCAGGGCTCTGGGAGCAAAATCCTTCTGTTTTATTCAATCTCTGATTTTATGTTATAATTACTGGTTGTAAAGGCTCTGGAATTAGTATGCAGGCACCGTCAGGACACGATGCAGGTGCTATTCTAATGGTTCAGCTTTTTAATTAAGAAAAGAGGTAAGAAAATCAAATCATAAAAACACTTTTGTGAGAGCTGAGAACATTGCAGTGACTGCATGAATAAAGCCTTTATACCTTCCCCTGACAGGTCAGCTACCAAGGCACTGACTTACGACCTTTTCAGGGCCTGACAATAGTTAACAGCTTTCTCACCTTGTCTCGACTGAACCTTTTCTTCTAGGACAGATCTTATGCAAATTGCCTTAAGTAGCTTGACTTCGACAAAAGATATCGCAGTTAGAATAGATACATATCCGCACTGAAAGGCCTGTTCTTAGGTCCCAACCACAGATCTCTTGTTCTCTGGATCCCTTCTCATAGGTGGGGGAGGGAGGTGTCTGGGGGGTGCAGACAGCTATGGGGAAACAGAACCTGCCCTGAAAGACCCACACAGGGGGAAGCAGGACCAAGGCCAAGGTGGGCCCCCCTCCATCCCTGGGAAAACAGTGAGGCAGGGGCAGCAAGCCCAGGATTTCTCTGAAATGGGCTGTTCTTGGGGGAAAAGATTAAGCCTGAACACTCTGGCCTTCTTGGAGGCAGCCCAAGTCAGTGGTGTGTCTTAGTCCTTTGTAAGTTCCTTCAGCTCTCCAGTCACCCCGACATGATCCTCACCTGTGAATCAAATTGTTCTTGCCCATGACACTTCAAGACATGTCCCCCAGCTCTCCCACCAAAGCAGTGCTGGAGCTGCTCCAGCCTCGAGACCGTTGGGCCTGTCTGAGGCCCTGGATCCCCACCTTCTCCCATCGCAGGATTTGCCAAAGCTGGGAGCCCAGATCTGAACTCTCAGGGAAGCCTCCACTCTGTGTTCCTCAGGCCCCAGTAAAACTTGCACCCATCACCTCTTCTTCCAGAAGCAGGACAGAGTGTGTGACTGGGGACCTGGTCCACAGCCGGCAACCCAGGCCTTGCCCTTCCTGAGGAGGCCCTGGCCGCCTGGCCCAGCTGAGAACAATGTGAGTATTAGGATATCAGCCGCCCTCGCAATGATCACGCGTTCAACGATTTTGTTTTCACGGCTGAGGGGGCTTTTTTCCAATGTAAATCAAGCGCTTTAGTTATTAAGGCCGAACACTAATCTCCAACAACCTTGACATAATGTGGCTGGGCGCGCCGGCCCACTTCGCACCTGCAGTCTGAATAGGGCGCCTTGTCAATGGGGGACACGCTTGTTGCCCCGACTTGCAAAGGAGGGGAGTGAATAAGTCAAGCTTTGTGAATGCCCATGCGCGCTCTCCCTCCCGCCTTTGATCAAGGAAAATGTCTTCTAATTTGTCCCTTTTTCATTGTAACAACGTTTTCAAGGCCTTTTCTATTTTTCCAAACCACATTTTTATAAAGAACATAAATCGCCCCCCGAAAACAAAAGGGACGCGCCCGGGCCAACTGGCGCCATCACGCTTCAGTGTTTCGTGGCTCTGGAAAGTTTGCTGCTTCTTGAAGCTGCCCTCAACCACAAACACTGCACTGGAAGCCCCCAACCGTCTAGAGCTCCAGATCCGGGCTGCTGGAAAGAGGGTGGCCCCGCTGTGGGAGGGGAGTGTAGAGGGAACTGTCTTTTCGGTAAGGGGAGAAGGACGCAGCCTGGGGTCTGCATCAGAAAGGCCATGGGGCTAAGATTCATACGGTCTCGGAACCCAGGGGCAGACGTGTCCCTCAGGGATGTTGTGCCGCTTCCTGGCCTCTCCTCAACTCAGCAGGCAGTTCCCCGACTCCGTGGAAGTGAAATTGGGTGACCCATCTTTTCTTACACAAGGCAGATGCGGGCACTCGCTCCACACTAACCAAGCCTTTCACAATGGTTTTTTCCCCTCCTCACCCCATCCTCCCAATTGGCATTGGTCCTGTGTCCTCCAGAGAACCTGGAGAATTGAGGGGTGTCTGGAGAGGCTTCCTGCCCGCAGATCGTCCCCCAGATCTTAGGTGAGAAGCCAGGGCATTTTAGGGAACACTCCCTTCCCATAAACATCCTACAAGAAAACAGAGACTTAGTGACTTTTTATTCCCGGCCGTGAAGCAACTTCTTTGCCGAATGTAGCTTTTATTCAGAATTGCTATTCACTCTAAGTCTCTCTCCAGGAACATACAGATATTAATGACGTTGATGTCTCATTTGGTGGGATATTAATTATCAAGTTGCAAACCAATGAGCAACCTCTGCTCCTCCTCCCCACACCCGCCCCAACATTGATTAAGCTTGGATTTCCAAGTGTTTGGGGAACCTCTGGCCAGGAACACTTTTATCCTAGAGCTTTAACTTTCTCCCCTTGTCCGAGAAGATCAAACAATTTTTCTAGGATAGAGGCAGGCCAAGACTCCTCCCCATCCTGCACCCCCACCCCCTTTAGTTATTACTTTAGTGCAGGCTCTGGGTAAGAAAACTAACATAACCCACTAATACAGTTTAAAACACTTTGATGTCTTGCCAAGAAACACACTTCCTTCAACAGAGAAGTCAACATTTGTTTTTCACATTAAATGGCGTTTAGTTGCCAGTGGAAAAAAAAATAATTCTAAGGACCACTTTTTAATTCGATGGATAACAACCGCAGGGGTCTAAAAGAAAATAACGACGATAGCTATAGACACAAATAACTAAATTACCAAAACGTTAGTATATCTCCCGGCTTCATTAATATGTAACAGACTCCCCAGTTAATCTCCAAAAGCTGGTGTTCCCCCTGTAAAATGGCACTCTGGGACGAATTGTACATGAGATCAATCACTGCTAATGCAGGAAGGTTTACTGCAGGAAAGCAAAAAAGCTATTTACACCTTCAAATAGAAGCTTTTCAGATTTAAGAGTAAGAGCCATACATCACCAAGAATAAATGATTATGAATTGGTAAACGCGCCCTCCAGCGATTAGCTATGCGACGCTATTTATCATTTCTTGGGTGGTGATGGTGGTGGAGATTTTTTTTTCTTCTTCTCCTTTGCCTTCTTTTTCAAATCATCTGACTGTTTGGAAAGGAAAGCTTGACCAGCAGCGAAGAAGAAGCAGAAAAACACTGCGGGAAAGTTTGTTTTTCCATGTACTCGAAGTCATCAAAACACTGCCATGCAGATATGAACGGGGCCGTGTATGGAGAGCTTACTAGGGAACAATGCAGCCCTTTCATTGTTTCATTTGTTATTAGGAGATTGTTTGCACATTGAAGTTGACATATCAGCAGGTTTTATTTTTTCTCTCCTCCCCTCTCTTTACTGATCCCCTCCCTCGGTATAGTTCCCCCCTTCATCTAGTCCACGAATTTAGGTGGCGCAATTACTCCTAAGTTATTTATTTATTTATGAGGGAACTTTTCTTTGTGTGCACGCGGGCGCTGCGCGTCTGCGCTGGCGCCGGTGTGCGGGGCAGCGTGCCTGCGCAACACCACCGCCCGGAGGCCCGCCCAGCCACAGTCGTCCAGGGAAACCGTGCTCCCGCCAAGGCATGGGGTCAGGGACTCCTGGGGACCCCTCTTGCTGTTTGCAACACAAAAGCATATGCAGCCCCTAAACATTCCAAGAGAGACAAAGGCTGGAGCCGAGGTCTGACTTAACCCTGGTTAAAACTAGCCCACAGCCCACCTCCCTGGCCCAGTCCAGCTCTAGAGGCAAGGGGGAGGCGCTGAGACCCGGCTGGGGCCAGGGGTTTGAGACTTAGGCCCCAGCCTTGGCTGGGCTAAGGATGGGTGGTGGGGGCGATTCCTGGCGTTAAAGTCAGAGTGGGCTCTAAAGCAGGGTAGAAGGGTGCCCTACGCCCGCCGCTCAAAGCGAAGGATAGGGGTCAGTGATGGTCTCGAAGCTAAAGCCCGCTGAGCTGCTGCTCTGTTCGCCAGCAGTGCCGACCTGAGCGCAGACCTGAGCAAGAGAGCAGCGGCGCTAGCTTCGCCCGAAGGCTGTCGGAGCGTCAGCCCTGTGGTCAGTTCTGCCGCCCAATGTCTAGCAGGAAGCCGGTAGAGCAGAAGTTCATGGTCAGGGACTTCGGGAGTCTGGGTCACTAGACCCGGGCCTCACCTGCCCACTGCTCTCGAGAAACTTGGCCACGTTTGGCAATGGCCCCCCTTTGGTAGCTGGACGGGACAATATGAACCTACTTCAAGGGTCCCAGCGCCTCTGCCTCCACTGGTGGGTGTTGGGTGTTGGAAATGGGCAACAAGGGAAAGTTTGAGGGACCAATTAGGACCCCAAGCTGAAAGAGAAGATGCGGGCGCAATTATTACATGCTCCGCATGCCCCACAAATTGGGATTTGAGTCGTGTCAAGGGCCTTTTTTGGTAGGTTGGAGAGGTTTAACACAGCTGGGAGGGGAGTTGTGTCTGTAAGTCTGTCATAGCAGGTAACATTGCCTAAAGGATCTTTCAAGACAGTGTCGAGCAGGCCTTCCAGAGAACCCCAAGGTTGTGGAATGAACCCAGGGCATGCCCCCTGTAGGCAGGAAAAGGGCCCATTTCAGGCTTGCTTTATGATTGGCTTTGAAAGTTAAAGCACTGGTAAAGTTTTGTACCTATACATACAGAAGGAGGATTTTCCCCTGACCCCAATATGTTGATTAGAACAATTGGAGGCTAAATCTAAAGTGTCTAATCGTGCACTCCCAGTTTTAAAACGTACTATGGAGTTATTGCAAAATAAGTTAATGTCTGGGGAGTGGGAGGAGAAATAAAATGTCCTTCATTTTTATTTCATGTTCTGTTATGTAAACTTTTCTCCCCTCTGTCCCCACGGAATTTTCTTCCATTTTGATAACTCATGAGAGCCTGGTGTAGGAAATCTGCTTGAAGGATAGGTTCAGACTGCACTGACCTGTAGGGAATGGATTCCTCTTTTACTTTTCAAAGCTGGCACAGTCCTGTGCTTTAGAAAAGAGACATGGAAAGAAGGAATGGGCTCAGAAGTTTGAAAGACAAAACATACATCCCTCTTGTAGCTCCCTTCCAAGAAGCCTTTAATACTTTGCACCTAACATTGACTCCAGGAAGGACAAAAATTATTGATAATAAACCCTGTGAAACAAGCAAATTATCATCATGAAGATTTAATTTTGCAACTCCAACAAAGAGTATTATTCATTTACTTTCTGCTGTTCTTCAGATTTTATCCTTAATTTTAAATTTTAATGCCATTATTTTCTTCTGTATAACCCATTTTTGAAATAAAGGACTCCCTTTATGATATGTTTTCAATAGTGAAAGTCTCTGAAGATCTATAATATTATTATTTATCTGAATTTTGTAGCTCTGAGGGATGTATACACGATGTAATTGCTTTAACATGTTTTCATAAATTACATTCAGAAATGTGTCATAGTAAATTACCTTTGTAATAAAATGTAAAAAATGCAAATGGCTGTTGTCTTTATTACGTTTTAAACCATTGGTTTATCTGCACTATTTCACTTGTCACTTGCACAATATGTTGGCTAAAGGGGCGGCACAGTTTGATAACAGAGAGCTGGGTCCTGTGTGTAATCTTGCAGGCACGTACAGTTTGGGTCATTTCCTCATCTCCCGCAGAAAAGACATTATCCTGCTCATATTTACATACTTTTCAATATTTGTCAAACAATCATAAATTATAAATTAATGAAATGTTCGACAGTCTTCAGAGATCAGACTAATGAAGACATTTACCTTTTTGGTGATTTTGAGTCTCATCTTTGTAAGTTTAATGACATTTTGACGCTCATGCTTTATTAGGCTTTATTAGATTTGTCCTTCACTCCCGCTGTCATTCAGATGTCTCTGCAGAAACATCACCTGCTTCAGGTACAAGAACAAACTGACTTCGACCCAGAAACCTTCAAAATGGGGATTCTGCAAGCTTAGTTTTAAAAATTAATGTCCAGTTGGGTCTAAAAGACCACTGGAAATTTTTCTCCCTCTTAAAATTTTTAATGAGACTGCTGTTACATGTATTTCACTAACAGGCAGTAACCAGGATACTCAGAAAGATGTGCAGCCAAGATACAGTGTAATTGCAAAGTGATTTACAGCAGCACTATCAGGAATGAGGGAGAGCAGCTCTGATCCTGATTTCATCTTTTGGAATTTTATGAAATTTCCTTTGGATTGGGGATGGGCACAGTTTATAAACCATCTCTTGAGTCCAAAGGCAGGGGGCTCATTTAGAACTTGGTCTAAGTCAGGGGATGGGCAGGATCTCACCCAGCTTTGGTCCTAGGCAAGCAAAGAACTCCTTTTCTCACATGCCACTTCCCATTGGGTGCTGCACTGACCCCGCAGCCTCAGAGAGAACTCCAGGTATGTGCCTGCTCAGCCCAGGACAAGAAAGGGACGGTGTAAGCTCCATGTGTCCATGAGGTTGACACTTTTCCCTGGAAAATGTTGCCTCCCCATGCTCTCATTATGATTGATGGCCACAAGGCTTTTTAATAAAATTATAGGTGATGAATTTAGTTCAATCCAAAGAGGTCAAGCGATCAGCCTTGACTTAAGATTCAAACATGTAGGACATCACATGGAACAAATGCTCATCATCTCCACCCATCCCCAGCCACAGTGGAAGGGAGCTGGGGCTTTGGCGCCATCTTACTTTAAACAAAGGGCAAGGAATCCAGGAACTCAGAATGTCAATGTCTCTGTCATCAGCTTGAGTAATTTTATTAGCCCTCTTGCAAATTGTATCAATCCGTGTTAATACACACCACCCTGCGGGCCACCAGACGCTTTGCTTTCCTTACTCTTGCCCATAAGGGGCAGGCATCCTGGGAGACATAGTGGCTGTGGAGGTGGGAAGGGGGTGTTTGAAGGAG
Source organism: Equus quagga (assembly GCF_021613505.1). Taxonomy (NCBI): domain Eukaryota; kingdom Metazoa; phylum Chordata; class Mammalia; order Perissodactyla; family Equidae; genus Equus; species Equus quagga. The sequence continues at coordinate 179,259,420 of NC_060267.1, read as the reverse complement.
GGGGCCCTCAGAGCCTCCTGGATTATCTTTAAGTAGAAAGCCATGTGTGTGTTTGCATGAGGAAGAGAGAAGCAGAGCAAGAGAGAGACAATTTTAGAGGTGGATGCCCGAATGCCAGCCTTTATAGGGGTCCATTCGGTCCTCTTCAGGCAACTCGGCTTCTAGCATAAGTGGGAGGCGTCTCATGGTGGAGAGCAGGAGGGGGAGTCCGATTCCCTCCTGGAGCACGGACTTGGAGTTTAGCCTTTGCCCCTTTATAAAATATACACGGGGAATAACCGTGGCCCATTAAAGACTACAATCAGAACCTATAAAAATATTAGAAGCAACTTCAAAATATTCCCAAACACTACTTTTTTAATACACAACGGAGAGTTATTAAGCAGCTTCTTGGGGAAGCGAGCATGGCTTCCGCAATCATCAAAAATTGATATGTGCTGCTAGTAAAGTAATTATGCGCCATCCTGAGGATAAGGGAGCGGGCAATTGTTAATCCACTTGCACACCCGTTGACTTGCAGCATCAAGCTGCAAATAGCTTAATTAAGTCATACACGTGGACTATAACCATATTGCTCCATTGCATTATGCACACTATATCTCAATTTATTGGGACAATTAATGCGAGAACTCCACCTTGGGGGCGAACGTCATCCACTCTGCGCCCAACTTCTTTTTCATTGATACTTGCGCACCCCAGAAAGCCAAGAACCAGTGAGAACTAAGAGAGAGAGATGTCGGGTTTGGAATGGGGGTGGGATTCGTCGTGAGCAAACTTCGGCCCGACGGAGTCGTTCGAATGGGGTGCTGGAGAAGCTAAGGTGAAGCGAACACTTTGGACAGACCACAATAGATCGAGTCCCAGCTGCTCACGTGTTTAAGTGGGTAGAGTCCCCAGTAGTTTAACTGTAATTGTAAAGCGCAAAACAAAGCCCATTCGTTAATCATAAGAACTCGTCAGCCCAGAAGGTCAAGGATCTATTAGGACAGTTATTTAAATCAGCTGCAGCGCATTCCTCTCTCATCCCCTTTCGAGGGTGTAGAATATTCCAGGCGACACGTGCTGGAAACGCAGTCACTGCCCGAGCAGCAGCCTTGGGCGCGGCGGGGAGTGGGGTGGGGGCCGGCTGCGCCCTGAGCCAGCGCCCTTGACCCCAGCGCCCCCGCAGGAGCAGGCGGAGAGTCCGAGAGCCGGGAGGAGCTGGGCTGTGGCCCCCGCCTCTCGTGGGGACGCGGGGGACCTGAACACGCGGAACTGGGGTGTGGGCAGCGCTCTCACGGGGGCCGAGGCTCGAGAAGCCCGAGGTCGGCAAAATCCTGAGAGCAGTCTCGTCCCCTCTGGCTCCTCAGCCCCAGGGAGACCCGGAATCAACCCTCCGCCTTCACACATCACAGAGAAGTGGGCAACTCCAAGCGGAGGCCACAGGGCTCCTGCTGCACGTGCCACCGAGCGCACTGGTCGCATAAGATGGAGGCATGGATTTTGACAGCGTTTTTCGGAGGTGCGGCTGGGATGCCGAACAGCCGTTGCGCCTCGGTCCTCCCGGGTCGGGGGCGGTTGCGGGCCGCAATTCCGGCTCGGGCCCCGCACTCCCCTCCCTCCCACGGCCAGCGGGGCAGGCAGGGCTCTCCTCCCGGCATCCTCTGCAGCCAGCCCTCGGGCGGGCAGAACCGGGTGTGAACTCGGGGAGCCGGGGCCGCCCGCCTCTTCCTCCGCTTCCCCTCACCAGGTTGTTTTCCCTTCACTTCCAGAAGGTTAGAAAGGCGAGCGCCCCGTCTTTTCCAGAAGTCCCCTCCAGCCCCGCGCGCGGAGGCTCCGTCCCCTAGACGCCGGGGGTCCCGCAGCCCCGCGCACGGAAAGGACCGCGGCCAGGCGCCCCGGGCCGGGGGAACGCCGTCCGATCCCGGGACCGACGGCTTCGGGATCTCAGGGCCCGGAGAGAGGGCGCGGGTCCGGAGGCCGCTTGCCGGGAGCCCGGGCTTCGAGGTGCCGTCGGGGCAAAGGCTCCGTCGACGTTTACAGTAAAAACTACCGCAGTAACACCAACAACACATCAGCGAACATTTATTGTGCCCTTTCTAGAGGCGCTTTGTAGTCACAGTCCTATTTAAAACGAAAGAACGAAAAAACCCATTTGAAACAGCTTCTATTTTTGTGCCCATTTTAGAGATGGGGCCACAGAGGGTTGGGGTGCTTAGAAGACTTTGGGCAGGGTCCCTTGGCCAGGAAGTGGCAGAGCAGGTGCTTGGAGCAACGCGCTGCCCGCCGAAGGGCCCTCGGTTCTCCTGGGGCTGTCTCTCCCCTTTAGGAAGCCGACGCAGCTCGCATCTTGTCTCCCCTTTATCCGCCCGCCGCAGGCTCGCCGAAGTCGACACATCTCTGAGCTAATCCTTGCTCTCCCGGTCTCTTTGTCCTCTTTCTCACCCGTGTCCCCAACCTCTTGCAATTGGCGGGGTGGTGGGGGGGGGTGTCTTCCGGGCTTAGACCTGGGCCAGTAAGGCCCAGATCGCCAAATCCTTCTGAAAACCGCCCCCTGCACCACACCCAGTTTCCCATCCTGGAGAGCTGCAGTCCGGCAAAGCTGGAGTACATCTGGAGGCCTCCCCCGAGGCGGTGACCGAACTCTCAGACCCAACTAAATCCTGTCAGGGCTGGCGCTGAGGGTTGGGACCCTAGATGGCTTCGGACCCTCCCCCCATCTCCAGAGGAAGAGCCCCAGGTGCTAAGTCCTGCTATCCTTCTTTACTCCCTCCTTCTCCCATTTCTCTGCTTAGCCAACATCTGACTCCAAGAACTTGGCTCAAATAGGATGCATATTAATTTCAAAACTCCCATTCCGAAGTCGGGATGGGGCTGCTGTGGCCACCCCAGTCTATGCCTCTCTGACCCCTAAGAATGTTAAAGGAATCACTGAGAAATTTACCGGGAATACCACCTCTGCGGGTTGGGATCTCAAGAGAGGGGTCCATGAGGGTGCGAGGCTGAGGGTGAACCAAACTCTTCTGATTGTCCCCGGTTGTGGTGGGGAGGAGGGGTGAGATGAATATATTTGTCCTTATATTCAAAAGCCTTAGCTTTTGACTTCAAGCCTTAGCCAAGACGTCAAAGGCTGCGGCATTTGAACCAAGAACCTGACGACGGCCTTGATGAGCCGCCTTACCGCCTTTAGTTTGCTTCGCTCCGGGCCGCGCGCTGGAAAGTTTAACTCTATTATCAAAGAGGAAATTGAAAAGTGACTTCTGCAAATCCCAAGACGGGGTCTTACCAGCAACTTCTGGGGTGGGGAGCGGGGTGGGGGACCGAAAGGAAGGTTGAAAAAAGAGCTGGGAATATAATTAAAAAAAAATAAAGATACACGCGGGATTAAATAAGCTAAGAAGCTCAGCCAGCGGAATTCTAGATCTGGGTTTTGAAACTCAGAGGGTCTCTCTACCTTTGGCCATCTGGCTGTTTTAAGCTCTGCCCCATGCTGTATGATTTTAGCTGAAAATCTCTTCCGTTGCAGCTTCGCTTTTATTGAATTCATCAAAAGCAAACTTTCCCTGAGTTTTTTTTTTTTTTAAGAAGGCTAAAATAATACGCCGACCACTGTGACATTCTCCGCGCCCAGGCCATTTTTCATAACGCCGCGGATCCGCTTTTGTGCCTCTGAGGCGACTAAACAGATGAATAACGAGCAAAGTCTCCCGAAAGTAAGCTAGCAGCTTTTCTCAGCTCGAAAAAAGTTAACTGAAATGAGAGGTGCATGTAAAAACCCACACCCAAAGATGAGGGCCACACTTTTATTACTCTGAATGACAACGACGTCTTTTTAAAAGCAACTAACTCCCACACCCGCGCATACACACACACTCACACACACACTTGCGCACACAAACCACACAAACTTTAAGCCTTGCGAAGCTGCCCAGGTGGTGTTTAGGGAATTTTGGTAAAGAAAGAATGAAGGAAGAAGTATTTGAGGCAGATTCTAGCTGGTAAGATGCGAGAAGGGTAAAACCCGATTTTATTTAGTTTTAGTTTTGTTTTGTTTTTCTTTTGCTTTTTTAAACCGCTTTAAAAAAGCGGTTTGAAAGTTGGTTTCTGGCAAGAGGAGAGAAAAGGCTGCCGCACTAAATGAAGAATCAGTGTTAAAAGGACGCTCAAAATGTAGTATTGTGGCAGGTCGGGGTAAGTTGCATTTTTTTTTCCTGTTTTCTCTTTGGTTTTGGAACGCAGTGAAAATGCACTTGGGGAGAATTTTCCTGTTGCTTTTAGGGATGAGAAAGTAACTCCAGGCTCCCTGCCGGATGGCTGCCTCCTGCGACTTTGCTCTGGTTTTGCGTGTGTTTTACTCGGAGGCGCCTTCTTCCGAGCGCGGCCAGCACAGTCCCAGAGGCCCGCGAGCCCTGGGCGCCGGGTGTGGAGAGCCGCGCTCGGGCGGCAGAGGCAACAAGTCCGGACTCTAGCCCCGGGCGAGCGCCGCGCCGCTCCGCAGCTGAGCCAGGGGCTCGCCTGACTCTCAGGAATGAATTTTGCACGTGCAAACTACTTGCTTGTGGACGCGCACAGCTGCGATCCTCGGGTTTATCAGGGGAAAAAAACTCTTCGCTTAAATGGACGATTTGGAAAAACTCAGCCATTGGTTCTCGCCAGATGATTATTGATGCAAAGTAAACCCTACGGGTTGGAGCGCGCGCGCGTCTGTTTAACCCTGAAAATATTCCGCTTTCGAGTTGCTGAAGTTGATATCCACTCGAAATCGTTTGTACTTTTTTTCAGGGAGTGGGAAAATAACTAGGTGACCTGTGGGAGATGGTGTAGTCATATCAGTGAGAGAGGCATATCTGACTGGAAAGCGATGCCCCCTGTTCGCTGAATTGTAGGAAAGTGGCCCCAAAGAAACTCGAAAGGCGACTCCCAGCGCGCGCGCGCGCCCGTTTCCACAGACATGTATTACAACCTCGTAGTTATATGCACTTTCCTGCCGATAACCCTCGGCTCTGGGATTCGCTTCTGTGGTTTGAATAATTTTGTTGGTCTGCTGTGTATTTCGTGGCATGGAGTTTTAGGCACCCGTGCTAAGCGGTCGTTCATTTAAGCACTAAACAGCGACCTGCGAGCGTCCGCCGTGAGCCAGATGTTATTTTTTATTATTAGTTCTCTCCTACTCAGGAACGTGGAAGAAACAAGTGCTGCGCTAGAGGTTGGACAGAGCGGATCCAGATGTTGGCAAACACGTCTTTGCCAGTTATTTCTGAGGAGCCGAGAGAAATTGACTAGGCAGCCGGAGAGAAATTGACAAGAGAGCTGATCGCTCATCGGAGGCGATTTTGTTCATTAGCAGGCGCGACTCCTGCGCCTGGGTCTGGCGGGGCGAGCATATAAAATGCAACTTTTGCCCCATTGGTTCGCTAGGTGAATTAGCACATACTGGGACTGAACAGTCCTTGACCTTTGCCTTTATGTTTGCGCAAATGTTTGCCTAAAACACAATCGGCCTTGACAAGGGAGCATGCTACCGTGTGACACTGCCTATTCACCAGATAGATGTTCCCTGCCACACACGACCCAGAGCAGCCTTTTAAATAGCTTAGGTATTTGTACAAACCGTATAAATTAATGTCGGATGATTGCTAGTTGCTGCTTAAATAGAAGACAATTTAGATGTGGGATACACATCTCTCTCTGGTCTTTTTCTTTCTTTCAAGAAAGTTGATAAGATGACCAGGAAACAAAACTGGAAGTGGAGAAAAGTTTTTGTTTGGGGGAGTCAACAGATTCTTGTTTGATTAAATGAACACAGAATGTAGTTCCCTTACAAACGACTGTCGGTGAAGATGGGGAGTGAATGAAGGAAGAGAGAGGAACAGTGAGGAGAGCTGTGAGGGACTCATGCTCAGGAAAACCAGTAATAGGGAGGTTTGGGAAATGAACTCTAAGATCCTGGAGGATTTCTTGTTCCTGGAGGGACCAGAAGAGTCAAGAGATTCTCAGGGTCCTGGGAACCCTGTGGAACTTGGGAAGTTTTCCTATTCCTGAGTTTTATGATTCTGAATGCTTCCTCCAATAAAACTAAATACTTTAGCAGGAGGAGAAGAACATCTTGTGAAAATCTAAAATTGGTTGAAACCCTCTTTTTAACTTCTGCACTGTAGATCTGAAATGATTTAAAGGGCAGGGCTGCCTTTCCCTAAACTTTGACATAGGAAAAAAAATGAACTTCCCTTGGCTGTGGTTTCTAGCTGGGTTCAGAATTTTCCACATTCCTTTCATTACCAGCAAGGTGGCGAAAACCTCACCAATTTCCAGGGCTTAATTTCTGGGGCAGATCAGACTGCAGAGACATGGAGGACAAATTAAGAAAAACAGTATTCCTTTAGGGAGTGTCGCTCCTTTGGGAAAGAGGAGTATTTACTTTCTTTGTTTCAAAACGATGCATTTGACCAGGGCAGTACCAACTCAAGCCACAGCCTGGGGATGAAGAGTCAAGGGTCTGAGAACCACTGTGGTTGCTCCAAACCTTGGCCAGGTTCCCTCAGGCTCCCTTTAACCATCTGCAGGTGGAGGGAAGGTGAGTCACTGCTGTGGCCAAGCTTCCCTTGGAAGCCCCTTTTCTTGTTCTCGGGTCAGAATTTGCCCTCTTCCTGGTGGGTTATGGGTCAGAGCAGGGGGAAGTTTGTTTAACAAAAGCTATATTCCATATAGAATTTTGATGTAGCATGAAAGTGGCAGAAAAGTATGAACAACAACCCAGGAATGCAAAAGAAAACATAAATGTTCACACAAGCAGCTTGCAGAAAATTGTAATATGGAGAGGTTGTAAGAAAAGTAAACATAAGTGATACAGATGAAAATTAAGGAGACTACATCTACTTTTCAATAATTTCCCCTTAAAATTTTCTCAATTAACAGATCAGATTTGTTAGTTTACCCTTACTATTTAGTTAATAATGTGGCAGGTATGAACTATTTCAAAACAGTTTTGTAAGATTGACAGAAAACTACATGAATGGTAGCCTGTGTATTTTGGCTTTAGGTTTAGAAATGCAGGCAACTGGATATGCACAGAAATCATATGTGCATTCTCAGAGGATATTTGCTCATTTTATTAAACTTATAATCATCTTAACTATTTTTAAACAATTGTTTCATTTAAAAGGAAAATGATTCTAGGTATTCTCTTCTCTCTCTCTGCCCCTTCTCACTATCCCCCAATCTTTTAGAGAATTTAAGAATTAAACTTATAGAGATGCACATTTTAGGGGTTTATTCTCTGAGAAATTTGGCAGTAATGTGGAGAAAGCAAGGCAGGGGTAGGTTTCTAGCTGTGCGGTAGCTGCGCTTGTGGTAGATGGAATTTCTTCAAGTTTATGGGTGAATTAGGACCTAGAACACACAACCCATGCTGATGAATGTAAGGGACTTAGATTCAGGTCTAGTTATTGTAAAAATCAGTTTAAGGATTTGAGAAATTTGCAAAATGCTTAGTTTGAAATAGACATATTTTAATAAAACACATCAAATTACAAAACTAAGTACTATATAAAACATATTTCACATGTATCCTAGATAGCAATGATTCAAGTATTTAGTCCATGTATTCATTTAATTATTCAATTATAGTGAATCAAATTGAAGATTAGAGATGATTAATTTGATCTACTACTGACAGATGTCTAGAAATTGTGCATATTTCTGGCCAAAGCTAAAATGGTATTAAATATTTATGCTGTCAAATCTGTAGGTGGTTTTATCTATCAGTGTTCAAGAGGACATATAGTAATTTACTGATACAAATGAAGACACAGCATAACTGCCCAAACTATTCTTATTCAAATGAATAACACAACTTTAATGGAGAAGAAAAGAGAAAAATATTTTATCATTTCTGGAAATAATCAACTTTCATAGTAATTTTTTTAGAGCAAAAAGTGTAAAAATAGTTTTTAACTATATTTGAAAAATTAAGGTAACATTTATTCTTAGGAGCTGAGTGAGACAAATCTCTGCGGAAATGATTTGCATATGAAATTAACATTCATTAAAGGTAAATGATTGCATTAAGCTGAGACCAAAAACTGTAGAATCTTTTAGATGACTCTATAGTATACATTAACCTCTATGCTAACGATTTTCTTTCCGACTTTATTGAAAACTGGCATCTGTGAAATTCTATATTTCACCTCGCAAGTAAAATTAAATTGAAGAAGTAAAGGTAGGTTTCGAGTGCTAGAGAGAACACCCTGGACCTTCTTCCGATTCTATCCCATCAAAGGTAATTCTTTCCCTCTAATTTATGTAGATACACTTACATTCTTTTAATAATCCTCAACAATTACTTGTTATTAAATTCCTTACCACTCTGCACATGAAAATTTTGAGATGATTTGGAGGCATGTGATTTTAATTTAATTACGGAACTTAAGTTGGACTAGCCTAAATATGCCACTTCCAGGCATTATGTTTGAGCTCGTGAATAGCCAAGCTGTGCTAGAAACCAGCTCTTCCCTGGTTGGTGACAACTCTAGGTTTTCCTGGGACAGAGAAAGAGAGTCCTTCTCACCTCCATTTTAATTCACAATCTCTGATCGAAAAGATTGTGCTCCGATTTCCAATGCCTATTGCATCCAACCTCAGGCCCTAATTACTTCCCACTGGCAAAGAGAACGGGCAGGCTGGGGCAATGCTGAGCAGGGCTTGGGTTCCAGAGGACATTTGGAAGGGGCCAGGCCAAGCTTCACTAAGGAAGTTCAGGACCTGGATACTAGAAATTGTCCCCATGGATAGTCATGGAAAATAGACTTCGGGAAGCCTTGGCCCCCACCTCAATCCTCTTTTTTGTGAAAGTTGTGAATTCAGAGTTAGGGGGAGGGCGAGGTGAAGGCATCAGAGGGTGGTGCAGGGCCTGGGAAAGTGCCCACACCTGAGCAGTGTGGGAACCACGTTCTCACCTGGCACTGCAGGTGTCCCTTAATTTGCCAGTAGGGCATAGCTGTGTTAATGTGACTGCGGCGGCTAAAGGATCCCCACAGGGAGCACAAGCGTGGCAGGCACAGTGAACGTCTGCGGGGTAGGGGCTCATTCTCTGATTTATCTGGAAGCAGGCTGGTGGGGGAGCAAGGGCCCAGGGGTGAGGTGTTCCCAGCTCCAGCTCTGTTGCTCACACTTATCTGATCCCTATTCAATGTGCATTTCTGCAGTAGCAGGGGATGCCCTTGCGGGCTTCACCCTCCCACTCACCTTCTCCCACCTGGTTTGCTCACCTCCTCTCTCTCTTCCATACTCCCCCAACCCTTCGCTCAGCCCCTCCTCCTCGCACTCTTTGACAGCCCCTCCTGTCCCCTCCTACCCCCTCTCCCTCTCACCTCCTTCCACTCCTATATAAACCTACACAAACCCACAAACCCCTCAGGTCTCCTCCACCCTCCTTAATTCTCTCACCCTCCTCATACCCTTTACGACCTCATAACTCTTCACTCCTACATCCTGTTATACTACCCATCCTCTCTCAGCCCTCCTCAAGTTCTGACATCTCTGCCTCTCCCCATGGTTTTACACCAGCCACTCCCCCTCAGGCCTTCACACCTCCTCCTCCTCTACACTCCTCACACGCCTCCTGGCATCCCCCTTACTTCTCACATCCACCATGTTCACCTCTCCCACACTCCATACATACCCCATACTTGGACTCCTACTCTCACTCACGCCCACCTGCCACCCGCTCCGACTGCCTTTTGCCTGGTGGTATTTGAACTCCTCTGTCTGTTTTGGAGAACCTAGCCTCCACCCTCTTCCCCTCTGACCCTTTCTCCCTCCACAGCTTCCGCCCATCTCCCCCTCCCGGATTCTGGACTTCTCTTTGAAGGAGAGGACATGGCTGCCTCCCCTTTACCTTTATCACCCCTGAGGGCTCACAGTCACAGCCACTTGGGTCTGGGAACTGGAGAAGTTCCTCCCCAGTGCCCTGGGCTGGGCCAGCACAGACTGGAGTCAGAACCTCTGATCTGACTTCTCTCTCTCAGTCCTCAGCTTCAGAGAGCTTTTCCTTGACTCTCTTCCAGATTTGTCTCCAGACTTCAGGGACACAAACTCAGAAGTGTAGCATTTCCATCAGCAGTGTGGGTGGTAGGGTCCTTTAAACTGGTGGTTCTTCAACTTCATCAAGCTTCAGAATTACTCAGTCTGTTAGAACAACCAGAGACTGCTGGCCCTCACCCCTAGAGTTTCTGATTCAGTAGACTTGGGGTGGGACCTGAGAATTTGCATTTCTAACAAGTTCCCAGGTGATGCTGAGGCTGCTGCTCTGGGACCACATTTTGAGGAAATTTAAACAAGTCTCAGTAGTGTGAAGTGATAGGGAGGTCCAAAGAACACAGAAGTTAGGGAGCAGAATGATGCTGCCTAAATGGGAATAGTGCCCTAAAAATTTCCCAAGCCAGAAGATACTTTCGAAGTATATATTCATTCTGGTGAGTGTTTAGTTTCTCAGAAAACTGCCAAATCATCTCCATTGTTAGGGTTTTATCCACAAGAGGAAGGGAGAAAGAAAGGAGGTTGGGTCTAGGACACGTCTTTTCCTAAGCCCTCACTGACAATTTTTCATAAAGCTAATGGTGTTTAGAGTTGGGGGAATCGGGTCTTGGGTCACTGAAAGTGCTAGTCACTCTGGGTAGGTCTGTTGTTTGTGAGCCTTGGGGTGTGTGTGTTAGAGAGTTTGCTGACTACCTTTGTGGTTAGACTTCATTCGAAACAGACAGGAGAACCCCTGCTCTACAGAACCACCTTTTCTAACCTGGGTAGTGGTTACCATGGTTACTTCCTGCTCCCTCTCCATCTGCTGGTGAAGAGGCTCACAGACCTCTCCCTTCAGTCCTTCTTGAAGGCTGGAAGGTGGCCCAGAAACTTTTGGCCAGGTCATGTTCTGCCTTTTCAATTGTCTAGGGAATGGTTTTCCTAATTTATTTAGAACTGCAAAGGTACATGTATAAAGAAGGAGAAACATAAAAAACAAAAGTTTAAAATTCCTTAAATTCAACTTTTTTGTGTGTGGGTGTGTGTGTGTCTATGTGGTATGCTTAACCAGGTAGAGAACATATACCATACGCAATCATGATGCTAGACAATAGTTTCTTTCTTTTATATTTGAGTTTACTTGACAATATAAATTCCAAATCCTGGCCAAGAATATCTATACATTTGTCTGCTGGCTGATTTTGCCACCAGTTTTCAATCTCATTTTCTCTAAGTTTTGTGAGCAGGGCAGAAATTTCTAGTATGCCTTTGGAGATTAGAATCTAGGAATTCGAGTTCTGAGATCTTGGCCAGTGTTTGCACAACCTGTTCCATATTTACAAATCCTTAGCAATAGTTCAACGCCTGAAAATTTCCTCTCTTTTCTCTTCATATTACAAACAATTATACTGTTCTAATATGCTTTAGGAAAAATATAATTGCATTAACATGTTTCTCTTATAATTCTGTTGTTAAAAATGACTAGAATTTTGGTAATGCGTAGCTGTTTTCCTGGTGTGAAAAAAAAATTAAATTCAACCTTGTCAAATGTCCATTTGCTAGCACATTTTCTTAGTTGTATTTTAGCCAAAAACATTACAGACATTACTAAAATGTTCCCAGGGATCAGCACACCAGCTCCTGGAGAAATATTTGGATAGACATCACAAAACCAAAACAATCCCGTTATCCAGATTTTAAAGGTTTTGAGTTAGTCTTGTTTTCCTTTATCCCACGTTAAGATCTCTGTATATTATTCTATATTTCATTTCAAATTGGAGCTTTTATCCAATTTTACTTCCAATTGGGGCTTTTTAATATAGAAAAGCCAGAGGTTGCCAAAGGAATTGGATACTTAATGTTGAATCCAAACTGAGTAAAATTTTGAAGTATATACAATCCAGTTTTCTTATTAACTTGAAATTGAGATCAATGTAACGCAAATCTATTTGTGTTTCCTGCTATCTAAATAGAAAATCCATTGGGACAAAAACCAGTCTATAAACGTGTGGTCTGCATGTTAGATCCAGAGGTAACCAGTTTATTAATATTGCTACTATATTTAAGTTGTGGGTGATGAATCTATTATCTAAAGAAATGCTCCAAGTATCTCAAGGTCGAGGATCTTACCAGGGTCTTGCTTTTGGGGAAATGGCCCAGATACGTTTACTCAGAAATGGTCTTACCAGAAAGGTACTGTGGCAAATAACATCTAACCATAATGATAATGTTAATGTTACTGTCACTTTGGAAAAACTCCCTGAATTTAGTGTCTGTTTACAGTTGGTTTGGCATTTCCCCCAAACATCTAATCATGCTTTATGGTGAAGTATGGCTGTCGGTTGTTTCTTGACTTGTGGTATCTAACCACGGCCTCCTGGCTGGGTAATCTCCCCTCTCCTGCCCCCTAGCGGAGGGTTTGGCAATGCACCAGCAGCTATGACAACCAGCGATTATTTATTGATCACCTGCTGTGTGCAAAGCACTGTGGAAAAAGTTGAAGCGTGTCCAGATCTGGGCAGAGTCCAATGTCATGCAGGGGCTTTATAAGATGATTTGAGATGGACCAGATATTCTAGCTCTGGGGCCTTGTGGCTCCTCACCTGGGGGCCCTCTTCAGAACCCTGATCTCACCATGTTGCACTTGGAGCCTGACTCTGGCATCTCTGGCCACCAGAAGGTCCTAGCTGCAGCCAGTTTGGGACCAAGAGGCTGTCTGCCCCTTGGCGGGCCTGGTGATAATTTGAGTGCTCTTGTCTAGTGCTGTCCAGTTTGACCCGCAGTTACAACCAATCCTGGATCAGCATTGTCAGACTTCGGTTCCACCACACTCTGTTTGAAGAGTCCCATTTTGTGCAGTGGCAGCCACAACAAAACCCAACTTTCCTCTGTGACTTTGTTCTTTTGATTTTTAATAGATCAAAGAGGTGGAGGGAGGAAGGAAAAGCAGGGGAGGGGGGGAAAGGAGGGGAGTAGGGATTGTTGTCGTGTCAAGATGCAGTGCCCATTTGAGGCCACTAGCCCCATTAGAAGGGAAAAGTGCACGGAAAAGGGCGAGAAACCTGCACTCGGCGCGGCATTGTTCGGGGGATTCGAGCTGCGGCCGCGGCCGCCATACAGTACGGTCTCCATGGCAACGCAACCTGCTGCTGCCGCCGCGAAACTTGAAGGCGCTTGAAAGGGCTTGAAGAGACCAGAATCACAACCCTCGTTCGGTTCCCCGGGAACAACGGGGGAAAATAAGAGAGAGAAAGAAAGGAGGAGGAAAGGAAGAAGGAGAGGAGGTGGGGAGAGAGAGAGAGAAGGAATATGAATGAACGGGAGAGAATTGGAGGGAAAGAGAAGGCAGAATATGAGAGAGGGAGGCGGAAGGCTGAGAGAAACCCCACCCCAGGCCTATGAATGCTGGCATTGTCCTTTCTTTTCTGAATCTGATTTACCATATCATAACCCCCAGGAAGAAGAAAACATCAATATCCCGAAGGAATGGAGATGTTTCTATGGAAAACCTAGGAATTTTAGTCCATAACAGATCTGGTGTAAAAAAATCAAAGAGATCAAAGGCAGAGCTCCCGGGAGTATAGATGCGTCTCTGAATTAAAGATGGACGATGCTGACTACAAAGTACTTTTTTCTTCTTTATTCAGTCTTCTGTTTCCATTTCAAGGGAGGTGCTGGCCTCGTCATATCTGAACTAGACCGTCATTGTGAACAATGTCATGAAGGGGAATGAAAGGAGGAGTGGGGGCACCAGAAACTCGGCTTCCTCTGCCCCAGCCCGGTTTCTAACCCTCTTCTCCAGCAGGCTCAGCGGAGGTGTCAGCCCGGCCCTCCTCATAGAAGGAGCTCCTGGCGAAGCTCGTCCCACCCTCGATTATACGGGGGCACTTAGGAAAAATGGGATCCGCTGAAATCCAGAGAAGGGAGGCTGTGTCTGGCTGGCTTGATGCCTCACCAAATTGAGCTCAGGGCACTCTCCAAGCTCAGCGTGGCAGTTCTGGTGTGGGGAGGAGACAGCAGGATCTCTAGGCCAGATATGGGCTGGGTAGGATGTAGAACACCCTGGCGCCAGGAATTGGGGGGCGGCCCCAACAGTTGTCTTTGCAGATGTGGGTTCCTGGCAGCTCTTCCAGGAGAGGGCCTCCCAAAGGGGAAGATGTTGGGGGCGACCCAGCTAAGTGAGGCATCTCTTTGCCTGACAGCCCCTCAATTTGCAAGTCTAAGAAACAAATTCTAAGTGTTTTTTAGATACTCGACCAGCTGACTTCCACTTTTCTTTTTCAACCTAAAGCAAAGTGGAAAGTCAGGGATGGAAATTCCCGGGTGTATCAGTGGAAGAGCATGCAAAGGAACAGACAGGCAGCAAGCAGTCCTAGGGAATGCCTTCTCCACCTGCGCGAAGAGAATTCTCTGGCCTGGCCTGCAACCCGTGTGTGTGTGTGTGTGTGTGTGTGTGTGTGTGTGTGTGTGTGTGCGCGCGCGCTCATGTTGGCATGAACCCCAGTGTTCTGAGAAGGGCTGCTCACATCTCTCAAGTGGCTTGTGGGCTTGCTGTCCAGCTTCTCTGGACTTTGTGGCTGAGAAATTAAAACAGTAAATCTTCAAAAGCTGGAGACTCTCCGCTTCCTCTGGAAAGAAGCGAAGACAGTCAGCCTGGAGGCGTGCGTGCGTGCGTGGGGAGCCCAGCCTCCAGAGGCTACAGGCCTTTGCCCCAGTGTCTCCCCTTCAATTTCTCCAGCAGATGTGTATTAGAGAAGTCAATTAAGTTGTTTGCAAACATGCACGGGCTGGTGTGTACTGAGCAGGGAAGAAAGCTTGTTCCCAGGGTGGGATCAGTGTCTGGCCTGGCCACAAGCACCCTGGGGGCAGCCTGACACTAAGTCAACAGTGTCATGGCCGAGGGGCCCCTTGGTAGCGGCAACAGCTGTCCAGCTGCCCATTGTCCAGTCAGGGCTGGAGCCTTGTTGCTGCCCCGGCGCCAACTCTGTGCACAAAAACAGACCAGGGCAGGAGGAATGTATCCCCCACCCTCTCAGCGCCATCCGGGCCACCAGACCCTCTCTTCTGTCTCTCCCCTCCTCTCCAGACATTTTTTCTCCTCAAGTAATGGAGGCCAAAAAAAGTCCAGAACCTGGGGAAAGGTGGGGGCAAAGAAAAAAGACTCCATACTTCCTAGGCATGAGGATGGGCAGAACATCATCACAGAACAAAAGAATAGAGGTTGGAAATTGCAACAAAACTGAGAGCAAGAATGATCTTGTTACAGGTATTGGTTTATCCCTAGTTGTCTGTCTCAGAGAAGTTGGTGAGTGTGTTCGATGCTGTCAGGGGGGCCAGGGGCCAGGGCAGTACCTTTCCAGAGCTGTGAGTAGGGGAGGTGGCCTTGGGTCTTGGTGGCTCACTCAGGGGACAGAAATGCCCCCAGGGTTCAACTATCTGGGTGGCTCCTTGCAGACCTGCGTTTCTCCTAAGGATGAAATTCCAACACCCTCTCCTCAAGACTCCTGCCCCCTTCACCGGGCAAGGGTGGGGAGTGTGGGGAGTGCGACGGGTGCGCTGAAAGCACTGGGAAGGGGGTGGGGCCAAGATTGACTAGGTCTGTCTGGCTCCGACTCCCAGAACTGCCCATGACTTCAGCCGGTGCCGCAGGCCCTGAACTGGCTAGGGTGAAGTGCATTTCCCTCCTGAAGCCCAAGCCCAGAGGTGTGGGCTGAAGGGAAATCTGCAGAGCAGCTAGCCCGCATCGAAGTACAGGGATGTCTCTGCCCAAATGCACTCTCTGTGGCCCCCACTGCAGAGGGATTTGTGGGACACACCTCTCAGAATTATGGGCTGAGTGGCCCACTGGAAGCTTGTCCAGCTGCCGGGGTCTGCTTTTCAGGCCCTCACTGAGCCCAAAGTCTACAGAGTGGCTCAGATCCTCAGAGAGCCAAGCTTGGGCTGCCTCAAACCAGAGCTGTGCCCAAGTTCCCAGTTGTGGCTAATGGCACTTGCCAGATAGCTGGCCACTTGCCTCTTTGCTCTGGAAAAAAGGAAATTAGTTGGCTGCTCTTCTCTTGGTGTTTGGCACGAATTCCCTCATTGCCTCTTTTCCCTATTTAGAAAAAAAATCTTAAATTCCATGTTGAGTAACAAGTATCTGCCAGACGTTGGACAGTAACACTGTTCATCCGGCTTAGGTGGCTTCTCTTTTATTCTTTTTATTTAGTGAACTCCTGACTTCAGAAAGTTGGAGGTAAAAATCATACCAAAATTTTAAAACACTATCAGGACGTTGCTGCTGAAAAAACCTGGAGGGCCTGACTGGATAAAAGCCTTTGACTCAGACCCAAGGGTTTCAAGGACTAAAGCTCCAACCACCTCTCCATCAATGCACAAGAAGTTGAATTGTTTTTAATTTTTCTTTTTTTGTAAATGACAGAATAGCGGAGGGTCAACTCAGAGCTAAAGTTGTGAGTAGCAGAAGCTACTGAGTTCCTGAGTCCAAGTGCAGAAATAAGCGTCGAGGTCCCAGCCATCGAAGCTTAATCGTCTAAGTTTTCAGCGCGGAGAAGGGTTGGGTTTTAAGCTCTCCGACGTCGGCTCCGGTGGCGTGCTGCTGTGTGTGATTTGCTGGGCTGCTGGCGGGGGACCTCAAACAAACTACCGGATTCCAGAAAGTCTGTCTTCCTGTTTGCCGGACCAGGAAAACTCTAGGAATTAAAAGGAAACTTCCGAAGGAAGGCGGGAGCCTGCCTTGGGGTTCTGGCCCGCTGGGGAGGGGATGTGGCAAGCGCGCTGTTCCTGTCGCCCAGTGCAGAGCCCGGGAGCAGATACACGGCGACTGAGCCTCCCCAAAACGGTCAGCGTGTAGAAGCTTTTCAGTAGCCTTCTTTTCATAACATTTAGTTCGCAAGTTTCAGGGTTTTGCTTTTGTTCGGTGAGACATTTGCCGAGGACAAATCCGATGGCAAATCGTTTCTCAGGCGGTTGTGCAAATTCTTCAAGGAGCTGGCGCTGGGGGCGCGCGCGGCAGAAGAGACTGGAAGCCGCGCCAGGCGGCTCAGCCTCAACTCTCCAAACGCTGCGCTTGTCCTCCGGGCTGGACGCCAGCCTGCCCTGCTCGCGGGCCTCCCCCGTGAGTTGGAAGGGATGTGGGAAAATATTGGGTAACTTTGCCATGTCCCCGACAAATAAACAGGGTAATTAGAATGACGCAGATGCCGGTGTTGGCCCTCACGTTTTTTATGATCGTTAAAGGCAGAGACTTGAAAAAAAACGTAATTAAGTCTAATGATGGAGCTTTTCTTCTCGTGAATAGATGGCAGGTTAAACCAATTAGACACATTCATCAAATTCTTTCCACCAAGTTTTTCTAGACGTTAGGGTATGGTCTCAGTACAGCGCGGAGACCCGCACGCTCTCCACGCCGGGCGCCGGGCAGGTGGGGGCGCGCCGAGCCGGTTCAGCGCGAGCTTCCCTCCCTCCGGTCCCGGAGGCCGCCTGCGCCGGCCGCGGGGGTTCACGCTTGAGCTTTTCTAGTGCAGCATCGGTCCCTTCCTACTCAACTTCTTTCCCAAAAAGCCTCTCAGAATTAACGAATTTTCCGTTCCTCCGAGTGGTCAAGATTCCCGTGTGTGAGCGTGTTTGGCAAAATCTAACTTTTCCTGGCGCAGAAGAGCGCCTAGAAAAGGCCAGAGTTAAGAACCCTGAGAATGGAAATCGGCTAATAGGAAAACACTATTAATTCTCCTTTTGCGCTTCCCCCAGCATCTCTTGCTGAGGCCGGGAGAGAAGTGTTTCCGAGGGGACCAGATCTGCAGGGGGTGGGTGGGTAGGGGGCGATGACGACACTGCAAGGAGAGCGAGTTTGGAGAACAGAGGTCCGGCCTCCGTGCGAGCGGACTTAGGACTTAAGGTCCTCAGGTTGGAGCCGGACCCAGACTCCCCCCAGAGCTGTAGCGAGTTGAAATTCTAGGGAGTTCTCGAGAGGACCGGGCTGTCAGGGCCTCCTCGAAAACAGGAGTTCCATCTGTTGGCTCAGACCCCGCGCGTCTACCGTGTGAACGAGGTCTCCCTTTCCATGGTCACAGGACTGACAGGAAGTCCTCGAGCTTGTGCGGAGCAAAAGAGAGAAACGATTCTATGTTCCACGTTCCTACTTACGGCCGCCATAGACTTTTCAACAACAGGTGGAGGGAGTGGAACGCGGCTTCTCAGCAGATCCTAGCATCTAACGTGCATCCTTCAACATATGCCCATAGGTGTAACATTAATATGTATTTGCATTATATATAGATATTTTTATATTCATATTATCTCACCTAGTACATATCACAGTATTTGGTGTATATTGATGTATACTTTCATTTTATTTTTATATATTAAAAGAGTACATTAAGTCATATATGCATTTATATTAGGTGGTATAAGTTATATATTACGATATATATGTATATTGGTGATAAATATTATAGTAGATGTGTATTGCCATTTGGGAACTATATTATATATTAAGAGATGGCAAAATTGCATTTAGGAACCAATATTACCTAGTAGGAAACGTATTATATATTAGGTGATAGATACTAGGCTAGAGATATATATATGTTTATTTTTAGAGTGTGTATTTACAACAATTTTGGACGATGCAGAGTGGAACCTTTTGAGCTCCATCCCCAGCAAGGGACCAAGCCCAGCTGGCCGAGACAAAACCCAGCACCTTCTTTGTAGCGCCATTTTGAACCTCTTTTCTTGACCGTCTTTCCTGCATCACCTCCACTACCTTGAGATAAATAAGAAAATCATACAATAGGTAGACAAACAAAACACTCCAACCTTCTCCCCACCAAGCCAAGTGTGCCTTCGCCTCAAGCTAGGTTTTTTTTTTGGTGGGGGTGGACGGTTTGAGTTTGTTTTAGTGCAGGAACTTTTCCTCTGGCATGGCGACTGTCGAGGGGTTGGCGGAGGTTCTGGACTTGGGGCAAGGAGACTTGAGCAGAGGGCGTGACCCAGTCCTCCTCCTGCCACCGGGAAATACGGTAGTTGAATGGGAGGAATAAAATTTAGAGTGAGAGCCAGCATTTGGACTATTAGGCATGTGAGCACAGCTCCTAGATGGAATTTTTAGAGCCACTGGCTCTTCAATGTGAGTCTGTGACACCAGGTTGCGGATGACGAGGGGAGCAGGGGAGAGGAGAGTTTGAAAAGCTTGGATTTGCAAGAAGACCAACTTTTTGAACTCTCCACGCAGATGGTGCAAATCCGCCTGTAATCATTTTTCAGCTCATCCGGAAACTGCTCTCGAAGTGAAGCCCCAAGGTAAATAAACACCTCCCTCCCTTCTCAAAGTCATGCCTTTAAAGGGAACTCCACGGGCCTAATTACGCTTGAATTATGCCAGGAGCTCCGCGAAGGATGGAAGTTTAGACAAATAATTGCGCCATTGTGCACGGCCAGCCGGCCCGCGCGGCCTCCCTCCCGTTTTCATCACTCGGAAGGCGGCGGGGCTCGCAGCCACCTGAAAACCGCCGCCGGGGGCGAGCCAGAGACTCCTGCCTAATTAACCTACTTTTCCACCCGGTGGATGTCAAGATTTTAGAAAAAGAGTTGGAGGAGGGAAAAGAGGGACACCAGGGTTTTCTGCCTCCTCCCTGAAGTCGAAGCAAAGTTGTGTTGCCAAGTTTTGTTGTGATTCCTTGAAAGCTTGTACACTTCAGGCAAAAACTGAAGATGCCCAGGGAATTGCTTGGAAAAGCTTCCTGGACTATCACCGGGAACCTCGAGGAGAGGCAACGTTTTGGAAAACGAATGTCTCCTCTTTGTTTCGGTAGTGACGCCGTAAATCATCGCGGCCAAACAGGTTCTCTAAAGTTGGAATTAAATGGGGAAAATGTGAGGACCCCCATAATTTCCAGGTGAAGAATTAGATTAATTTTCCAAATGAGAATGTAATTAAATTCATCTCAGATATAGTTGCCTGACTGAATAGCAAAAAGTTAGGGATTTTAACACAGAGAGAGTGTCCTCCCCTGCGAGTTTGGGGAGTCACCAGCTGCGATTATTTATGATACTCTACTTACATATCGATTCCGCATTCAAAACCAGAGAATTCACTTCCATTTACCTTAATTTCGCTAGGACTGCAATTGTGCTTTCCGGACGGGGAGTCACGTATTTCGATCATGTTCTCAAAAAGGAGAAATCTATCTGTAATTACCCCCAAACCTCATGAGTTCGTATGGAAACTCTGCACTAAAATGATTGAATAGCACACTCTTTGGCTTATTAAGTCTCTGAAATATTTTCTTACATTAGCAGAATTTATAATATACTAGCTCTCTATGAAGATAATTTTGGAAGAAAGTGTATAG
Source organism: Equus quagga (assembly GCF_021613505.1). Classification (NCBI taxonomy): domain Eukaryota; kingdom Metazoa; phylum Chordata; class Mammalia; order Perissodactyla; family Equidae; genus Equus; species Equus quagga. The sequence goes on along the minus strand of NC_060267.1, from coordinate 179,239,075 downwards.
GCTTTGAAATTTACAGAAGCTGAGGGCAGAATGAGCATTAAAACAGAAAACTAAGCATCCTTGTAGATTGTTAGAAGGATTTTCTTTAAAAAATTTAGCTGATTTGCCATTCAATTAACTGATCCCCTCCAGCTTTAAAAACTCCACAGGGCCCAAGCTAAAGGTGTACACAAGCATTTTCCCAGAGGGCTTATGTAAATTTATTTATTCATACAGCCCAAGGCAACCGGTGTTTGGTAAGCAGAGATGCTAATGGGGTGAGGGGCTGGTGGAGGGAAAATACTTCTGAAGTGAGTTCTTGAGGAGCAAGTTCCTGAATGGTGTTCTTTCCTTGGAAAGTTGTTTATCAGCCCACAAATATTTTAGTGAAAATAATCAAGATGCCTTGAGTTAATCAGCTGTCAGTTCCACAATTAACTGTCTTCTGCATTTTTCGGTGACCGTTTTCCTGTCCACATATACTCAGGCATATAGAGAAGCAAAAAAAATGCCCAGAAAGATAAGTCATAAATACAAACATGAGAACAGAGTTGTTCGGGCAGAGTCGGAATAAGTAACATAGAATTAGAGAAAATGAAAGCTGTTTGGAATGTGAGCCGAGTCTGTGACTTTAGAAAGTGCTAATTTAGGAAATCTCATCTCACAGAAGGCATAGGCATCCTTGGGTAGGCCCTGACAAGGTACCTAGAAAGTAAGCACAAGGCCCTATAATGTGTGCTTCTTCGAGAATAAGAATTAAAATGAGGTAAATGGTTCTAATCTCACATTTAATAAACACTTAGGATTCTGGGAGGCCTGGCAGGGGCTAAAGTTCCATAGTACTTTATCGACTTTGAGTCTATTCAGTAAAACATTTGCATTCATTGCTCTCTCCCAAACTTCTCTGTATACATTTTTCTGTTTACCTCAACTCCTCCAAAGTTTTGTGAGAAATCTTTGATAATCTACATAAGCCTGAAGCTTTTATACCTACCTCTTGATCATCCCTTTAGAGCTTAAGATATATTCATCTTGAATGATCAAATTCCTAGAATTACACAATTATTTAAATATTTTTCTATAACTATGGGTTAAATATCTCTAAATTGCTCCTTTACAACTCTTTTTAATATAGGGCTAATTTTTAGTTGATTCTAAGTAGTTTTGTAGCATAGTTCTTTGATTAAGAGTTATTTTTATTCTCCGTAATAGCTGAAAATTCACTTTCCTGAATACAGTAAATACCTGTAGCCCCTGAGATTTCATGAAGTTCTGGTCCGCAGTTATAGTAAGAGACTCAGGCTGTTTTCTGTGTATTGTTATTTTTATATTTTCAAACAAGTGAGTAGAACCATTATTTGTTTATTAATCCAGGTGATTTTTCTATCAATTAAAAAAATCCCTAAGATCTATTTTTTCCTATTTCTTGAAAAAACACTTTGCTTGTAATGGCTTAATATAGCTTTTCTTTAACTGAGGCATCCTCTCTCTCTTTTGAAGATTTCAAGGCAAAATCATAGCAGAGCCATTGGAATGAAGGACTGTAGGGAAAATAAAGTTTCCTAAAGATGCATGGGCTTGGATCTGTGGCTAGTCAGATTGTATAAAAAATGCACACAATCGTCTAAGCTGATTGGTGGGCTGAGAGAATACCTCAGGCAAGTTTTAGTGTCTTGGTGTGCTTAGGGATGAGGATTATAATTTCTTTCCCAAAGAAAAAACTTCTCTGTAATATTTGTTGTTTTCAATATCAACAAATCTTATATTGGAAACATGGGTGAGTGACCTTAATCAACTAAGGTGGAGGAATAAAAACGTTTATATTATCATCTTCCATCGTGAAGTATAAATGTGAATTAAATTAGGATAATTATTTGAATAGTCAATATATTTTTTAAAATATTAGCTTTGTATATATCTGTATATATACACACATACAGACAGATAGACACATATGTATACACATGCACAGGTTGAAACAAATTTATAAGAGTTTAAAACCTTCTTTTAGGTTATTTTTACAAAAGTAAAGATAGCTATAATGAGATAGTCTTTAAATAGTTTTTAATTTAGCTAAAGTAACAAACGATAAAATTAGCTATTTGCTAAGAAATAAGATTGATATAATACGCCACCTCCTCCAACAGTCATTTTCGATTTCAAATTTTAGATACTCTACTCTCTCATTAAATGAGCTTCTCTTGCAGGAAGTTTAATTTAGATTGGTTGAGTCATACCTTTTTTATGTTAGTATTTATTGAAAAACATCCTAGTATGTTGTCGCTGCCTGGGAATCGGTTTTATATACCTGTGCTTTTGTAAATGTGGAAAACCCTTATTCACAGTTACCTTCGTCTTTATAGCAAGAGCTCAGCTATTTTTTTTACCCTAATCAACTCAATAGACCTTTAAAATGACATAGTTTTTGGTATAATGCAACTGCGAAATAAAAATAGAAACTACCAAAAGCAGCTTATTCATATTGGCTACAGTGACATTGGCCTCACACTGGACACATTACATTTTGGAGGTGGGGCTGATATCCCAGAACATGTGCAACCTCCATGGAAATGCTAGGCTTCAAAGCTGAGACTATAGCCCCCCGCTGTGTTCCTGGAAGCTGGCAGCCTTTCCTAGCTGCCTGTTTTTTTCTTTTCTTCTTCTTCTCTCCAAAGACCCCCAGTACATAGTTGTATATTGTAGTTGTGGTCTTTCTGGTTGTGCTATGTGGGATGCTGCCGCAACATGGCCTGACGAACGGTGCCATGTCCATGCCCAGAATCCGAACCAGTGAAACCCTGGGCCACCGAAGTGGGGTACAAACATAAGCGCTTGGCCATGGGGCCGGTCCCCTGTGCATTTGTTTTTCAGGTGGAGAGTTCACATCTGTTTCAGTCATGATGGACCTGAGGAGCTAGACTTCTTTTGAGTATAGTCTCTGAAAGAGTACACGGACCCCTTTAGTTCCAAAAGAGCAAATATCCTCCCAGTTTTCCACAGTGCTGAGAATTGAAAAAGCACAATGATTTCACATATGGAATTATTCTGATCAGCTCTGTTCATACTTATAAATATAAAATCAAAAAAATGTTTTTACACCCTCAGAGAGAATCACAGTGAGAGGATTAGACACTTTCATTGTTTCATTTTATTATATTGAAATAACCATTTAGAGAACTTTTATAAAATTAACATTGCCTGAAAGAATTGAAGGGCCCCACCTACGTTTAAGGATATAATGGGGGAAAGGTAAGCATTGAAGCCAGCTAAAACAAAATATGACAGTCTAGAGGATTTCCCATCATTTAGGCAACTTTGGGAGAAGAAGGTAGTATAAGAGAGGCTTGTCTTGGTGGAGATCCAGCCATCACTTAGGGGAATCCTTGGCTGTACAGATGCAGAAAATGAGGCTCATGGAAATGAACTCATTCTAATCAACAGAGCTGGTCTAGGAACAGATTTATGCCTTCTGGTCTCCACTGAGCTTTTATTTATGAGCATAGGCACGTGAATGATGCCTGTAATCTCTTTGAAATGCAAATCTGTGCCTCTCACCACTTTATTGTACCTGTGCATGCCTTAGAACAAAAATCCCTCAGTGGAAACGGTGAAATTGAAGTCCTGAATATGGACCACATTTCTTAAGGATGGCAAGACCAAATTACTCACCAGAAACCTCTTCTATCTTCCTGGAAACCGTGGGATAAGGGTGCAGTAGCTATGAGATGGGAAGATACTATTTTAAAGGACTCATTTGAGAGAAAAGGAGGCCCTCAGTCCTTGGTCCCTTGATAATTACGATTTTAAGGCTGAAATAAGTGATGTGACAGAGATATATACATGAAAGGGGCTTTTAGAAGCCATAAGAACAAAGATTAGTGCCAGAATATACGTTTGGGTAGGGCTTGCACAAGGACAGTATACATACAATGGCTAAAATTCTGGAAGCACAATTTAGCATGGAATAGATTATCCTAATACTATATACTTAGTAGTACATAAAACATATACTTTGTTGTTATTTTATTTTTCTGTATGTCATTTAGGGAAAAAAATGCTCTGTAGTGGCCTAGAAAAATGATGTTGATTGCCTCATATTTCATTTTAACTCATTTTGTAATGACCGACCGAATTAGTAAAATTTTGCCTTAAAAAAATAACATTTTGATCCTATTCCCACTTTTTAAACTGAAGAAGGTAAATGCCCTCACATTAGGTCATTTCCCTAGAGAAATTTTGGAAGGAAACAATACTTGATCAATTAATGGTTACACAAAAGGCTTTAAAAATTACAAGATTTATAATAGCTCTGGGGAAATGATTTATTATCTGAAATAAGAAAATGCTGATAATTTTGGTGCTTTGGCAGTGTAGTGTTTTCATGAGCTGACTAAAAATATCTGGAGTATGTAGTTTAAGTTGGGAAAACGCTCTTTCTTCTTGCCTATTGGACAGTGAGGCATTTGCCAACATCTGCCTCATATAATATAAATTTATTGCCCCATTTTGGAGCTGGGAATTTGGGAAGATAATGGGTATACTGCCCCAAGAATGCCCTCTCTATTAGCTTAAGATTAGCCTGGCCATCTTAATACCCAACCTAGAACATGGATATTTGTGTCAACACCTGTATTTGGGGCTTACATGATCTTTTGAGGATAGAGGATTTCACTTATATCATCTTGCTCGAGTGCTTTGGGTCACCAGCTTACTTTATCCTTTTTTTTTTTTTTTTTAAATGTGATTCTATTCCACTGCAAAAGATCTTCCTAATGGATGGTATGATAGTGCCACAATCTAGATGCTGTTGAACTGTCTTTCCCAAGGTCTTCTTTTGTTACTGGGAGAAGATATTCCTATTGCTGTTGGTGTACTTTAATTGGGATTATTATTTTTCTTTTAGCTGAGCAATGCTGAATTAAGTAGGGGTCATAAAATTACTGGAAGATATCGGTACTACAGAGAGGCAGGATTTTGGAATTTCCCATGCAACAGAAGGATTGACTTGATTTTATTGGATGTGGGGATAAAGCATCCAAAAGGAAGGGGTTATTTCCTTTTGTCTACGTGACTAGGGCCCCTTCCAGAGAATGTTACATTTTGGATAATATTTAGAAGATGTGGATAGACTATATAATGAACTGGATTATAAATTACTAAAACCACTGAAAAATCAGAGATTTTTATATGTGTGAAAGAGATGGACTAGTAAACGCTTGATTGTATTACAAATTAAAGGAAACACAATTAAAAAATGAAACAGCATTCCTGTAAAAATATACAAATAATAATGAAAATTGAATATTAAATAATAACACAGCTAAATTTGGTATAATTATTCTGCTTAATATTATTAACATTAATATTATATCTTTTGATGAAAGTAAGAGTATCCACTATCTTTTCTAGAGAAAACAAAACACTATTCGTGAGAGTCTAAAAGGCCAGGTCGTGGTCAGATGGGGGCATATGCTTTGCCCTATGGTTTCACAGGGAAAATTGCTGAACCTACCATCATGAATGAACTGCGTGTGCTTCTGGAGCGAGTGTGCAATATAGGTGACAATAGCAACACAAGTGACAGAACAACTCCAAAATGAGGACATTTTAAAAAAAAAAAGGCCTAGAAAGTCCTTAAAAGTGTGTTGAGGATTGAATAATTTTTTTATTTTTAAAATTTTTTTAAAGATTGACACCTAGGCTAACAAGTGTTGCCAATCTTCCTTTTTTTGTTTTTTTTTTTAAGGATTGGCACCTGGACTGACAACTGTTACTAATCTTTTTTTTTTTTTTTTCTGCTTTACTTCCCAAATCCCCCCCACCCCGTAGGTAGTTGCATATCTTAGTTGCAGGTCCTTCTTGTTGTGGGATGTGGGACGCCGCCTCAACGTGGCCTGAGGAGCGGTGCCATGTCCGCCCCAGGATCCGAACCCTGGGCCGCCGCAGCGGAGCATGCGAACTTAACCACTCGGCCGCGGAGCTGGCCCCAGAGGATTGAATTATTTTTTATCATTCATTGTAGGTATGATACAAACTCTATATGATTGGAGCTTTATGTGGAATGAAGTAGAGTTGAAGGTATAATGAATTCATACTTTCAGATTAGATCGTTTTCTGAGTACTGAACCAGCCTTTTTTTCTCAAGAGCAGGTCCTTGCATCCGAAATATCTTTTTAATTTGTAGCACAAACCAAGCTTTACCTCCCAACTTCAAATGTATGTCCTCCCATCACGTTTCTGTCTTTGGTCTATTCGTCTTCTTTTTTTTATACTCTCTGACTTGACAGTTTCTTTCTGTAGCTTCTAAAATTGCGTGTGGATAACTCTGAAGCGTCTCTCTCCAGCCTCAGCCTCCGTCTTGACTTTCTAAGTCCCGTCTTCCAGTTTCCTAGCAGACATGTGTATTTCTTAATGCATGGCTTGACAAACTGGACAGGTCCAAAACGGAACTGAAGATCTCCTCCGTCTCTCGTCTTTCCCACCTTGAAGTCTATTTCGTATTTCATTTGATAGGATCATCGACTTTCAGTCCTTCGGGGTTACAATCAGGGAGTTTTCTTTTCACGCTTCTTCCCCTTAGTCCACATCCAGTCTGTCGTTAAGTCCCCCAACTTCAGCTTGCCCCCACCTTTTCCTCCTTTGTTTCTTGTCACCTGAATAATTTTTCTTTTTTTTGAGGAAGATTAGCCCTGAGCTAACCACCGCCAATCCTCCTCTTTTTGCTGAGGAAGACTGGCCCTGAGCTAACATCCATGCCCATCTTCCTCTACTTTATATGTGGGACACCTATCCCAGCATGGCTTTTTGCCAAGCAGTGCCATGTCCGCACCTGGGATCCCAACCGGCGAGCCCTGGGCCACCGAGAAGCGGAACATGTGAACTCAATTGCTGTGCCACCGGGCCGGCTCCTCGCCTGAATAATTTTAATGTTCTTCTCTACCTAACTTTTCATCTTCCATTTCAACCTTGATATTGAGGCAGCTTGTCTAAAGAGCTGTCATCCATTCAGGATCAACCAGATATTGGGCATTTTACATAAAATATCCCATTTAATTCTCACATGTACCTCATTCAAGAGGTGTCATCTCATTTATAAAGAAATCGGACGCTCAATGTATTGAAGAAACTGGACCCAGAACATTCAAGAGAGTGACTATATAATTTCTCATTCAAACAGAGACATTTCTCAGGGAAATAATTATGCCTGAACAATGGGTGTAAAGAGGAATTTTCCCAGAGAAACCAGGACTCAAGGTTATTCGCTCAGTATGTGTTTGACTAAACCAGGGTTCCACCCCAGGTCTGTCTGGACAGATCCTGTAGCCATCTTGTGACTGTGAGGGGAGTAGTTGATTAGCTGAGGATGGTAGAGAGCAAAGAAAGAAAGAAGTTGGTCCTTCAATGACCATGCTGATCCACCCTGTTTCCCATCTTCATGTTAAGTAGATATTAAATATTCTTATTGTTTAAGTCACTTTATTTGGTATTCTGTTAATCAAATTTGATACACTTTTATACAAGGAAAGACAGTAAATTATACAAGCAATGGCAATAACGTTTGACATCTGCTAGGATAGGGGGAGTGCAGGACGCTTTGAGAGATCATTTAGGACAATCTGATCTAATCTTGTGCTAGTGCGTATTCGAGTGGCGGGGAGATGGTGGGTGAGAGATTCTTGGAGGAAATAATATAAAGTAGGAAATTGGGCACTGAATTGAAGTCTGTTTTTGTATTTGGAGAAAGAGTAAGTCTTCCCTCCCAAGAACTTTTGGCTTTAGTAATTTACAGGTGCTTTGCTTTGCAATTTTGACAGGCAAGTAATATTAGACTGAGTTGCTGGGGGTCAAAGTGATATAGGGATTCAACTTACAAAATCACCTGAAAGTTTTGCTTTTATTTGATTTATGTTTTCACATTCCATAGTTTGTCTCAATTGTCTTCCAAGCTTGATGGTGTGACCTGTTCTAATGCTAATTATTTTTTTTGCTTCTATGTTTCCTTTGTAAAGTCTCCAGTTTTCTTTGGGAGATTCTTTTGTTGAGCTGGAGTTTAAAAAAAAAAAGGAAGACCTCTGAATTCATGAGTGATTTGTTAAAAAGAAGAAATGTACTGAGCAATTCAGAATTATACAAACAATGCCGATTATAGGAAGACCACCTGTTCCACGATAGTCAGTCCTCAGAGATTTTAAACACACTTTCTTCCCAGCCTTAATTGCCTCAGGATGAGGCAATCCTGTGTGTCTGTTCAGAACCATTAATAACCTACTTCACCTGATTGCAGTAAGTGTTTTTTTTCCTCAGATTTGTCAAATGGTAAGTGCGAGGACTTTATGCACTGATAAACAACAAAATTGACCAAATTTAGCAGTAGGTCTCAGCAAAAGGCAATTTTTTCTTTCATCTTCCATCTAATTTGACAACTAATGGTTTTTGAAAATTTAAAGCTGGATGATCTCTCCAGTGCACTTGCTAAATTTTGATTAGATTAAGTATGATCTGCCTCTGCTTCGTTTTTGGGAGTGGTTCTCTGGGTGTATTTCTTCCCAAGTTTATGGGTCTCAATCTAGACTGACAGATTGCCATCTCTAGCTTATGTGGATGGTGTCCTGCTCATCTATTTCATTTCTTCAGTTATTTCTAGTATTTACCATTTGATTCATGCAACTTTGAGCAAGTCACTTGACCTCTTTGTGCTTCAGATTTATTATAATTTGTGAAACGATAATAAGGAAGCTAATGAGATAATGGGATACATTTTCTGAGCAAATAGCTTTAGAAAATCATCAGGTCTGCAAAAATTCTGGAATTAGCACACATAGACCGGATCCATTTACTTTGCTCTCCAACCATTTCTAGAGCTGTTCCTTCAAGGGTGTGGGGCTTGCTACTGTGGCTCTCTGAGCCCCAGCATTTTATGCAGGTGATGTTCATTTTAGACTGGTTTTAAGAACAACTTTAAAGGGGAGAAGCAAGTAGAGAACAATAACCTAAAGTGGGTTTTGTGTGGAGAGAAGGTGTGCTTTGTGAAGGTGGAGTGGGAGTGTGGGGAGGGGCCTCACGGGCTGATAGAATGCACACAAGCCCAGGGGCACTTCTTGCCTCAGGCCTTGTATTAGAGACACACGGTCCCTCCACTGCTGTGCTCTGGGATATTTAAGAACCGAGCCCCTTGCACCCTTTGCAGAGGGCAAGGTTTCAATAAATATTTAATTCAAACCATGGAATCATAAAGATCTGATCTTTGTAAATGAAAAGGAAGTGACATAAACCATGCAAAGTTATGTGACAAAATGAAAACAAAAGCACCCTTAGGAGGCGTAGCATGGAAATGTAGCATGGAAGAAGAGAGAAGCCTACAAGCTGTGGTAGTTCAGGAGGAAAGAAGAATTTAGACATTGCAAAAAATGTCTTGAGTGGTTTGCAAGAGATTCCAAAGCTCATACTTTAGTTGTGCGATATATTGAAGACAGGAAAATTACTGGAAAATTATTCGGAATCTTTGTTTTAAGAGCAAAAATGAGTATAGAAAAAGGCCAAAGTTATCTGATTCAATTTGACCTTTCACGGTTTGTAAGGCTGGTTGTGATCTATTCCTGTTCCAACACTGGCTGACTTGTGACCACGTGCAAGTTGTAAGGCCCCTCTTTGTGCCTCAGTTGTTCTTGGAAGTAAAATAGGGAATAGTGGAGATAGGACGAGAGGAGATTATATCTGAAATATGCTTTACAAAGAGTATTAGAGTAAGCACTCATCCCAGGTTAGCTGCTAATATTAATTGTGATAATCTCTACTATTATTGTTGTCATCATTACTGAGAGATGCTTTGAAAGCATGCACTGTGGAACCAGATTGCCTGACTTTGAATCCTGGCTCCATCACTTGCTATCTGTGGGTCTTTGGTCAAGTTACTTAAGACACTAGGTTTCTGTTTCCTCATCTGTAAAACGGGAAGAATAGTATTTCCTTCATAGAGTCACTGTAAACATGAAATGAATTAATGTATACAAACGGTTGACGACTGTGCCTGACTCCTGGAACGCTGTCGTTAGGATGATGATGACTTTTCTGACCTCATCTTATCCCACCCTGCCTCCAGCCACACTGACTTGCCTTCTGTTTCTCATGGGCATCAAGCGCTCATGCTTCAGGTACTTTGCCCTTCAGCCAGGCCTTCCCTGACCCCCCTGTCTGTTTTGCTCCCCACCCACAGGTATTCGTGGGTCCGTTCAGGTCTAGGTTTTGTCTCAACATTTTCTGTCTGACATTATCTTTGGGTATGGATTGGTTCTCTGTTTCTTATCTGACTTCCCACACTCTTACAGAATGTAGGCTGCATGCCTTGTTTGCTACTGTTTCCCAGGGCTTAGATCAACATCTGGTGGAGAGCAGGCATTCAAAAATAGTTGTTAAATGAATGGGCACAATCGTGATAGAGTCTAAAGTGATCTGGAGGTCAGTAAGGACTACTTCCTGTCTTTTAAAGACAGTCTACAATAGAGGTGCTCAAAATGTGGTCCATGCAAGTGGCTCTATAATGCTGGGTCCAATGTTGGTGACTCTATACTCTCTGTCCACACAAGGATTCTTTGAGAATAAAAGGGGGTCCTGTTAATAACCATGTCAGGACAGCAAGCAGAAAGCAGATAGTCCAGGGTAAACCTTATTGATGAACTAGCTGTATTAGAATAACAAGTGGGGGTGGATTCATAACAATGCAGATTCCTGGGCCTCACCTCAGCTCTACAGCAACAGGATCATTAGTATTGGGGCCCTGGCATCTATACTTTAGGAAGGGCGCTGGGTGATTCTGAAATCTGCTAAACATGCCAGAGTTTGAGAACCATTAGGGCTGAGGATTAGAACACCCTCCTTCGGGGGGCTTTGTCCTCATCCCAGGAGCCTCCCCTGAAGGTGTTAAATGCTTATTAACACTGTTGTGTGGGAGCTGCAATGTGGAGGTTGCTGTGGGAGCCAAGCGCTCGTTAGCACTCGTATTGGAAGCTCTGCCTGTTCTTGAGACTTAATTTCTTGGCTAACAATGAGAGTCTTCCTGAAGCACTTCTGCAAAGTGAGGACAAATTTGGGGTAATGTAGTGCAAATTGTAGGAAGTGAGTACATTAGCATGAAAGAGATTTAATAAGTCTGGAAAAGAGATTTAGTACGTCTGGCAAAAAGATGTAAATTTTGGGAGTAAAAGCGAATTATAGCAGCATAAATAAAGGCTAATCATTTATTGTTGAACACCTTCTTTTCAAAAAATAATGCTTTGGAGAGAATGTAGTTGGAGTTTGTAGATCAGACTAACACCTGTAAAATATGAAATGTCTTGTGGATTTCTGTCATGTGTATCTTTGTGTTGGTGGCATGCGCAATACTTTCTGATTACGGGGAATAGTGGTAAAGTAAATAAAGCCTTTACCACCCTCTGACTTTTTATTTCTCGCTTCTATCAAGAATTCTCCTCGTCCATTTCCTCTCCCTATAGTGGGAGTGATTACAAATTGACCTTTTGGGTTTTCCTCCTGCCATCACTAATCTTATCACTTTTCCATCCTTTTCTAACCTCTCCCAATTCACTCTTCTTTTGAGCATCCCTGATGAGGGAAGATAAGGTATGAATTTATACCTTCATCAACTTAAAGTCTTACAGACAAGCTTGGTTTTTTAACAGCCTCAATGGCAAGTGTTCATTTAAGCTCCTGTATCTGTTAAATGGCTCATAGGTGCTTTAAACAAAAACCATGAAATCATAGAGATGTCGTTTTATATGGAGATGTATCTAAGGGAAGGATAGAAGTCCTTTACATACCTTCGTTTACTATCATTTCCTATGAAGTAAAAAGAGATCGATGGAGAAAGTGTTTTCATGAGGTTTCATCTAAAATAATATGAAAAATAAGAATTGCTCCACAGGCATGTTAAAACAGAGTCTGAAAGTGTCCCTTCCTCTCCTTGATTACTTTCAGCTTGTATATTTTATTTCTCACCATGTAAACCTAACCATGCGATTTGGCAATCATTCCAAGAATCTGAATTTTAAAGAGAGGGAAGAGGTTGTAGACATTGCTATTTCCAATGCCAGCAATGAGAATGGTGGGTAGAGAGTCATATAAATGCTTCTCATACTTGTTTATAAGCTAGGCTTACCATAATAATAATAATAGTAAAACAACATCATTGGAAATCGAGTGTATGTGACTTTAAAAGTTTTTGGCTTGTGGCCAGCCTTCCACCAGTAAGCTGGCTACCGTGGGTAGCAATTGGCAACTTCTTTCCCAGGTTTTCCAGTTGATGCGGTTTCAAACAGCAGGAGGGCGACTTCTCTGTATTCAGAACACCTAACAATCCCTGTTCAGAACCCATTCTTGCCTCCTTACGCTTGCCTACAAAGACTTTTTCTCTGAAATCTCCTCTAAAGACGTGGAGTTATCTTAATTACTTCTAACCCTGGCTGAGTATCTGAAATACTGCGTATTACAGTATCTAACTAGTCGTTTTTCATGGCCTCCCCCACCCAAATAGATAAGCATCAATATGCTAAGGCAATCCATTATATCCTGGTATTTGTCAAAAACAAACTTTAGGTAGAAAATAAACTACTGTTTCTCAGTGAAACATTAGCCTCCTGATGCTGGGCATGTTTGCAGAGGGAATCAATACCTTCAATCAATTAATTTCTGCAGCGTCGAGAGCCAAGCTGTTGTGGAGATGGTGGTTCTATTTGAGAGAAGTCGCTTTTATTTTGTAACATGCATCTCTCACCTTCTCTCCTCACCACCTTTGATTAACTCCAGTCAACTGTGATTACCTTCAGGTTTTAGTTTTGAGACTGTGGCCTGGGTGTGTCAGAAGTGTAACTTTTACCATCGTTCAAAGAGCAAATCCGAGGCTGTTGGACGCCCCTGGCTGTCATCTCTTGGGAGCTGGAGCAGAAAGATATACGTTTCATAAAATCAGATTGAGCACCATGTTTTTTTGTAATCCTTGTGGCTGTAATTGAAAACATTTCTTTGCATAGATTTTCCTCTTGGATACAATTTGGAGTTTAATTTTTAGTATGATATTAAAATTATATGTAAACCAATAATTTTTCATTTATGGTATAAGTTTCCATGAAGTTTTCAACAAGAATAGGGTGTTAAGCTTTAGGATTTTCTCCTGGTTCCTGGTTTGATAGTTACAAATCACTTTGTACAAAATTACTCTCTTATTCATGATTATAATTTCTCCCTTCAACCCACTTTCTCTTCTAAAAAAGGGCAGAAGTCACTTAAAAGTTTTATGGTTTGAATTTCAAAGTCACGTAAAAATACCAGATATTACATCTAATATTTTTATAGTTGAACATAGCAAAGGAGTGTTATAGCTGCTTGATACATGTATTGATGATTTCGTTATTCAAATGATACGTGTAGACTGGGCTTAATTCTTAAAATATTTTCCATTTTTTTCCTAACCTACCTAGGGAAAAACTAAAATAAAACTCACAAAGAATAACTTTTTGTAAATCTCATTTCTGGTTGACTATTTCTACTCTGAAAAGCAGTACAACAAAATAGAATAATGGAGGAGACAGAAATTTAAGATTCACTTCCTAAGAATTCTAAATTCTACAAAATAGGATATTTCTCTAAGTAGAATAAATCATGAAATTTTGGTTTTTGTATTTAAAAAGTATATTTTGACTCCTTTTCCTTAGAATTTAAAAACATATAATCTGAAATAATTTATTTTTTCACTAATGTGTGTACAGTTTCTATATTTACACTGATTTGCCCTGGTCAATCACAAAAGAAATTCAGAGTCAAGAATTATAGTCAGATAATTATTCAAACATTCCTAAAAATAGTTTAAAAGCAATTTAGAAAATAATGGAATATACATTGTTTACTCTGAGAAGAGTGCTAGAAATAATGAGAGTCTCAGAAAATAATATCAACACATTAGATATTCAAGAGATTGGAGATACAATGCTAGGAAAAATCTAATGCAAAAACATCAATCGCAAAGACGTAGGGGATAATGGAGAACAATTTAGACAAAGGACATTAGGTATAATGTTGATTGTAGCAAAAACAGCACAGCAAAACTGTGACTGTTGGTCCTTTGTTGGAAAAAAGTTAGGGGCAACTAAAATATTGGGAACATATGTAATTGAAAGAAATAAAAATTCCTCCATGAAAATTGGAAAAATGAGTACAGGGCTACAGGCATCAAGTAAAAAGAGATAATGGGGCCTACATGGGAGTGGAATGCAAATATAATGAATTTTAAAGAGGTGACGCTTTTTACTTGTACTAATTTTATCAGTTAGCTTTTTCTAAAATAGAAGGCTTTGCATAACAAGAGATATACTTTATATTGTAATATGCTATAATTGGATAGAAATCACAAAGATTTTCCAATTCGCTAACTTCCATTTAGGGTATATACTAAACACCTCTATATGAACATTTCCACTGGAAACAAAGCGGAAATCCTTTCCCTATATATGTTTAGAGCTTTTGGAAAATAAAAATTATAAAACAAAACGTACGTTAAAAAAGTTTCAGAGGAGGAGAAAAGAGAAAGACGTGTCTTTTACTCTAATGGACCACATAGGTCACTCAGTTTTAGAGTTGAGGGTGGAAACCTAGATTCTGATTGACGCAGAGGAGCAGGGAGGACGCTGTCAGGCAGATGTGAACTACATCCAGAGGAGAGAAATCCTGGTGATGAAAGAGCCTGAGGAAGAGAAAACTGAAAAAGAAAAAGAAAGATGGGATGAAGATGGGAAAAGGGAAAAGGCTCAAAGGAATTTAAGCTCAAACAATAACCCTATCTTCATATTGCACGAATTGTTTACTTAAATGGAGTCAGCATCCTGACCCCATATGTCTACATCTTACCGATGGAGAAGAAACTAAAAGAATGAAGGTGGCAATTTACTCTGCAAGGCCGTGGAGCACCAAGGGCCTTGGCACTGTTGGGTTTCATCCTTCCCCATGAGTCTGAGAGAAATAGGCAAACTGGGTTGTGTTATCTCCATCTACACATCTGTCCAGCATCCAGTCTCTTGTTAGGATCCAGCTGTATTTAGCTATTAGAAGATGACAAACTCCTACTAAGGTTCTGAAACTTGTAATTAAACATGGATTATCTAGAGAACACTCTAAAGGCTCTGTGGAAAAACTTTTAACTCCATTTACTTAACATGAAATCAATCATTGCAATTAATTATAGACTGTGTCAGGGCAACCCTTTCTCTGACCACATTCCCGTTCTTGCATGGGGAGGGGGTAAATGTTTTCTGAGGATGACTACGTTGTTGCCCTCTACTCCCTCTGTCAGCTGTTCTCATGTCCCTTTGGTCCTCGCCTGCCTGGCTGTGGTGTTCGAGGCTGGGTTTCGTAGCCTCACACTCTTTTGGATGAATGTTCAGTGAGTGAGGTTTTGTTACTCTTGGTGCAAATCCATACAAGCTTGCCTGCCTCTCCTTTGCTTTGTTGAATGGGGTCATTCCTCTTACAGTATGTCTCTCTCATACACTTGTCACTCACGCGCAGTTCTCTACTCTGCCGCTGTTTGTCCTTGCTGCTCCAGCTTCTCTGCACCTCTTCCCTCAGGTCTCACACTGAGTCAGGCCAGTCTTTCAGGGTTCATCTGTACTTAGTGACCCACCAAGAGAGGGCACGCACCTTCTCTTCACTCAGTGTTTCCCATGGTTGGAGAAGTGAGGCTCTTACTTTATCGGGAGATGGATTCCAACATCTATGATCATTTCCCTTTACAAAGGGTGGTTCCGAGGCCATTTGGCTGGCGAGGAGGCTAGCTGCCCCCCACTCTGATTTCACTGGCCATTGCTTTCTGACTTTCCTTCTTTATTTCATGGCAATGTCTACCTCCTTTCCTTAGGAGGTTTAAGCTAGAAAAATCCAGTTGCCTGTGGGGCCACTTGGAAGGTTATGTCTGTTTCTCCAACCCAGGAAGCCAAATAAATACTGTCTCAATAGTGCTTTTGCTTACTGACTGTGTGACCTAGAGTAAGGTACTTAACCTCTCTGTGCCTCAAATATATGGGTGTATTTGTAACATATGAGTAATGATTCTGTAATACAAAGGTAGTGATTCCACCTACAGCACAAAGTTGGAATGAATTGTGTAAGGATGAGTGAGGATGAAATGAGTGTCTTATGCTGTTAGCACAGTCCTTGGCACAGAGCAGGTGCCGTGGAAGCCTTGCTAGTTTTCTTACTATTCTCTCAAGAGTAGGTTTACGAGTACAAGGGACATATCTGCTTGTTGGGTTGTAAGGCCAGAAGAAGAAGTTTTAATCACTCATGATCATAATATATTTATTATATCCTGAAGTAATAAACTTAATTTAGTTTCACAGTAATGTACTTAATGGTGACATCTTTAGCCTGTGAAATATGTTTTTTTTTCCTGAAATAATGATTCAAATTATATGGCTTGAATTTACGTTTCACCCAGAACTAGAGAATCGGCGTTTTTTTGCGAGGGGTATACTACCTTGCTTATTATGCTTGGGTAGTGAACGTTTTGCAAAATGACCTGCATAAGGTTTAGGATTCTTAACAGATATTTCCAGTTTCAACAGTGTTTCGCTTCAAAAGGGAACTCCCGCTCACAGTTCAGTTATAATCCTATGATGAGCAAGTTAATAGTTTTTGTTCTCCAATTTAGATGCTCATATGATAAAATATGGGAGAGAAATAGAAATATTGAAAGGTATTAATCAAGATTTGGGTACTATATGAATTAGACTTCATTCTCAAAATTTGGAATATTTTGAAGAGAAATGACAAAGGAGTTTTGCCCAAAGCAAATTTATGAAGTGACTAACAGATTTCTTCCTAACTACCCAAATTATGGGTATTAGGGACGGTGGGGAAGAAAGTGAAAGGCATACATGTTTTGCTTTTTGTAAACACGTCTTCACAGAACAATAACAATTGTTATTGTCAGCTCATGAAACTGCGAGAGTCCTCTGATGTGTTACTTTATGAAGTGCGTGTGTTTATCTGTCTTTAAAGCTTGGAGTTTCGTAAGCGTTGTAACCTGTTAGAGGCATGAAAGCTATTTTGTTGGTTACCACTGACGTGTAACGTGTTGAGCTATAAATGCTAGCTATGGTTTTGTATGTTAACTATATGTTATATAGTTTTGTATATTCCCTTTTAGCTGTCTAAAAGCTCTAAGATATTTCAGATGATAAAGGAATATTAGGTAAATAATCTATACTTTTTCTTAAAAATAACACATTTAGAATTTAAAATGTCTGGTTTGTTGATCTTTCCATAAATTATTTAGAGAGAAATAATAAATTATAGGCATTTTTTGAGGCTTCACAGGATCAAAAATGACTTTATAACATGCAATTAAGCCTGTGTATTTCCAATGAGAAGGCAAAGTTGTTTCTACAGTGTAGTGTCACTATTATTTTCAGAAAAGAGGAAATATTGCTTCAGTAATTTTTTCCTTCCCTCCCTCCCTTTCTTCCTTTTTTCCTTCCTTCCTTCCCTTCTGTCTCTGCAATGATGGCAATAATCTGTTGGTCTTTTAAGAGGGTAGCAGAATTTTAGCCTTTAAAAGATTAAAAACCGCACAACTAGCGTAGGTCTGTGCATCATATGGGCACTTCGGACAGAGTTGTTGTTTGACTAATAACACAACCACTCTGGCAGACAGAGAGCAAAACTTTTAGGATTTTTGTTATGGGAAAAAAGCTGCTAGTGAAATGTAAATCTATGTTTGTAATGGTCTCTCAAGTGCCTGTCTCTCCATAAAGATACATCACTACAGACGGAAAGTTCAGGAATAAAATGTTTAGTTTTAAGGGGCATGATTTCATCTTGATAATAAAGAGTTATCACATTTTGTGTTTCTATCATATTTCAAATATTACGGAATATAAAGGCAATTCTACATGACATGGTTTAAAATGAAACCTATGTTAGATTTTCTTAGTAATAAAGCAATTTCTACAACATGAGACCAATAAAGTAATTTTGGTTTGAAATAGCAAATGAATTAAAGGTCTAATTACCAAGTAATTACCCTGCATTATTTGATTACTACCTAAATAATGTAGATACAATTTTCTGATGGATTGTAGTCTTATTTTTACCTGATAAAATGAAAATGGATTGAAGTAATCTAAAAGGATCTAACGTAGCTAGAAATTTGCCTTCCAGGGCTGCTGAGAGACATTGTTTTCTTGCCTTTCTTCTTATTAGCACCATAGGAAAAGTCCAGGCATGTGACCACATTTAAATCAACGTCAGAAGAGAATAAATCATTAATTTCTCTAAAGGTGTGGAGAAGGATGGATGAATTGCATTTACTCTGCAACTAATATTTCGAGAATTGAGATTAGGAACTTTTGACATTGGAAAATGGGAAATTAAAGAGAAACAGTATAAATAATCTTTCAGCCAAACGTAAAGCTCTAATTATAACGGAAAATGGAGAACAAAAGATTCCGTAAATAAGAAAACATGTTTTCATCTTTTAAATATTTCTGAAAGTGTATTGAGTACATAATAGTTAAATATAGCACATTACAACTGAGCCAGCCCTAGTGGTCATGTGGTTAAGATCTGGCGCTCTCACCACCTTGGCCCAGTTCGTTTCCGGGTCAGGGAACAACACCACCTGTCTGTCGGTTGTCGTACTGTGGTGAGTGTGTGTTGCTATGATGCTGAAAGCTCTGCCACTGGGATTTCAAATACCCGCAGGGTCACCCATGGTGGACAGTTTTCAGTGCAGCTTCCAGACTAGACACACTAGGAAGAAGGACTTGGCCACCCACTTCCAAAAAAGTTGGTCATGAAAACCCTGTGAATAGCAGCAGAGCATTGTCTGATACAGCGTCAGAAGGTGAGAGGATGGCCCAAAAAACCGGGCAGGGTGCCGCTCTGCTGTACCCAGGGTGTTAGAAGTCGGAATGAACTGGATGGTACTAACAAATAGCACATTTACTTCTAAATCTTCTCTATGTGTCTGAAAGGACTAGGACAGTATTATTATCATTATTGTTATTACATAAGAAAAGCATACTGGCCAATGTGAAGTTCACACAATAAATCCATTTTCCACTATGAATTTGGATATTTACAATAGCAGGTCAATTACAATTAAATTGGGACATACTTCATCTAGATATTAAAGCAAAATACATTTTCCACTTTCTTGGTTATAAACATATGTTCTGGAGGTAGCAACATCAATATTACCTTGGTTGGGTGTGGAAATTGTTTGCTATTAAACTGTGCCTCAGTTTGTGAACTAAAACGTGTGCAGCAGGACCACATCAAAGGCTGGCAGTCATTAAAAGACATCAAAGGGCAGTCTCCCCGAAGTCCTTAAGTTTTATGGCAGGTGCCTCATAGAGATGTCAGGTCATCTTGGGAAGCCAGGAGAAGACTCCATCTAAACTCAGTTGTCTTTGGTCCTTTCATCTGTTCGGGAAGATGGGTGTCCTGGGTCAGAGGGAGTTCTTCAGTGGCTGGGACACTGGACATCAAGCCTCTCTAATTTCAGCTGCTCTCAGCATGGACGCTTCAGGCATGGCGTCTCCTGATGGACGCATCTGGGGAACAGAAAAATGAGCCTTGTGATAATGTCATCGAGTGCCTATGAGGCGTGGAGGCCCCAGCCTCGTTTTTGGCTCCTCTCAGGACACAAACACATGGGTATTTCTGGTCTACTTAGGCAATTGCGGATAACTTGGGAGAGGGGCCATCTCCAGATTCTAGAGCAGTACTTCATTCGCTTAACATGAGGCTAAGACAATTTCTACAGAAGAACAGAATAATGAGATTTCTGGTTAAATAAAGTAGCACAATAAATCCAGTTTTTTTCTGGTTAAGCCGACTCATATAATTATTCCCTTAACGAGATATTACAAAAAGCTATATAGAGAATAATATCTTTGCAATCAAATTAGGGGGCAACGATGGCTAATTTTTAGCTGATTAGAGAAATGCATGTATTGCACATGAAAACAAATACCTAAGGTCTTCGATTACTTAGATGTTTTTACTATTTGTTTTCCGGCCACATCTGCACCATCTCAGGGTACATTAATTTAATTTTTCTTAACAAGTATATCTTTTAAATTGTCGTAAGCCTAAAACATGTCTTGGCTAGTTGTTTCTACTTTATTAGGACCAAACAAAATTTGCAGAAGAACTAACAAATTATCATGAGCTCTGAAGGTTTTTTAAAATTTATTTATTTTTGTCTAAAGAATTAATATATTTAAAGAATACAGTTACAACCATTTTGTACAGCTTTGATCATTCACTTACATATCATTAAGTAGTCTAAGCATTTTATTATGAAAGGGCTCTGTTTACAAATTAGACCAAAGAACACATTTCACAGTGAAGATCAGCATATATATTGTATTTTATTTCAGATGCACATGACACAACCCTAATATTAGAGCCAGATGATTAAAAGAACATTACCTGAGCCATGAGAGTCGCTGAATGAGCTATGCTAAATTGGTTGTTTTCTGTTTTGTGATTAATTGTGCTTCTAAACCATATTTTAGTGTGCTTTGTTTTTCTGTCCCCAGTCATCCCATATTATTAAAGAGAAATTCTGCATATCTCTCCTGGAGTCCAATTAAGGATTTGCATCATGACTAGATTTTTCACTTTAATTACTGTATATAAAGTAGGTTTTGACTTATTTCCATATTTATCAAACTATGCAGAAGAAGCAAAATTCATCAAATAAACAGATATCTGTGGCTATAATTGCAGCCTGCATCGAGCATGTAGGAAGAAAATATGAGGGTCCAAATTTCATTATGTAGAACATAATAAACATCTGAATAATTAAACTGTGTGTAAATCATAGGCTTGGCAGTAGTAAGAACAGGGGAGATAGCTTCATTTGATCCAAAATATATTTTAAATATATTTCTAAAAATACATCCTGAACATTAGACAAACAACAATGAATTGAAAAACTTACATCTCTTATTAGGTGAAAAATATAACATTGGATAATGTCCATTCAAAAATTATTTTTATATTAATTGTAATATATGATGAGCTTTCTGTGTGCATGGATTTCCAAAAGTCTTCTTTTTTTTTTTTAGCAAATAGGAAATAGGAGAATAAAACCAAAAGGAAGTTAATATTAGCAAATTATTTTGATGATTTCTCTTTGTACTTATACCATAAGTAATTAACATTGGGAAAATGACCCATCAATTTCTAGGACTAGGAAAACACTCCTGTCTTCTAAATACATATAATTGAAAGCTTCAAATAATCATTCTACTTACAAATGTTTAGCCATACTTCTTATTATGTTTGCTTAATTGTGTAGTAAAGAATTTGTAGCTAAATAAATACAGGGAGTATTATTTTTATTATATTAAAAATTTAATGGTGAAAATATATTAGTATTATGACCAAGATACTAACAACTTGTCAAAAGTGGAAAACGCAGGACTTTTCATTTTAAGCATGATTCTTTAACTTTTGAGATATTCAGAAAAAATATTTCAAATGATTTTTCTTGTGGTTATTTAATTACAAAATCTTAAATTGTTTCTAGTTTCACAAATGAATTGGGTTTATTAATTTCAAAACTTTCAAAAAGACATTTTTAATTTAAATTTTTACCATAGTGACGCTCCTGACAGGGAAAGTTTAATTCTAGTTATTGTAGGGTTGCTAAGGGCTTTGAATTAATTTGTCTTGTAAGACCTGCTGTGAGTGTAGCTGGCTACTTTTGAATTAGATATTAAGGACAGATAAAGTGATGAACCTGCTTGGCTTCCACTACGTGAAGATTCATCATATTGTGATTTCCACAGGCTCCCAGAAGTGAGGATGTCTAGCAAATAGGATCTGCTTAATGTTGTCTGAAGTCATTCATTTTTCTCCTGCAATTGATAGAGAAATTTCCTTTTCACTTTTAAATATGCTACAGAATGTGAAAATGTGGCCTTTTACAGGTAACTACAGCTAACCATATCAAGGCTACTATGTTATTGCCCATCTACATAAGTTGGGTATATTCTAATGTGGATGCATGGGGACAGTGAATTACAAAATTGGGTATGGAAGTACAGGATGTACGTTTTTATTTTGAGGGGAGGTGAAGAAATAGGTTTGAATTCACTCCAATAATGAGTTATTATACATCTCTTTGGACTGAGAATTCTGATTAACTGTATGAATCCTTTGCTTGATCCATTTTCCTGTCTCAGCAGCCTTCCTGGGCAGGCTTGCTCTTTCTTACTTAAGGCTTATATGCAGGGAGATATTGAACAATAAAAGCATAAAATCACAACGAAATGAATGCACACACATTAAAAGTGGTTGACAAAATTGAATAGAATCAGTAACTGGATGTCTTACGGCTTCTTATAAGAAATAACTAGTTGTTTGCCTTAACTCTGTTTTCAAAACCCATGACTATGGAGGAAGTTATTTAGATGGTCATATAATAAAGGGATATCATGTCATGAAACCAGGAGAAAAAGTTTCAGAGTATTTGTGTACTGTGTGGAGGAAATGTTGATAAAATGTTAAAGGGGGTAATTAGAAAGATAGAACTTTTAAATTCCAATGGTGCAGGTTACAGTTTGGTATTCTGAATAGAGAACACTTCAGCGGAACATTCCAGGAGCCAGATCTCCACCATATGGTTGAAGACCGTTTTCAGTAGTAGCAGTTTTCTAGAATAAAGAAAAACTGTGATTGACATCCATATTTCCCGGTAATTCTAAAATGATTTCTCATTTTCACGCTGGTTTTGACTGCAGCGATAGTGTTACACGAATAATTTAGGAAATGAGTAGTTTTTGAAGAAAAAGATTTCAGTTTTAATTTACAAAATAGATTTGCTTTGTATAATGCCCAGTGCAGAATCATGAACATAGATTGTTTTCCCTCCCTAAAAAGAGAATGTGGTCTCTGTTATCTGTAGATTTCTTCTGGAAGAAGCATCTGCTGGTATCTAGATCTCTTCTCAAATCAAATAAGATATATTTTCATTTTGATTATTTTTCTCTCCTTCCGTAATCAAACCTAAGGATTCCACTGTAGGAAGAAAAGTTGTTTAAAAGAGAGATTGCTGGACCTCACTCCAGATCCACTGATTTAGAATCTGAGGGGTTGAGGCCCGGGAATTTGCATCATAAACAATCATCTGAGGCATTGCTGCGCTGGCAAATGTTTGACAACTTGCTCCACAAGAAAATGTACATGCATATATATATATATATATATACTCATTTTGTTATATATATATTAATTATAGGCTTTGATGTAAACAATATACAGTGCACAACCTAAAATATACAGTATTCTTTAATGTAAATTCCATACCGCCAATTGATCTGCTCAGAATGATTTCTTTAATTTTTGCTGAATTCTTTTATCTCTAACCAAACTATGGTTGCACCTGATAAATGAATATAGTCCCAACATGAATGTTGGTTGGTATTTTTGTTTATGATAAGACGAAAATGAACCAACGAAGAACATACTGGAACTCACTTGTTAATCAATGGTCAGTAACTTCTTTGCTAAATAGAATAATAATTTTCAAATATTGAGAGAATGTTTCTTCAGTTTTATGCTATTCATAATGTAATGGTTATGGACTCGACACTTTTAAGTGTAATCTGCGTTAGAATAGACAACGACATCAACAAAATAATAAGGCCTGTTTTGCGGCATTTTTCAAACTTCACGGTGTAAACACTCCCACCTTGGCCAGTTTCAAGCTGCCAGTGTGATGGACTCAAAGCAGAGTTGGGAAGAGGTGCCCATAGTGCACGATGTATTTCCATCATGGTGGTATGGTAGCTCTAAATGACCTGAACAGCGAGCTATTAGTAAAATGTGGTAAATAATTAGGAAGTGATGAGTTTTGATTACCTATTACCTGTATTTTTAAGATAATTTATTTAGATTATTTTAATATATTTAAGATAATTTATATTTAAAAACATAATTTTTAATAATGGTTGCATTTAACAACTGCTCACAAAATTCCAGAAAGTTAACAGTTTAAAAATTGATTTAAAAATTATAATCACAAATATTAGAAATTTCTCAAGACAATAGCTAGACATATAGACAGATTACTTTTATAATGAATGGAAACAGTTTACATACTTAGGCATGTGGTAGGTGGCTGTGTATGTGTCTTAACATCAAACTATAAAGAATAAAGTGTTTACTCAGTGCCCTCAAGGCACTTAGCTTGGTGCTAATGGCTGTGGGAAATCCAGAAACATAAGACTTTCTTTTTTTTACCCTCAGTCCCTCATAACATATTTGCATGAAAATATTAAGATAATAGAGTGATTAATGCAGACTGAAGTGTGAAAGTATAAGGGCAGACTGGTAGCTCTGTGATGGCTATAAATAGTATGGAAGGTATCTTGGAAGAGGTGGAACTTAACTGGGAACCTGAAAAATGGGTAGTCAAACCCAGATATTGGTCTCACTTACAGAGGAAGGAAGAGGATGGCAAGGAACAAAATGAGCTGAACAAACACAAAATCTAGAAGAAGGTTTTACCCGTTCTTTTCTTCAGATTTCAGTGGTATAATCCAACCCACACATAGTCAGAGGGGGTTAGGAGTTTGAGAGTGTCTCTTCACAGGATCCTTAACTCTTGTCTTTTGGGGGGCATCCTCCTCATCCTCCATCAGATCTCTTTCCTCAAATTCCTGCACTTCTTGGTGTTTTAAAGTCTTCGCTTCTCTCTGAATTGCTCTACTTCCTCTTATGAAAGTTGGTTTGTTTCTGCCCCTTCCAATTCTGTTGAGTAACAAATACTAAGTCCTGTAAGGTCAGCAAAGGGTTAGTTGGTTTCTGCATTGGTCTGTTTAACAACAAATTCTGTGTAATTGTGTAGTGTAGTCAAAGTTCTGACAGGAAGCCAGAGGGAGGCTACGTTGCCTCCCTAAGTGAGTACACGTGTACAAAGAGGTGAGGACATTCACAGCAAGCTTTGACGAAAGGACTCATTGCCCAAGATGTAGCAGAGAGGAAAGGACGGACTCTTGACTCCTGGGGAAGGAAGGTTAAGGGTCATGGTTTCTCAGCACTCTGGGCAGGGTTCATCATACAGCAGAAAGGGGGGTGCTGTGTGTGTGTCAGGCAGTGCTCTGACAGCCACACAGCTTCAGAAAGATGGGTCCTTGCTCATCTGGCCAGAGGAGGCATAATACTCTCTTAACATTCATCCTTCAATTTATCAAAATTTCATGTTTCTTATTATTTTTACTATGTAATATTGTTCACTCTTAAACCAAGTAGTATTCTATGATTACATTTCTTTTATTATATAACTGTTTTTTACCCTGGAGTTAATGATTGTCTGACTTTCTTATTTGCTTAATTTCTTTGCCCCTCCAGCCAGGTCTTCCCACGCTGTACAAAGCCTCTGTACAGTGCTTCCTAATAAGTAACTTGTCTTCTATATTTGGGTCCTTTGGTTTTGAGTCTCGTGTTTACCTCAATGTTGATTCATACCCCCATTTAGTAGAACGAATTCTCCATTAGCTTCTTGAGAGATAAATATACACAAAAAAATGTATTTGGGAATTTGCGTGTGTGAAAATGCTTTTTTATGTTCTCATACTTGATCATTAGTTAGACTAGATAAAGAACTCTAGTTGGAAATCTTTTGATGCTGTACCTATTCTAAATTGATTGTGAATTTTATTTTTTTTAAAGAACTTAGTTGGATCTTAATGTTATTACTAATATAAAATTTCACAATGTGCAACTTAATACTGTTAAATTTATTTATTATGTAGTGTAGTGAAAGGCACCTCAATTCAACATGTCCAAAACAGAACTTACTCTTCTCTTCCCTGCTCCACTCTTAGTTTTCTCATTCTCATGATACCATTTACCTAATTATATCTGTCAGAAACATCACCCTCATATGCAATTTGCCATTAATTCTTATCAGTTACTTCTGATAAATTTCTCCAAGACATCCACTTCTCTTCCTCTTACATCTAGCAAAGCACTCCAAGACACCATTCCCTCTTACCCCCCCCAAATTTCCTAACTGATCTCTTTATATTCACTCTTGTCCTCTTTCACTCTGTTCTCTTTACTACAGCTGGATATATCCTTTTGAAATGCATATCTGGTGATGTCAAATTCCTACTTAAAATTAGTCTTCAATGGATTCCCATTAGCCAAGTTTATTTCAATGGATAAAGACCAAGATCTTGAGCAAGGTCTACCAGACCTCCCGTGACCTGGCTTTGACCTACATCTCTAGTCTCATTCAGCAACATAATTCCACGCTATATTATCATTGTTTCAGTTCCTTTACCTTACCATTTTCAAACCAGCCACAGGGCCTTTGCACATATTATTTTGTAGGGAGCACTCCTTAACCTTCTCCTCCTCTCCTTCCCCCACCCAATCTTTAAATCTAGTTCTGCTTTTACTTCTTCAGGACACCTTACCTAACCTCCTATTTTAAATTTTCATAGAAAGATTTTTTTCATCAGACATTACAATTGTAATGTTATGTATCCTGTGTATCATTACTTAATTAAAATCTGGCTTCCTAATTAGACTATAAGCTCCACGAAGATAGGAATCTTGTCTATTTTCCTTCATCAGTGTATCCCTTGTGTTTCACATATGGCTGACTCATAGTACACTAAAATTAAATATTTGTTGAGTTAATAAATACTTTTTCCCTTGTCTTCTCTTCCTTGCCTTTCCTTCTCTTTTTTCTTCTTTGTTTTATTCTTTTTCTTTCATTCTTGCTCTTTTGTGGGGAGCTGGCCATGAATGATAACTAACCTGATTTTATCTGGATTAATCAAGAAAACAAGCCAGACAAGATCAATGAAGAACAGACACACCTTGTTTTATTGTGCTTCACTTTATTGTACTTTGCAGATATTGTGATTTTTAAGACCCTCCACCAGCAAAAAGATTATGACTCGCTGAAGGCTCAGATAATGGTCAGCATTTTTTAGCAATAAAGTATTTTTTTATTAAGAAGTGTATATTGTTTTTTAGACAAAATGCTATTACATACTTAATAGACTACAGCCTAGTGTAAACATAACTTTTATATGCACTAGGAAACCAAAAAGTTCATGTGACTCACTTTACTGCGATATTTGCTTCATTGTGCTGGTCTGGAACCAAACCCATATCTCTGAGGTATGTCTGTAAATATTTAAAGATCTCTTTGAGTTTTCAGTTAATAAAATGGTTATAATTGCAATGGGCATTGTAATAGCAATGTTTAATTTTGAAGTATATTTATTTGGGAGTTTATATTCCAAAATGGGTTTATGAAAAAAGAAACTAAGGGTATTATGAACTTTCACTCAGCAGCATTTAAAAAATATTCAAGATATTCCAGTTATTTTGCTTAAGGATGGTAAACACACTCAGCAAGGAGTGATTCATTCATTCTATGAGATCATTGCTTCCTTCCTATTTCGTAATGAGATTTTTGCTCCGTTTCTTTTAGAAAACCATCTATGTAACTCATGACTTCATGAACTCTTTGTTTATAGATGCATATGGGGCACCTTAGCTTTCTACTGGAGTAGTTACGGATAGCATCACGTTGTAGCCTGGAAATGATAATGATGGTGTTATTTTGAGTGCTTCCTTGTGAGACCACACTTATAATCGAGGAGGCAAATCTTGTGTATCTCCACCCACATTTTTATTTGTGACTATTTTATTATTTCATCTTTAGAAACCTGATTCACCTTCTATTGGATAATAGCTTTCTGAGTCAGACTATGGATTGTGCTGTGTTCCCAAAAGGCAAATTTGTGAGTTTTAGATAAATGTCACATAGTTTTGTTTAATTATCTCAAAATATATAATCCAGCAGGGGAGAATGACAGCTGCATGAGGATGTATATATTCAAGAATCCTCTTGCTGGTTTTTGGCAGAGCCTGCTGTCCTTCCAGTCTCTTTGTTGACCATGTGCAAAAGACTGGATCAACTTTCAAACACTTTATTATGGTTTAATGGGGGAATCATTAGTAGATGAGTTTAACAGACCCAAATGCTAGACACTCAGTGGTTTATTTTTCAAGATTAAAATAATGTCTGTTTCTAACCTTCAGTAGTTTAAAGGAAATTTGCATACAGCTGGATCCAGTTAAGTGCCTTTCAGACTTCTTGTGACATTAAGAATGTACAAGCATTAAGAGTGCTTGTAATACAATTGACTTTAGGCTGAATTTTACATTAATGGCCCCCTTTGTTATTTAGCTGGCATTAAAGGCTTAAGTACAAGAAAATCCATGTACAAAGCGTATCATTTTTATTTTAATTTAAACTCCCAAGAAATTTAGTGACTAAAACATCCGTTATGCCATTTGGAATAATTTTTTTCCCTAAAGCTCTTTGTAGCAAGAGACAAATGTTAGCAGAATCCCGAAATGCACAGTTACCTCAGGATTGCTGGGCAAATTGATAAAGACTACAGCGATACAAATTGGAATCACAATGGCCAGGGGACACAAAGCTGATGGGATTTGGGCCTCTCTTAGGATGCTGTTAGGAAAAGGGCCATTAACATTGGCAAATAGGAAAAAGAACTGTGAGTAGGATGCTAACAAGTACAGCAAGGGAGACGGTGCAGCCGCTGCCAGAACAGGAAGTGTTTTCAACCAATCTCGAAAGGAAATCCTTTGGACTGTCTTTCTTCAACAAATGCCTAGAAATTACGCTATTTATATGGCATCTACTTGCTTATTAATATCTTTAATGGGAACTATTCAGTGTTAATAAAATTTCTACTTCTTTAGAAATATTGGGATATCCTAGGTAAGCGAATTTTATGGTTCACTTTAATGTTACAACTCTGGAAAATAGACTAGTCTGCATTTGATTCTATTCATCAAAAATTAGCCTGTTACTATGCACAAGGCACTGGGCCAGGAGCTTTCCTTTCTTAGGATGTGAGAAACGCGTTGCATATAATTGTGCATCTCTTTGATGACCTGGGATCTTGTAGTACCTCCTGTAGTCTCCATTCTGAATATTTATCCTCACTGAAAATTAGTTGGGAAATGGAAGTAGAAGGCGAAGGAGACAGCACTGAACTCTACGATTACCTTGGAAAATATATACCTTTGTATCTGAAATTCTTTTCCTTTTTCTCAGAAGTAAAATCCTAAGAAAAATTTGATTAATTGAGGGAACTGCATGGTTGAGTTCCAAATAATTGAGTGTTTATCACAAACTCATCCTCTCTCTAAATCTTTGGTTATTCTTTTAAAAGAGGGCTTCTTGCAACTACCCTACCTGATATCATTTGAGAAGTGACTTTTCAGTGCCTAATGAATGAAAGATGAAAAATACAGATGGGAAGAGACTGAAGTTTGTGATTATATCTGTTGGCTGGGATTGGTATACTACTGAACTACAACTGAACTATAAACCCACTGGGAGCCTAATGATTATCTGGAGAGCACAGCCAAAGAAAACATCTGGGAGAACAAACACACATTGCCAAGACCTCCCAATCAGTGGGTGGAAAATAGCAACTTGGGAAGCTGGCCATGCTCAGAGATCTCTGTCCTAGAAGTGTGGGAGGATGACACTTTTATTGCAAAATATTCCAGATGGGCTGGATATCAGGATGTAACCACAAGAGGCAAGGCAATGATTCACTGCTCATACTTAGACACAAAATCAGGGCTGGATCTGAGGGATAAGGTAGAAACCAATATCTCAGCTTACACACTGACCAGATTGCAGGGAATGAACAGAAAATGCACATGAGTGAACTTGACCAATGGAAACTGTGGCAAATGGAAAGCTTATGCATTGTCTACCTGGTGAAGTGGTCATCTATTGTCATCATGTGGAAAGGCAGGCCCAGTGTGGCCAGATCTTACAATTTTTAAAGAGATCAAAAATTTAATATCATGAATTTTAAATGTTGTAATTAACACACATCAAGAAACAAAAAGTACGTCAAAGAATTGATAGGCCAGATCTACAAGTCTTCCGTATTTATGCTATATTCTTAGAGTGTCCTGTAAGTCCCTTACTTCTCCTCGTCTCCCTCTGGGCTACCCCTCCGTCACTCCACACTGGCAGCACTTACCTTTCCTAAGTTCTTCAAATGATTCTGCTTCAGGAGTGCTCTTCAGTCATCCTTTTTGTTTGGTTATCTCTTATTCATCCCTGAGATCTTAGCAAAAATGTCACCTCTCAGGAAAGTTATTCTTGATAGCCCCCATCTCCAATCCTCCAAGATTTGGTAAGGATTCCACTCTTAGGACTTTGAACTCTTTGTTTATCATACTTATCCAGTTATCATTTGTGATTTTTCCGGGGGAGAACGTGGTGAGAGAAACCAACTATTTGTTTAATGTTTACTTCTCCATCGAACTACAAGCACCACAAGTTTGGGGACTTGTCTGTTTTGTTGAATGCTGTTTCTCTGGAACTTAACATGGTGCCTATATAGGACCTCAGAATATGTTTGCTGAATGAATCAGTGAACTATCCCCTGGCACCACAAAACT
Source organism: Equus quagga (assembly GCF_021613505.1). NCBI lineage: Eukaryota > Metazoa > Chordata > Mammalia > Perissodactyla > Equidae > Equus > Equus quagga. Next base: position 179,208,547 of record NC_060267.1, on the reverse strand, counting down.
AATATATTTTGTGGGGAAGGGTACACGAGATCTCTCCATGGTCCTGAAACCTATTTGTGAAAAGACAGGGCCACTTGATTGAAACATTTTAGGAGGGAAATGTATGACACTAGTGACAACTAATAACAACTGGCCAAGAAAGGGGAAAAGATGAATGAAGAAAAGAGAACTACAAAAGGAACTAATATTTTTTGAGACCTTTCTACCTGTGTGATTCTCTGCTTTACATACATAATCATATTTAATCCTCAGAACAACGCAGTAATATAGATATTTTTACCTTCATTTTTTGGCTGAGGAAACCAAGGCTTAGAGAGATTAAATAGTGTTCAGAAGTCCCATTTCTCAGAGGTGACTGAGATGATATTCCAACAGTAGTTTGTTGGACTCCAGAGTTCACTTCATGAACAAAGGATGCTGGGTCATGAAGGTTGATAGAACTTAAATGCTTCTTGACTAAAGGGAAGATTAGTTTTATAAACTCATATAAGAGGTTAAAGCTGTCAGTGTGGCAAGTGGGTCCATCCCAACTGCAAGGAGTAAAAGGCCGCAAAGTTTGTGAATCAGCCAGGATCAATAGTATGTAGCCATCAATTGGCAACACTTGCTTTTCCAGGATGAGTTTTAAAAGATAATAACTTCTTTGTAGTAAATAATGAATATATTGGAATAACATTAGTTACTGAGCGCAAAGGATGTGGTTCTTTATCTTGAAGAATTCACATTTTGACAACGTTTAATCCTGAGAAGAAGAGATAATAATAAATTTCATGATTGTAGGTTTTTCTTTAGGTTGAAGAGCACCTAGAAATGCCGAAGAGATGCATTCTGTATCTTAATTATCTTAGTTATCTGAATTATCCCCCAAACATCTTTATTCTGGTACTGGTGGTATATTACTTGTAAGGAATACTCACACTACCAAACACTTATTTGCACTTGAGTGTTTGAAAGGAGTTAACTGTTAGCTGTACACAAGGTACTCCTTTGGTATACTTATGAGTGGATGTTGGCATGGGGCCTTTGATGAATGGATTCAGTTGCAAGACCACTAAGCAAATCTCAGAGGGGAAGAAGAGAGAAAAATAACATGATGATGCTTCCAAGTTCAAGTTCAAAGTTCAAAGTTCAAAGGCCAGGAACTGACTCATGGACATAAGGAGATCCTGCCATCACACTTACAAATCCCAGTTGTAGGAGAGGCTGAAGCAAGAGATAGATGTTTATGCCCAATGCCCAGTGCTTGTAGCATCACCCCTTCTGGCTTGTTCAGATGTTTTAGGTAAACATCCCTGCTCGTCACACGCTTATGTATTCTTTTCTCCCTTCAGAGACCTCCGCTTCAATGCATCCTATCCTACTTCCTTCCAATTTTATATACTGCATAAAAATAGAAACTGTGACTTGGCCTGGGTTCTGATCATGACTGGAAGTGGAGGAATCATAGAATCCATGGGGTACTTGATAACATCTGGTTCTGGCAGACATGCTTAAAAATTTCAAAGAGACTACTAATGAAGTAATCATCTTTCCTTCACTTATTACACAATGAGGCTGTTCAGATTCAGTTTCCCTTAAATTGTCCTTATTTCTCACTTGTTTTACATACATGCACAATTTAGCCTTCAAAGGATCAATTAAAACAGTGACCGAACCTGTTGATATATTTAAGTTTTCCAGAAGTAACAGTTTCTTTGTGTCTTATTATGTACTCATTTAATTCTGCAGTTTTTACTTAATTTCTTTCCCATGAAAAATGACAAAGACGTAAGCATTATAGACAGCAAATTATGGTCTGGAAGCTGGCATTCTGACAAGTGTCTATTAATTTCATGGCATAGAAGTTGAATATAGTATAGTATCTTATATTATTTTCTGCTTATTTCAACCTATACAAGGTAATGAATATGGTATATCTTTAAAGCAGATAGCTTTTCAAGTAGATTTGACTGTGGAAATGAGATGTGATTTCAAAAGTTAGCATTCTAAAAATGGAATGTTCACAAACATGAGCGAGAGTGAACATTAAGATAACTATGGGGCTTTGGAAGCAATGGCTTTAGAGCAACAAGCAATGTTAGCTTTAGCAAAATAAAATTTGTCATCCCTCTGTGACTTAGACCTGCTATAAATAGAAACTGTTTAAAAGGTGTTATTTAGTAGTTTCCATTATGCAGCTGTCTATTTAAATCATTTAATTCTGGCATCTAATCCGACTCCCGGTCTCCATCAGAGACAAATAAGAAACCATATGTGAAGGCATCTGTGGAAATCTTCCTTTTATTTATGACAACATTAAAGTAAGACTCTGATGTCAGTTCCTTAACAATAATACACGTTCCTTTGCACCTGTAGTGCTGGGTACTTGGGCACATCCCTCAGTGGTATCTTATACCTACTGCTGTTTACTTCATTATATACAGATGCACAGCAGTGGAGACAGTAATAGTCTTTCTTAATTAAATAAAGCTAAATGTTAATTAGTCCAAAAATTGATTTATTTTCAGTGCATGGAACTTTTCATCCTGGGCCTTTTTCTTTTAAAGAACAGGTTGTATTCTCGTTTAGAACTTTACATTTCCCCCCTTTATTTTGGGTTTGTATTTGGAGTCTTGTGGTGGGCTCTAATCGTCATAGAGAAATTATAGGTCTACAGATGTTTTCAAGATGTTCCTCTGTCAGTAGCAGATTATCCCCTGTAGCAAAATCTCATTAAAGTGCAATTTACAGAGCTCTGCTGATGTTGCCATCAACCAAAATTAAAGGCATTAATTTTTCAAAGTTCACAGAAGTCCTTACATAAATGATGTAGCAGTTTGCAAGAACAATTTACAGAAGTGTTATTTGCAGAATTAACCTACATTAACAGAACAAATGTTGTAAGGGTGGAAGAAAGGGCTGGGCAGTGAAATTGCAGCTGTTCCCATTTTACATTAGGTGCTTGATATAAAGAAGTGTTGAAATGTAACAATGACTGCTTGCTGGGTGAAAAGTTGAGAAGGGAAAACAGGAATTTGAATGACCTTGCTAAAGAGTTAAGCTTATGATAGACTGATCACCAGTTGGGGACACCCAGTGAGACCTTAAATTCTACTTTGAAACATCTGTAGTCAATATCTTTTAAAAATTCTCATTTAGAGAATGAGTTTATGTAGCTCATGTTGTGAGTATTTCTTTTCAATAAACTGCCAAATGTTTGAGAATTTATTATCTTTACCTCGACATCCTCACAAAAAGTCACATGCATAGTGGTGTTTGTGGCCCATGATAGTAAGGTGTGACTTTCTCCTAGTAGGAGAGGTGTACTTTTTTCTATCATTATTGTATTTCTTTCCCAGATGCCTGCTTTTCTCTAACAAAACCTTGATTATTGAATTTAAAACATCATAGTTGAAACCTCAAATGGATTAAACATTTCAGAGATAAAAATCAAACCCAAAAAAGGCCTTTCCTTTTGAAGCAGTAACTATTTGCTACCACATTTATTTCAGAACAGAGGGTACAGTTCTTAAAAATCATTAATCTTTACCAGTCTTTTTCCTTTCATTACATTAGTTATTTCGGCCTGGATTTGAATCTCATTGTATAAATGAGAGCACTCATCAATCACACCTGGTCTCAGCCATGCTTTCTCTATAAGGCTCGGGCTTTCCCAAGATCCCAGGGATGGCCTTTCTTTATTTCAAGAAGTCTGGGTAATGGTCGGTGGTTAGAGCGAACCATTGGGTTGATATCTATGCTGGTGCAAGGTTGGACTTGACAGTTCACGTCAATGGCAAACACAAGCTGTTTCTGTTTAGTAGCCAGCCATTGAATGAGAAATTGTGCTTCTAGTGAACAGGTGTGCATATCACCCCACAAATGCTCTTACAGCTGTATCTGTGGTCTGACTTGTTTCATGCATGCCAGGCTCCATTTGCTTTGTCTGACCTTTGTCTGGGTGTGCACCCGGTTTGATTACATTGTTTTGTTTTTTTTCCCTGTGAATCTCAATAAGTTCATGGACCTTTGTCAAGAAATTCACCTCTGGGTGAATTACTATGATAAATGTGTCTTTTAGAAATCTTAAAAAATATTCAACAAATGACACAAATACAACATTTTAAAAATACAATTGAACAGTATGAAAAATCAGAATACTGGGAGAAAGTTGGAAAGAACACATTTGCTTTTGGTGGGTATGAAATTTAGGAACTTGCTAATAAACTCTGTTGTTCTGGGAAAGTTTCCTATTTGAAGATGACAGTTCTTCAAGGGACCAGGTGGAATACATGTCCATTGGCCTTTCTGTTGAGAATTTCAAAGAGGATATCAATTATGTTCGAGAATGATGGGGCCATCTGTTAACCAGGGGCTGATTTCAAATCACCAAATATTGGTAGGAACATTAAGCCTTGCTAATTTGCATAGTATCATTATCTCTAATACAAAAAATACATTTGGGAAAAAGTGAGTATTCTCTGGTCCATTCAAGTATGAAGATATCCACTTGGGTACAGTGCAAACTGTGTAATACTTAATGTGTAAAGTCTACAGACATTACTCATATCTGCCTTGACATAGTGAAAGGAGCAATTGTTACATTCTCTCGTAGATAATAACTGTGAGAAACAAACACAGATGGACTATGAATTTGATTGACAGCCCTAAGTCCTAGTCAAAAATGTTCCTGAATTTTACCCTAATTTTTCCCAGATTATATGTCCCTTGCATTGTTTCAGCAATCGACAAATACATGGTAGATGATTTCTTTTTTGTAATATTAGTAAGATAAGTAATATGCTCTTTTAGATAACGTTTTATGCTTTGCTTAAGGTGACTAGCCTATGGAAATATTGGCTGAATAATTTATTTTAATTTGTATTTGACGATAAACTTTCCTTACTCATATAGGACCTTTCATTTAAAGAAATAATTAGCCAATAGAAATACTAAGAAATCTGACACAATAGGTATATACATATTTATATTCACATATCTAATGCATAATAATAATTATATAGCATCAGCACAAAAGAATTAAAATTTCAGATATTAGTAGTTTTAGGAATGGTTTGAGAAAAATTACAAACAATAATAATAAACCATAAAACAAGCATCTTTTTAAAAAGTTCCAATTAATAAAATGTTGGAAAAATACACTTTTATTGAACAAAATTGAATGATATATTCACAATATTACTAAGCATTGATTCCAGCATTTGTCCTTTCATTCATACATGGATAAAAAATGTTTTTTACACTTGATTGGTTAAAACTGAATTCTACTTCAAATAACAGATTCTGGAGGCTTCATATTTAAGAAAAGTTTATTTGAGTTCATCCTGGACTTCATTCACAAGCCCTGGGTTAACTACTAATTTGGATAATTGTTAATCCTTGCAACTTGCGCAGTGTGACCCACAGACTTTCCTTGCATGGGCACTTTGCACAATGATTCAGTGACCTCACTGCCAGTGTGACCTGGCAGTGCCTAACCTTGTTCCCTCTCACTCTAAGAGTTGGTCTTTCACCAACTTCTTTCCAGGTAATCAGATTCTTTCCAGGTGTTTTGTCTTCTGGGCCTCTTCAGAAGCTTCCCCTTGACCAGACTCTCTTCTTGAATATTTTACCTTAAGACAATGGATTAACTAGCGAAGGGAACTCAATGGGTATTTGTTTTGCCAAATTTGGTCAGAATCAGCCCACACCTTTGAGGATTATTGTGGTAGAAATGGACAAACGCATGTCAAATGATGAAATCAGCAGATGAAATAATATGTCTATTTAGGCAACTGGTTATTTTTCATGATCTCTGGAAATGAAGCGTTCACAGTGGGAGGCGTCACAGTGCAATATGCAGACAGACATGGGTGTGAATCCTCTCTCTGCCCCAGAATTAACCAAGTGACTTGAGGAGTCACAAGCTGTAAATGCCTCAGTTTCTTATTTGTAAAATGGGGGAGCTGACAGTATTTACCTCAAAAGGGTGTTGAGAGGATTAGGTCAGAATGGTACCTGGCACATAGCAAACACTCAGTGAATGCCTGGGAAAAAGACTTACTGGTTATTATCCTTAGATAAAGAAAAGTGAAGACAGGTGGGCAAGCTTTCCAGCTCATGGCTTACAAAATTAGAGTGAAGAACCTGGGAGAATATGTAAAAAATGTGAAGTTTCTCCCTTGGTTTCCAACATGTGTGATCTGTACTGTTTTTGGAAAATGTCTGGTTAATTTGCTTTCAGAAAGCTTTTGTAATGTGCACCATAGAGGACAGTAGACTTTTCTCTCCTTTTTTAGGAAGATTAGCCCTGAGCTAACATCTGTGCCCATCTTCCTCTATTTTATGTGTGGGACGCCTGCCACAGCGTGGCTTGATAAGTGGTGCGTAGGTCCACGCCCAAATCCACACCCATGAACCCCAGGCCACGGAAGTGGAGCACGTGGACTTAACCACTGCGCCACGGGGCCAGCCTCGACAGTAGACTTTTTAAGAACATATTTTTTCTATGTTTTTGGAGCCCAGAAAAACGGATAAAACTGCTTTTCTCCGTTCAGAGAAGTTCAGGAAAAGCTTGGTTGTAAGCTTGATATCTGGAATCAATTCAATACATTGCTTATGTTTAATTTTGGTCAGAGAATTCCTAAAAGCTTAAGGACAGAAATAGTCTAAATCTTAAAAATTAGAAAAGTTGGTTTTTAATAATCTTGAGACCTCTTTCAAACCCTCCCCGCACTGCCACAAGTATCGGTCCGTGGGCCTGAGAGTAAGTCCTTGATCTAAATCAAGACCATCTTTTAGGAAATAATTATGCTTCATGTCAATTAAACCAATAAATGTTTGTGTCAGGCACAGTGCTAACGATGGTGGTGCCCAAAAGTCAATAAGGAGCAAATCTATAAATGTAAAGTGATAGTTTTAGAACCTCATAAAAAGAGACGAAAGTAAATCCAAGCACCCAGACACAACTATCTTCACATAATACTTTAGAATTTGGTGACATTTTTCTAAAGAACTCAAATGTGCTTCCAGGTATGATCTCCTGGCACTGTGGTGCTTGGTCCTGATATTCTTTGTACACTGACACTCAGGTGTATACGAGAAAGAAACAGAGAAAGCAATTATTTTCTTGGAGATAGTAAAAATATTTTGTTATATGTAGGGAAACACTAAAGGCTAAATTGACCAACCTTTTAAAACATACACAATCAATTATCTGCCACAAATTCATTAGAAATTTGGACTTTATAATACTTAATCTCTCAAAGATAGTGAAATGTAGAGTTTGTATGATATTTGAAAATCTCTAAGGAATAAATAATCTATTGCAATAACATTACCTAATATATAAAATTAACCATGCTGTCATCTTTAGAGTATATTTCAAAAACTAAATAGGGATGCAATATAACTCTTAACAGTGATGAATATATTAGTTTGGAAACTATTGATATTTTTAGGAATACTCCAGAAAAACTGTTTTAGGAAAAACATCTCTTTCAGATGTGAAAGTTGTTTAACATGCTTCATTGTATTAACATGCTTACATTGTATATGTAAGCTTCAAACAGTAAGCGTTTTTACAGAAAACTCTTAGAATTGACAAATAATGAAGGCATAATACATTATCTCCTGGTCACTTCAAGATGAACATCCTTTTTTTTCCTATAGAGTGGTAACTAATGTAGACACTTTCTTCCTTCTTTATTTCTGTAAGGTTTTGAAATATAAATTTAGGAAGTCTTTGCTGGTCATAATATACATAAAAGCAAATATTTCTTCATTTAACTTAATTTTTAGATACTGTGGAAAGCCAGATTGGCACTGATTTAGCAACTGGATAATTATAATTGCTTATAGGACACAAAGAGAATCTAGCAGCCATTTTGTTGCTTTCTTCCATAGGCTGGGACAAAATGGTGGGAGGGGACAAAAATGCTTTATACACAAAGATATAACGTAGATAATTGTAATACTTTTCTTTCCATTTTCAAATTTAATTTTTCTTTTAAAGAATTAATTAATTATATTTCTTTTCTTCTTCTTCTCCCCAAAGCCCCCCAGTACATAATTGTATATCCTGGTTGTAGGTCCTTCTAGTTCCGCTACGTGGGACACTGCCTCAGCCTGGCCTGATGAGTGGTGTTAGGTCTACACCCAGGATTCAAACCAGTGAAACCCTAAGCCGCCAAAGCAGAGCATGTGAACTTAACCACTCGGGCACGGGGCTGGACCCTTAATTTATTTCATCAGTTTAATGTGAACAACAGGGAGAGTATATCAACGAATGACAAATAGAGGTGATTTGTTTATCTAAAACTTTGTAAACTGACTGTAGTCAGCATGGTGATGCACCTGAGCTCCGGTGTTGGCAGCTTTGTGTTCAAACCAGGCTGTTTTACTAGCTGTGTGACTAGGGGCAAGCCACTTCCTCCAAGACTCAGTTTTCTCTGTTGTAAAATAGGTCTCATAATAGACCTCATCTCATAGCGATTGTGTAATGATTAAAATAAGCTAACACATGTAAAGAACTTAGCACATTGTCTGGTGTTTGGTAAACATTCATAAATGTTTTAATTAATATTAATACTATAATAAAAATAATAATAATGATAAAAGTAATATGAAAAATAAAGCCAGTTTCAACATAACGTAAAGGTCATGTTAAATAGACTGGGTCACATTCTTGCTGTAGATAATATAATCCCTGAAAACATGTATTATTTAATAAACATTTACAAGTTAAATATAATTCATCAGAATATAGCAAAAAGAAATTTGAGTTGAAAAAATTTCCACAGTGAAGCTCTGAAATCAAAAGTCTCTTTTAGAGAAGGTTTGACACTAATACTGTATATGCTAAGTTTTTAGAGTTATATATGTGTATTTGTGTATATACATGGTTATATATATTTTTAGTTGTGAGTAAACAATTCATCCTTGAAAAAAGGATGACTGTTTAAAAAGGAAAAAAAATTATAGCACAACAAAAATGAAAGTCTCATTAACATGAGGTTGTATATTCCAATAAGATTGCATCAGCTGCAAGAATTCTTTGCTTCTTCTAGGAGGTTCTTGTGAAATTGAAAGTGCTATCAGTACTCACATGTGGGGCTCTTCATTCCCGTGGAGGAAGAATTTCAGTATTTAAGGTGTGCGACAGTTCAGGCTGCTGTGCGGAAAGAAAGAAATAGGGCAGGCAGATGCCGTTTTTAAAGAATAATCTATATCTCCTTCTATCTATGGGACTAGATGTTAAAGATATCTTGATCATATATATAGAGTATCTGGATAATGTTATCTATCTATCAGTAATACGATACAGATATATATTTATATTTTATTTATATATATATTTTTATATGTCTGGACCATATATATATATATTTCTTTTCTTCTGAGGAAGATTAGCTCTGAGTTAACATCTGCTGCCAATCCTCCTCTTTTTGCTGTGGCAATTGGCCTTGAGCTAACATCCATGCCCATCTTCCTCTGCTTTATATGTGGCGCGCCAGCTACAGCATGGTTTGTAAGTCCGCACCCGGGATCTGAACTGGCAAACCCCAGGCTGATGGAGTGGAGCTTGCAAATTTGACCACTGTGCCACTGGCTGGCTCCTGGGCCACATATATTTATATAGACCTAGATCATAAATATATATCTTTACATATATTTATATATCTTGATAATATATGAACGTATCTTTATTCTTTAAAATCCAGATCTATAGATATCTTGATATCTCTCTATATGATCCAGATATGTATCTCCATCTATATCTATCTCTCTATATAGCTATAGATCCTATATATACATATATATAAAACTGTATATAGATAGTATCGATTCCCATAGGTGTCTCTATCCATCCATCCATCTATCTATTGATACAGACAGAGACACAGATCTGGATCATATAACTATATCTTTAAAATCCATATGGATGTATAGCCATACGTTTTTACAGAGTCAGGAATCATATGTGTTTGTGAGTGTGTGTTTTCATTTCAGCATTGACCCGCACCCCTACCCCGCAGTGTTGCTGACAGTAACCAATGCGTGGCTTCTGTGAGCTCTTCCCTCACTTAACTGGGGAGAGTGAACCAGCCCAAGGGGTGCTTCAGGCCTCCTGCCATTGCTCTTTTCCCCCTTTTTATCCTTTCCATGACTTCTCTTCTGCTTTCCTCCTATCCTTTCGTTTTGACCATTCATTTTTTGGTGAGGGAATGTTCAATTTTGCATGCTTCCTGCTTCCAGTCATTGTCGCCTGTTCATTAGTAAATGAATTGTTAGAAGGGTGGTGCGTAACGTAACAAATGAGGTGTGAGCCCTGCCAATGCCCGTCTGTCCACTCCCTTCCAGAGTTGTACGGGATGAGAAATTGGTTAGGAAAAGTCTAGCCAACACTCTGTGTAGTATGACTATTGTGTGGAAACCAGAGAAGCTCACGGACTGTGTGAATTTCTGTCCTGGGCAACATGGTAAACACTTTATGTCATGGTCTCACTTTGTGCTCATAAGTCCATATGGTGAGTACTGTTCTCTTCTTTTTACAAACGAGCAATCTGAGGTTTACAGAAGTCGAAACTTAGCGGTGGTGTTGGGAGGGCGACTTGGATTCGAACCCCTGTCTGTCTAACTCGAAAGTCTCTGTCCTTAACCACTCGCCTTATTGCCTCAATTTTGTTTTATTTAAAAGCCTGTGTCTTTCCTGCATTATAACTTAATGGTATCAGGATTGTGAAATGTGGAACTTTAGCTTATGAGAAACAGATGTTTGAGGTACATGACCACATGTCCACTGAAGGACTCGTTTCCCCCCACATTTTTCTTCAGTGAGCTATCATATGGGGGAAAAAAGACACTTTCTCAGTTTGTTCCAGTTGAGAACATTTGAAAGATTTAAAACACAGAACATGTCTGTAACAAAGGATTTACAATAGAGGAAGCAACTGGTTTTCAGAAAATTTAGGTCACAAATTAATAATAATAATGATCCAGCACCTTTCCTCTGAACAGACTCCGCTGATTTATACAATGTGAAGATAAATATCATTTCACCCCATCCCAGCCAGAGCAAACAGACCAAGCAACAGTGTGAGCTGGCTGGAGCACGCAGTCTATAGAGCCCTGGGGTATCAGAGAGCTTTGTGTTGCTGATGTCAAACCTGATTTAATAATTAATCATTTAGGGAATAAAAATCTAGGATCTTGTTCTGCATTTAGAAAAAATAGTAATTGAATAAATAACAATAAAGCCTTTTTATTTAAATTTACCTTGTCTCTATAGAAATTAAAATTTAGCGTTCTGTTTGTTGCTAAACTGAGCCTTAGACGTGCACGCATCCACCAGCTTAATTTGAATTAATACGGGTACAATAATACATGCATGCATTTAAGCGTAGGAATTTTTATTACTGGAATAAATCTGTTTAAGTTTTTAGACAAAAAGGGTTTTTCTCAGGGACTGTTTAAATTTGGTTTCTTTCCAGTGCTTTCTAGCCTGACTGGTGCTTCTTAATAAAAATGATCAAGTAGTGTGAAATTCTGTTTGAATGATAAGACTTGTGGGAAAAGAATTACCAAATTATTTTACATACCGTATTCATTTGTAAATGGTTGTGTATGATTCTCGAGAACAACTGAATTTTTTTTTTTTTTAGTTCTGGCTAGATGCGTTTGCTCAGCAATTCACTACAAAAATTTGGAGGAGGAGGTTTTATTCTTTTTTTTTTTACAGATTGGCATCTGAGCTAACATCTGTTGCCAATCTTTTCTTTTTTTTCCTTTTCTTCTTCTCCCCAAAGCCCCCTGGTACATAGTTGTATATTTTTAGTTGTGGGTCCTTCTAATTGTGGCATGTGGGACGCCACCTCGACATGGCCTGATGAGAGGTGTCATGTCCGCCCCCAGGATCCGAACTGGCGAAACCCTGGGCCACAGAAGCGGAGCGCGAACTTAACCACTCAGCCACGGGGGTGGCCCCTAGGAGATTTTACTCTTAGTCTTTGAGATGACCTCTAGGTCTATCGTGGCTTTTGCCTTAAATCAGGATGTGCATATGATAACTTCTTAAAGGACCATGGGAAGCCATGATCCCACCCTAGAGTGGAAAAAGCCTTGAGGCCATATGCATGCAGGTGACTCCAGGCCACACAGGAAATTCCTAGGGAGCTGACCATGTCACAGAAGCAATCCAAACTATATGGGTACCTTCTCTTTACTACCACAACATTTATATCCTGTCCTATTCATGGCACACACTCCCAAATCTTGACATCTTTTCTGTAAGTAGGATTTACCAAAAAACACTTGTGAACTGGCAGAATCCTAACCCAGCTCCCAGGTTTCTTTACCCCTTAAGAAGGCTAAATTAGCTTTCCTTGTAGTTGCAGAACAATATTCGCAATTTCACCATACTGGAACCACATCACTTCATGTGCAAATAAGAGGCGGCAGGTGACTTGGAAAAAGCCAAAGCGTGAACTTGAGGAGAAGATGTAAGCTCTAGTTTTGGCTATGCTCTTCTATAGTCCCAGCCTGGTGACCTTGGGTCACCCAGTCATTGAACCCAGTTCAGTGACGCCTCAGTTTTCTCTCTGTTAAAATGAATCGAATTTCAGAGCTGGAAGAGCTCTTGGATTAGAGCACAGGTCACAGACTCAAGTGTCTAGACTGAGGATTCCTGTGTGACATCTGAAATGGGACCGATGAAAGGCGAGAGGATGAGGACTGTGATCAACTGGATACAATGCCCAGTGGAGGAGAGCTGGTGGCCCATAGCTGATTGTTGTCATGTGAGAATCTGCCCAGATTTGACTGACCTTTATATTTTTTAAGAGAAGATTATAAATCCAGATTTGTGGTGAAATCCTCTGATTTCTACGTGTTCTTAAATAGTTGAACAAAAACCCCACATCTCCCAGGGGGATTCGGCATGCAGGTGGTCAGTTAGTGACCTCTACTAGGGGATCTAAGGAGTCCCCACAACTGCCCTCAGCTGCAGGATAAGTTTCCTCAGTGCTCACGAGATAGCGCTCAGTACGGACCACTCCGGCTGTGGAGAGGACGGCTGAGGACGTTCATTGCTTTTCTTCATCTAGTTTTTGGGAGCTTTGAATTTGGAGTCATGGTTCCTTCAGACCTTGAGTAGTTGTGCCAGCAGAAAAATAATTTCCAGGAACATTTTTTTCTACTGAAATTCTGGGCAACTCTTTCCAGTTTAGTGACACATCCGTTAAGGGAACCAGCAGTAAAGACAGTGTGCCAGATGACTCATGTTCAAATCTTAGAGTTGCATGAATGGCTGTATTGAAAAGAGGGCTGGCTCTGTAGCAGGCACCTGGAGAATGATAGCTCTGCAAATTAGCTGGCACAGAGGACTTTGAAAAATCAGCGTAAAGCTATTTCAGGGTAGGCTTTTAGAAAATGAAAGATGGCTGAAAATCTCTTTCTTGAGGCAAAGAGGCAATATAGTCTTGAAGAGTTCCGCTTTGGGATGCTAACTTCTCTCAGCATCATTTTCTTCATCTGTAAAATGGACATTATAATAGCAATATTAATATCTATCTTATCAGAGTTGTTGTGAGGATATGATAAATGAGATAGTGCCTGAAAAGCGCTTAGAAAAGTGCCTACTGTGTGAGCATAAACTAATGTTGCTTTTATTTTACTTGCTGCCTACCACATTTCAGACTGAGCTCCGCTTGTCCAACTGGAGGGGGCATTAAGATAGCTTCTCCTTTGTGCGAATTCTTAAAAAATATATGTTGAAAGCATAGACATATATACACATTCTGACTATAAACTGATTAATATCTATAAACAGTTAGCAAATTAGTAAGTTGTGCTTGTGTTAACATTGCTGTTTCCTACCTAGTGCGTTGTGGATTTTAACTGAGGATTGTTGTCAGTATCATTGGATGTTTGCATATCAAAATAGTGCTGATTATATTATATTAATATTTTCCCTAACTAGACAATATGCTGATATTTAAAAACTATTTAATGTTATAAGGGCCCCTAATTAGTAGAGCAAAGGTCAGTTAAATAGTGAAACCATTAGGTTCAAAACTTAAATGTTAGTAAAGGCACACTCTCCTAATTTGGGGCAATTATCTGGTTCATTGACTTTTGTTGTGACATGTATGTCATGATATATATACAAGGTGGAGCTTAGAGAAGACAATTTAATTAGGTTTTTCTTTTTCGTTTATCCTCATTGCAACTTGCAGTAGTGAAAAATAAAGCTGATGAAGGTGCTCTGCATCTGAAGCACCAAAACATAAAAATGTGATGAAGTGTGTGTATGAAACATGCCATTCATTTTAGAAGAGTAATTGAAGACTGTTCTTTTCATAAAAGATGTGCTGGCGTTGCTAATATTAACATGCGGAAGTGTAGTAATCACACTGAAGTGTTTAACGTGGTACCTCCAAGTCAGATGCTATAAATTCCATTGACTCCGATTCTGAGTTTTGAGTAGTCTGAATATCCCGCCATAAATACAAATGCTACAGAGTAGCTCACAAACGACTTTTAGTAGTGGTTTTTTGCAAATGTGGATTCAATTACTTCTGAATTAGTCTTACATCAAGAATTTAGAATACTGTCCAGTTTGTAATCGACTTTTCAGTTATAAAAACTACATTATCATCCTTTGTGTAGGACAAAAACTAAACAATAATCCATGGTTTTTCTCTTAATTGATTTATTTTTTGTTTTAAAATAAGCAGTTCTTAAACCAAATTAGGAACATAAGTGAGCACAGAGAAGCAGATATATTGCTACGCATGCATGCATGCCATTTTAACTCTTTCTTCTTATTTTAGTTTAGTATTGACAGGATTTACCATGGCTGATCGGTCCTCTTCGTGACTGTCTTTCTGCAAATTCGATGGTACCTCTTACACTCTGTCTTTATCCAAGTACAAACCTATAAACCTCTTTTTGAAATAGCGTTGAGTACAAGGCAGTTATTAGTTGAGCACAGGTTAATTTGTAGTTCATGTTTTATAATTTGTCCATCAATTATATGTTTCCTCTAGAATAATTTATCGTTCAGAAGAATAGTAAAATTAGAAGAGAAAGGAACGTATAGACTGTAAATGAGGCCACATTTATTTTATGTACGGGGTAAATCTGTGGGCATTTGACAAACAAGACTGGCTTGGAAATTGAGTCCTTTGGCTATGTTTGTCAGTGTTTCAGATTACTGATCTATGCCAAAAAGGGACTGAGACTATGTTTGGAATGGAATATTTTGAGAAATTGGTCTCTACTGTAACTAATTTATCCAACGTCACCTATAAAATATGTAGTTGTCAATAGTTCTGTGCTTTTGTTGGACTGCAATCTCCACGAAGGTAGGGACTACCTTGGCATCCTTACCTTGGCCCTCCCATTCCTGCAAGCCCGGCATCTCCCCCCGTCACCAGCCCTGTCTCCTGTCCCCACTTCACTAACTGCACTCTAGCTGTGGTGACCTTTTCCGGCTCCAGAAACTCACCTTGCTCCTTTCTGTCTCAGAGCCTTAGCTAACTCTTACCCATCCTAAACCACCCCAGCACAAGATTCATTTCCCCACGAATGTGGCTCTCATTGTAATTGTCTACTTCTGTTGTAGGAATGTGAGCATAGTGAAGACAGGATGCAAATTTGCCTTATTTATGGCTATGTCCCATTGCTGGGTGTAGTATCCTGCATATAGCATGAGAAAAGTATACACTTGTTGAATGAATGAATGAATCCCCCAGCGTTAACACAATGAATGCTTGGAAAATCATATGCCAAATAAATTGTTATTAAGTGAATACATTGCTTCCAAAATTTTTTCCAGCTCTAAAATTCAAACTGTTATATATAGTATGTACTCATGTACAAATTCAATTATGTATATTTGTATTTACATGCTCAGCCTGAACTCTTAGAGGGCACAGTTAAATGCTTAGGTACAAATGCTAGCTGTGTCACTTGCTGGCTGCATGAATTTGAGCAAATTAAACTTTTAAAGTCTTCTCCTGTAAAATGGAGGTCATAATGCTTTCCTTTCTGTGTTGTAAGACCTAAGTGGATAATGTACATAAGATAGTGCTGGCATGCAATAAGTACCTAATGTATGTTAGTCTCTTTCTTTTTGCTGAGGAAGATTCGCCCTGAATTAACATCTGTGCTAATCTTCCTCTATTTTGTATGTGGAATGTCACCACTGCATAGCCATTGCCAGGTTTTGTAGGTCCATGCCTGGGAACTGAACATGGGCTGCCGAAGCAGAGCAGGCTGAACTTAACCACTAAGGCTGTGGGGCTGTCTCCAAAATGTATGTTAGTCTCCTTTAGTTTTGTACAATGAATACTACTGGCAGGAGACTCTCTAGCACCTATCGGAGTGGCTGCAATGTCAAGTAGTCATTGTGGCCAGATTTGCTGCTTCTGCAGTTTTAGGCTTTCTTCAGAAATGGTATATTCATATCTCATTGTAAATCATAGGAAGGAAAACCTCATGGTGTTGTTCAAAGTGCAGCAGGGAACTCTGCTTCTGTGACCTGAGTTACTAAGCAGTTGTGCGACTGTAGCTGAGGAATAGAACCCTTCAGCTTTTCTAGTTGGCTCGGAAAAAACGCTTGGGATAACCTCTGGATGGAAATTTTAAGGTTGGAGCTCAAATGCCTAAATCATTGCCTGGAGGCCCAGTCCTTCTTTCATCCCGTGGGTGTAATGGCAAGCCTGCTTTTGTCATTTGGGGCAGGGAGGTGATGCGAAGGGGTTGGCCATAATACTACCAATATTTTACCCAGTGAAATTTGGGTTAAATAAAGCTTGTGGCAACATGAAGCTCATTATTACGGATAGAAATTTGGAATATAATCCAATCATGAACTGGTTATACCACCTCTGTCTCTTCCTCTCCCTCTTTCAACCTATAAATAGCCTGAATGTTAGAAAACACTTTTAAATATTAAGGACATCTTTGATACAACCTAATGCAATTCTCAATGATGGCTGCTCATTCCCCACGTAATAGGAAATGGCCCTCTCAGCCATTCTGTTTCATATTTGTTATACGAATGTGGATATATATAAATGGCAAACTATGGCACATTTAGCCTAGAAGCAAAGGGAGATGTTCACAACCAGAAAGTGACATTTGATATAGAAAGGGAGGGTTACCCACACAAGTAAGCAAAGCAAGGCAACTAATGAATAAAACATCTTTTTAGAAGTGTAGAAAAGTCAGTTGCACCACGTTGAAGCTGTTGCCTGGCAACATATCTTTTCCCAATAAACACTTGTGAGTCAGATAACTTATGGAGACACTGAATTGGCAAATGGAACTGCTCTCAGGCAACTTGTGCAGGGTAGAGAATGCTCCCAAATCCTAGGCACAACATCAGGAATGCTTCTCTTCTTGTAGCAGCTTCTCCTTTGAACCACATCATTTGTTTTTGTCTCTTCGTGGGAATTCCCAGTCTTTCTGTCTGAATCCCTCCTTATCTCGCAGGCAGCCAGGATGCACACGCAGATCAGGAACACATTCTTCACGGTCTAGGGCTGGGAGAATGTGGACATCCCACCTCAGGTGTGGAATGTGCTTCTGCAGAGGAGCTTATAAATATGAAAAGCTAGGGCTATGAGAAATCTATGTTGCTGCAAGAGAAAACTAGAACAAAACGAAACAAAACTCCCCACAAGTTTATTTATTAAATCACATTTTCAATAGGAAGAAAATCCCCCAAAACTTGGCCATCAGGAAAGATACAGGACACATCAGGAATAGTGATTGTCTTTTGAGGATGGAATGAGATGACCTCAGGACCACCCACCCTTGTCTTAGCAGAGCAGACTGAAAAAGCAGATTTTCAAACAGTAACTTGCTGTCTGATATTCCTGGCAGAAATACAAAAACATACTTCCATCTCAAATTTATGGCACCATAATGTATTCCCTCTGAGCTTTCCAGATTGTTCCCATTGCCAAATGTGACCAAAGCACAATCACAGCGAATAACAAATTAAATGTTCGGTTAAAGACAAGCCCGAAAAAAATGAGTAAGGGAAAGAAAAGCCCCCAGACTGGTAGTAAATTAACGCCACGTCAGGCTTTTCAGTCAGTGAGCTCACAGCCAGGCCTTTCAAGTGCTGCCTGGTGCCTTGTGTTTGACGTGGGGAGAGCTCCTCTCCTGCGGGACCGGCCCCATGGCTTGGGCCCTGGCTGGGCTTAAATCCTGCTTCACTTAGCGTTTGCAGCAACAAGGGCCATCTTTTAAAAGGCAATTTTAGATTATTCTCATATCATACTTTAAAGTAGATCTCACTTTTTTTGTGATAGTAAGATAAGCTGCATGCCAAAATGTTTTCTTACCTTAAGAGAAATAAGATTTCAGTATTTCCCATGTTTATTGAATGAGATTAAACATTTTTATTGTGGAAATTCCCTCCTCTACGTGCTAAATGTTAACATTTGAAAACATACTTCTGGATACTTTTCTATCTTCCTATTATCTTTTTTTTCACATGTTAATTTTAAAAATTTCATTGTGTTCAGTAATATGACAAGTTCCTTTTTGGGGAAGAATGAATTAAACTAACAAAGATTGAAAAGCAACAATTCTGGCAAAAAAAAATAAGCCTCTTATATTTGTACAAATTTTAGAGCTGGATATGACCCTTAGAATTTATATATCCCAATTATTTTGAGTTGTAGAAACTGGGATGCTGAAATGTGAAATAACTTGCTTGAGTTAATCAGACTATTTTGTTAATTGACTCTAAAACTCAGAAATTGGTCTCTTAGACTTAGCAATACTTTCTTATACATTATTTCTATCTATTTCTTATAATGGAGTATGATAAGATTGCCAAACACAAATGAAATAGTATTATCTCCCATAAATAATAGTATTATTTAGAAAGGAAAAGAATAAAACTGCAATGCCACTTAAAAATAGGAACCTATATTTCATAATATTTTTTTTCACTTAGTTTTAAGATCAAGATTTATTTAGGAGATAACTCTATCTAAACATGTATCTTGAGTACAAAATATACATCAACGAATGGCAAGTATGTGTGTTGTGTAGCTATTTGCATAGCTATTATTCACTGTAATAATAAGAATGGCCATGCCTTATTCAATATTTTTTCCTCTTTTTTATTTTAAAAACATAAAAAAAGGAGCAAGTTATAGGTCACTTAAAAAGGACTTGAAATACTGTGAGTGATTGATATGAATTGGTTGGTGACCTAAGAAATACAGTATATTAAAATCGATCATCCAATTTTAAAAATACATGTGAGTTTCTCCTAGAACTAAGTATCGTCGCTTTATTACATACCTCAGAAATTACACTGTGCACCTGGCATATGAATTAGTCATCTTAATGCATTAATCTTGGACAAGGGCGTAGGCTTATTCACCCAAGAAGCAGAGATAGTAATCCTACCATAAACATTCACACAGGGGTGAAATGAAATCACTAGGAACTGATTGTCAATTGTAAAGCACCATACAGACATAAGGAAGTGTTATATTCCATCTATTCACATATCAGGAGCTAAGGACGGTGGTGAATTTCCCTTGGTTTGTCTCAATGGGCAAATAATTAGCAGAAAACTAGTGTAGTAAAGAGAGATTCTGACTTAGAAGGTTAGCATTACGCCAGGATCTCCGGCCTCTGTGACTACCTGGCTCTAGAAGGTATGGGAAAAATATGTTTGGCCAAAGCGTTCTTCTCATTAAATGTCCCTGAAGGTTTTCCGTACATTTGTCAGAGTTTTAAAAATAAAACTTAAAATGTGTATTCTGAATAGACTTAAGTTTTCACTACAAATTACAACAGAAATAAGAATTAATTTTGTTACAGAAATTCATATCAAGTTGTAATAATTTCAGCCTATCTTTTGTAACTGCATGTTTCTCCTATTGCTTTAAAGCTAATTTAGGCCACATTATGTACAAAATTAAATCTTACTTTTATAGCTACACCCTTGGGGTTCAATGAAAAGGCTTTATGAGCTAGAAATTAAAAGTACTGGTTGAAAATACTATTACATTATACCAGCTATTATTAAGGCAATTTACAAAGTTGGTGCTAAAACTATGCACATTTTTCATTGTTAGCCCTCATATATTCAGTAAGCCCATGGGACTATTTGGTATATAATTTGGCAAATAAAATCAATTGAAAAGTAAATAGCAAACCAATGGCATTTATCACAAAAGAAAATTACACTATACCAACAGCAACATTTATTTAACCCAATATTGTTTTGAATTAGCACATTTATACTGAATGATTCCAAGAAGACGTTTGGGTGCTGCATTCCTCGGATATATGAATACAATTTCAACCTGGCAGTTTCTTCTTTGAAAATGGGAAAAATGATGAAATTTGTGAGAGCATACTTTAATAAAATATACTCCTGACTTTTTTAAGATTCTCATATAGTTTCTCCACAAAAGTATGCTGTGATGGGTACACTTTATGTTGTCTGGAAGTCCAACAGACCTCAGACACATTTAAAGTACATTTCATAATTTAGAAAGAATTATTAAATATATAAGTTTAAGCTAGGTAATATACAGATATAAATTATTCCTTTCAAAGACTTGAAAAGATTAATAATATTTAAGTCACTATAATATAAACATGCTTATGCAAAGATGTGCTTTCATCAACTTTAGTTTGTGTGTTAAAATGTTTTACAGTTATTTCATATGACTTTATAAGTCCCAATGGAAAAGCATAAAAAACAGAACACACTTTGAGAGGTTCCTGCGCTTATTTTATTGAGTGCATAATGAAATTTTTGGTGTTACACAATGTTATGGTATTTCATAATGAACAGCTTTCTATTAAGAGAACAATATTTGACTGCTTCCAGCACAAAAACAAAATGGCTATTGATGTTTTCTGTTGAAGGAAAAACAATTTAATGTTCTACTTGATAAACAATTGACATATATCTCTCTTGAAGTTGGCTTTTTGATTCTTATGCAGTAATCAGTGACATTTCCATGTGGAAGTATCTGTTTTTGTCTCTTTTTCTCTTCACTATGGTTGATAGTTTTGAACAGGTTGTGGTAATTACATTGTAGATTAAGAAAAGTAAAGTTGTCTTCATATTGTGTCAACCATCGGGCTAGGAAGAAGCCGGGGATAATTTTAGGATCTGAAAGAAGTGGCTAGAAAGGGAGAATGAAAATAATGGGCCTTTTTCGAAGTCAGGAGAATCCAATCTTTTTTGTAAGAACATGATACTTGTCAGGCCAAAGCAGGGGTAACAAATCCAAATATCTCCATGCACCTGTCACTGTGTGCATCGTGCCAATATGAGACCACAGGACAGCGTGGGCTTGTGGTGAACTAACCAGAGACGGCATACCTGCTTAGATGCAAGCAAATTGAGAAATTTTAAAACCACTGTGAGGCCAACGCCAAACCTCCTGAAGGCTGAATTTACCCAATGCGATTACTGCTTAGCAATCCCTGAAAGTTTAGCACTACTTTGTGTGTGTGTGTGTTCTCAATTTCTAGCTATGAAATCCTGAAATAGATGGAGAGTGGGAAGGGGCACCACATGAAACCTTTCCACATTGGCAGTTCCACTAGATTTCAGAGAAACTGATGTGTTACAAAGAGTGTAGAAATCTACCACATGTAGCTTGTGGATACCTGAGTAGATTTTGGCTGACTAATAGGTAACTCTTGGTGAGGGCAAAATAAAGCATATGAATGATACATGTTAAATTAGTGAATTATCTAAAATGTCTACCTATTTATTAGGACAATTTCTATTTTGTCCAAAACACAAGGAAAATGGCTTTGTAATTGTTTACTTGGAGAAGCTGAAAACTGTTTCTTTGCTGGATTTCCATATTTATAACTCCAGCAAATAATTAATGTAACTAATTTGATTGCATGAAAAGTAATTCAATTTTATGATGTCTACAACGATTAAATTTATCAAGGCCCATAAGTTATGAGAATAGAATAAAGCATAATAATATATGAAATTCCAACTATCTAAAACGTTTCTATAAAAGAGGATTTGTTCCTATATATTGATTCTTAGGAACATTATTTTATAATTTTATAATAAAACACTGTTGATTTGTAGTTGAAGAATTTAAATGTGGATATAACCTTTGGACAGTTCTACATAATGTTAATAATGTGTGTTATTTATTTAAAATATTCTGGCTGCTTCCACTCATGGAACCATTCATTTGGAGCCATTAACGCAGGAATTTGTTTGCTCTCAAGAAGTGAGATCAAAGATCAAAGCTCTGTATTTATAGTAAAAGAGAAGATAGCCATAGAATTAATATTTAATTCCCTAAATAATTATTGTATCCCTAAACAATTAGTTCAAATGTTTTTCTGGTGTCTCTAAATGAATGATTTTAAAATATGACTAATAAGTAAATGGGGGGGAAAAGACTACAGTACTTAGGAATTTTATTAGGCTGTCATTTTAAATACTCATTCCTCAGGCAAAGTGCAACTTCACATTTAAATAAATGTATATTAAACACTTTAAATTGATAGCACCAACTCTTCCCTAGGGTATGAATCATTTAGACTTTTCTAGTACACTGTTGTAAAGCACAACATTACACTACATTAATCTAGTATATTAATATCTTTGATTATAAATTCACCATTAAGAGGTAAAAGTGTATCTGATGTGTTTAATAAAGAAGTTCAAAGCTACTATATGAAGTAGCAAATTATTACTTTTTCTGTAACATCCAGAAAAAATATCATGTTTCAATATCTACTGTATCAGTTACTTTAACGCCAATTATTAAAGCAACAAAACCTCCAAATTTGCTCCATTAAATAGTCTTTAATATATAGATCATTAGCCAATTAAATTTAATCATTTATTCACACAAGAATTCACGATCAAAATGCATGTGATTTTGTTCCCTCCATTTAGTGTTGTTAGGATATAAACTACTTTATTGTCACAGAAGGTCATTTTTGGACACATCAGAAAATCAAATTATGGGAGAAAGTTGAAATGAGATATTCAACCTGACATACTGTTCTTTTCTCTTGAAAGTCCAGATTTTAAAATTTCAAATTATACTGAACTGATTTGTTACTTTCAAAGTTTGTCTGACACTAACATATTTTCAATTGATAGGAATAGTATAGCACCAAACCATTCCTGGGGTGCAGGAATGCATTTAAAAATTTAATAACAGTGAACTCTTTACTACCAGACAGATAACACCTATATATTGTTAACTGATCAAGAGCAAATATGGAAATAGCATTTAAAGATGAACTAATCGCGTAACTGGTAGCAAATACTTTAATTTTAGCTTACTGCATTTGAAGGTTGAGGAAAATTGCATTGTTTGTTTAAAATGTTAACGTATCATTTTCTGCCTAACCTTTTAAAAATCTGGGTAGAGTGAATACTCAAATGGATTTGGAGATTGTTCATATTAATATTACATTAATTAAAAGGATCACAAGTAAGGACGCTACAGATAAAATGCTCACACATATTTTCAGTTGGTTAAGGTCTACAAACTTCATTTTTGTAAACCCTTTCATGTTCATAAACATACAATGGCTCACCAAGTCTGCTAAGTGTTTGCTTTGAGTCTGACAGATAGCCAATCCTTTATTAATTAAATATATCTACCCAAGTTTTTTAAAGACATACCAATGAATTCAAATGAGTTTGTGAAATGTTAGGCAAATCAAATTTGGTTTTCCCCGACTTTGAATATCTACTTGTATAGATTCTTCCCACCTGCTGTCATGTGTTAATTTTTTTTAAAGCTTCATCTATTTGCAAAAAAAGAAAGAAATTGGTATTGTCTTGTGTTGTTTCATCCTAAAGGGAAACCATTTGCAAGAAAATTATAGGTCCCTGGTGTTGAGCTTCTTTGCATATTAATTTTGTTAGCCTTACCTCCTGTGGTCTTTAGTTCTGGAAGGCCTATTAGATAATACACAAGATAAATTTTTCCCTTGCATCTTTGAGCTAGTAGAAAATACATCCATTTTCTCCTAAAACTGAAATTTGTAGTACTAGTCACGCATATTTTCCCCTATTTTACAAATAGAGATTTATTTAATTAAGCATGTTAAGCACTGTAATAGTCAATGTTAGCTATATTCCTGTAACCCAAGTTCCTGAGAATATATATTAATGTTGAGTAAATACAAGTATGGCACAGCATTCCAAACTAGTTAATGTCATACCATGAAATGTGAACTTTGAATAAAAATCTGAAATCATAAGAATTACTTTTTACTATAAATAAATAATAGTTCAAACAATTTTATAAAAGCAAATCATTCATGTCTATTGGAAATATAGTGACATAAAATAATCTATTTAAAATGGAAATGATCTATTGCTGGTGACACGAGTATATGAGGATACACTGAAAGGGCATGTACTTATCACTTTTAAAAATTCTGGATGTTACTCCTTTGGATTCTCTTTATGGAACATTTCATCAGGATCTCAAATTAGCTTGCAGTGTTTAGGTTGATCCTATTTGAATGGGAATATGCCGAAAATTCCTGAATTTAACTTAGAAGAATTGAAACCAATTTAAGAGATTAAATATGACAATTAAGAGAGATTGTAAGAGAGTGAAACAATGATTCAATTTGCCTTTAGGCCTCTGTTGGAAGTTAGGCTAATTAAGAATAAAGAACATGGAGAGAGTTTCAGAAAGCTTCCCTTTTAAAAATCGGCACTGCACTTTTAGTCAGAACACAAGAACTACGCCTGTAGAGGCAAGGTGAACTGCGTGTTGTTGACAAGAGGTTCAGGGGCTTACCCTCTTTCAGAATTTTGTAAAATTTCAGGGTAATTTTAGTTTTTAAAATCATTTTGCTGTCCTAGGAAGGAAGCAATAAAAATATTGTCACCAAAATCAAAAGATAATTCTTTTGTGTATATTATATAAAACGAATCAATGACGATTATACTAACGGAGAAGAGTTTTGACCACAGATTCACTAGATTTTTACATTTGTATATATATTTCTAACGTTATGAACTTGTAGATATGTGAGGGTATAATGCTAAGGAGAAATGAAAGTACTTTATTATTTTAAATGATATATCTAATATTGACCCTTTAAAAAATGGTGGATTGATTACTAATAAAACTCTCTTCAAACTCTTGGAACTTTCCAAGAGTTGGCGGTTTGTGTAGTCTAAAATGGACAAAGTGAAGAGAAAAGGAGAGGTGACTGGTGACATAACCTCTTCATCTGAATCTAAGAGCATGTGGCTGTTACCTTTGAATGTGTTTTTAAATAAGGTATTATATTGAAGGAAAAACTAAAATGGATTTTATAATATTTGACATCACATTTCAAAAATCCAACAAAATATTTTTATGGGAATCAGGAAATCCTTACTGCTTTATCTAAAATATATATGCTTTTTATCTATCTTGAGTAGCAAAATCACAGAACATATATATTTCAGAGATAAACTAAAACATAGGATACAGAAATGTATTTAAATGAAATTCTTATTTCAATTAGCTATTAGGATTGAGTTTTAAGGCAAATGTGAACCAAACAGTTGAGGAGTGAAAATTACCACCGTTTTGTGTTTAAACTTTTAATATGTTTTGTTTTCTTGCTATCAAAATATGCTTTGTTTTCCATTACAAAGCTCATGGATATTAAAATTACAATAGCAGTTTAATAATATGTTCTTCTATGCTCCCTAATTTTATTGCTTTGTTTATATAGCTATTGAAGAAAACATCAGCCAGAAAATGATTTTAGACTTTACGTATCTGATCAAGGTTTAGAAGTTGAACAGTAAGGCAATCTTATTAGGAATAGCTTTAACAGTGTTGTCCGGGTTTATTTAGCTTCCTGGCTGGTGTCCTATAATGGCAGAAATGTGGGAGGAGCAAGTGAGGGAGGGACGTATGGTGATGTGTTCTCCTGAGCAAGATGGTGAGCACAGTCCCCACTGTGACTTCTTCCACTGTAGTTCTGCTTCCGAACAGTCAATAACTTTGAAATTCTAAATAAATTTAGATTCCTTAATTCACTTGCTCTCTCACTGATTCTAACACTGGGAAAAATGCATAAAATATGTGATGCAATCCCCTGGTTTTTGTTAATAAACAATGTGTATATTTTGACACATAGTGAGATAACCTTGGTCAGTAAACACCTTTTTTATTTTCAATTTAAATGTTTGTTTCATTTACATTTGGAAACTGCACATTTTAATTCAGTTATTTGCTGCATTCAAACATACGCTTCTTAGTTCTCTATCCTAAGAAACCTCAACTTCTGCATCTATCAAGTTTCTTCAGACTTTATAATAACTGTGATACTCTGATCCTTGTCTGGGCTACTCCTTATATGTCACGCTCGTTCCTCTTTTCCTTATGCTCAATGTGTCGAAACTTTCTCTCATTTTCTGTCTCCAGAACTAAGCCATGTGCTTTCCTCAATGCCAGCTCAAGCCAGTCTTTTCTCACCACTCACCATCTTTCCTTTCTCTTTGGTGCACACGGATGTTCTGTTTGTGTGCTGCTTCATGCTTTTGGATAGCTGTTTTATCTATTCATACTTTATTTCCTCAAATTAGATGTATGTTTCTTGATAATAAGGGCCTGGCCGTAGACTCTTTAGGTCGTAGAAACTTTAGGTAACAGGACTTAAAATCAAAATGAAACTCCAAATTTCCTTTTTCATTGTCCAGTGTTCTTTTCACTTGACCATCATCTTTGATAGTGGGTGATTTTGAGGTGATAAACACCCCCAAAATGGTTTTGTTTTGAATATGCTTTACCAATTCACTCATGTTTAATTGTGAAACATCCAATCAAAATAAAAATGTGGCAGCACGCGTATATGTCAAGGAGGGTAAATTCCTTCATGCACGTATGTGCACCTACTGGAAGTTTAAGAAATATCTTTTGAGTGAGTTCAAGAAACTTGAATAAATCTTCTACTTTTTTATTATCGCCACAGAGTTTAGTAGAAGTCTGGACTTAAAACATAAATATTTAAAAAGTCATTAACGCCAGTGTGGTTATTAATTCATTTCATGATAGATACCCTATATGTCACTTGATTAAATAAAGTAAGAAATACTAGATTACTTGTATCAACAATCATATATATATATATATTAGGTTTTCTTTATACAGCATATTTTTGTCTTTTGGGTTTGTTTAAAAATCATTAGGTATGTATTGGTATGGAATATTAGCATTGTATTAAAAGATGAATTATCAGCTAAGTCTATAATTCAGGTTATAGAAAATATAAGATAATGTTGATATTTATTCCCTTAAAATTAATATAATCCAAAGTATGTTTTACCAAATATAGTTACGCTGGCAATTTTTTCTCTTAAAATATAAATGAATAAATATAAACAGCTTTTCTGACAATGATGCATTAAAAATGTATTTTTTATTCTATACTGTGTGAATACTATAATTTTAAGTGAGAAAAGTCTTAAAAAGAAAATATATATTAGCTTTCTCTTTCTACACTAGGTTCAGCTCTGATTATTCTCAGATTTTAAGATGTACATTTCAAGAACTTTTCTTTCTACCTCTCATTATAACCATCTCAGAATATTATTAATTTCCGTAGACTATAGAAAAGCTATCAGGGCTCTTTACATTTTATAAACAAAGAGATCCTATTCTCTTCCTAAGGCAGGAATGTTATGTGAGGAAATAGATGCTGAAATCAGGAAACGGAAAGATAGAGGAAATGAGATAGATGCCATGCAGAAACAACAACAGTGAGCAGCAGATGCAGTTCTGTGGCACAGGCACTCAGGGGTGTCTGCGTGGGGCTGCTCTCTCCCCCAACCTACTTCCACTAAAAACACGTTCGGCTGGCGCGCATTGCTTTCAATCCTCACTTGATCAATTTGTTTTGGGTTTTTGAGTCACTTGAATGTGTTTTCAAGTTGCTTTCAGTGTTTGGCTCTTAAACACATTCACATATGAACAATTAAAATTCCCAGTGATAAAATATTTTAGTTGATCTGTGATGTATCTTAAATTTACCTAACATATATACTGAAAACAAGATCAAATGTTAGTTTTGTGATCTTTGAAATGGTAAAAGAAGTTTACTATCATGTATATTCTTAACCATATTTACACATAAAAATTGTTTTAAGTATGTGACAGAAAAATAATTTCATTTGTTGAACTGAACAAAGAAAGAGTCCTTCACATGTAACTTGTAGCATTATGCTTTCTGCAGAGGCTGGTGCAGAAGTATCATTGTGAGCAGTCTGGATTAGGGAGAAAGAACTGTTTCCTCTCTGAATTTAATGGCTGGAAGCATAAGAAAGTGTAACAGAATCTTCCTCCTATAATTTTTCACTTACTTCCCCAGGGAATTTGTTTTATGGAATGATGTAAAATGGCATGTACCTTCTTCCTACAGTCCTATAAATAGCTCAAATATCAGAAAGCCATGCTTTCCCACATTTAATGCTTTAATAAGACATTTATGGAACAGACTACTCCGTGTCACCCATGTTACACACGTGAACTAATGTTTGGTACGAAGACTACATACTGTCACTGGGAACCCCCAGCTGTCCTTTGTTTGCCAAAAAACTGTCACTTTCCTCACATGCAAAGGCCAAAAGCTTCCATTTCTTAACCCTGCATTTGACAACACGGAACTCTGATTTCACAGTCCAAGATAAACTCCGAAGGCCAGTGACTTGGAGTAACATGAAGAAGAAGGGATGCGAAAGCCATCTCAGAGCTGGGTGTGAGCAAGGGAGGCATCCTGAGAGAGGATGCTTCTGAAGCCCATTTCAGGGCACACAAGACACACTGCTCACATCGCAGGAAGACTGGCCCTGAAAGTGGGATCCAGGAGACACCAGCTCTTAGTGTCCCGGGGATGTCTCCTTTGTCACATTACACCGGGGCTTACAATTTGGAGAAGAAGGTAGAATTCCTGAATTGCGTGAATATGGATACTTATTACTTAGGTTTTAATAAGTAAGGAAAGAGAAGGGAGCAGAACTATGAATATTCGGGTGCAGGAATAACTAAAGCACGGAAGTAGCTCTAAGTCAGGCTGAGCTTGACATTTGTCCTTGAAGGTGTATGGACCCCGCAACCTGAAATAGTCAGAAACTGTGAGAACTGTCAGGCCATTAGGGGTCTGATGGTAAAACCAAAGGCCCCAAAGGACTGTCTCTGTTTCTGTGGGCTGAGGGCTCTGGGGAGCCAGCTGAGTTTATTTTGACGAGTGAGAGAGGTTTAAAGGACTCCTCAGGTTGGAAAAAGGGAATTGTGGCTCAAGGACTAGCAGGCTGCACATTCTGGAATGAAACTGATATAACCCCAATGTGGATCCTTTGAAGGATTCTCAGGGCCATGGTGAAAGAAACCTATTATTTGAAATCAACTGACTATAATATATGTGGTGATTTCATTTTCTTTTGCTTATTGTTTCATCAACCTTAGGTTATTTGAAACTTCAAATCAATCCTACTTTTCATACCTACTGTGTGCAAAGGTCTGAGGTAGTTACAGAGGGATATAAAGATATGCATGTCATGACCTTTGCTCCACTTAATATCTAGTTGGGAAGATAAAGCCAAAATACAAGAAAAAATTTAAAACAATATAAACAATACACAGTAAAAAAAAAAACACTACAGAAATTGCAAGTTAGGACATAAGTTTGGAAATCAAGGACTCCTCTTCATGGGTTGCAGCTGGTGGTCTCCATAGCACTTTGACTCCTAACAGGAAAAAGGTGTGTTTGTTCTACATGTTAACACAATAAAATGCTAGATTTTAGATTGGCATTCAGAGGCTGGGTCCAGGTCACTTCTAGGCTTTGACTGTCTGTTGCTCTTGGCTAGTCATTTATAGCAATTGAACAACTTTGGCAGATGTATAGCTTGTGTTTGGAATCATTTATTTATCCACTCAACAAATATTGAGTGCTTGCATGGGAATGGAAGTGGAACTAAACAAGACATACACGGTTCCTCCTTCCTGGATCTTGCTGTCTAGTGGAGAAGACAGATGCGGAAGAGTCAATTGCAAGTCTAATCAATGTTACAAAAAGAGATGTACACAGCGCTGTGTAAGTATAGGCCAAGACCTACTTTAGTCAGAGGGTGTTAGAGAAAAGACATGCCTCTTAAATCCAGAGCAAACAGTAGGAGACTTTTAGTTGGGCATATGAAGCGGGGAGAAGGAAACGGATTTGCGGGACACGTTGTTGTTAGTGCTGTCAGTGGATTCCAACTCCTAGCGACCCTGTGGACAGCAGAGCGCAACCCCGAGAGTGCCAAATTTTAACCACTAGACCACCAGAGCTGGACCTCAAGAGACACAAATGACACAAATTAACTAATCACATGCTTTGGAGGGGGTAAATGAGAGGGAGAGAAGCTTGGCACCCAGTTCTGTGGCTTGAATAATTAGGTGAATGTTAGTTTCACATTTAAAAGATGAGGATTCTTGAAAGAGGATCAAGCTTGGAGTAAGGTGGGGGTAATGGAGGAAGAGGAATACTGCATTCCTTACCCGAGATGTGAGGCCTCCAAGTAGTAATACCAAGTAATTGATTAGCTATTTGGATCTTGAGATCACAAAGTGGTTTGTGCTGAATATATATGCTGGTTGTTATTGGTATGTAATATGGAGCCCCAAGGAATGGCAACATTGAAGAAGAAGGAAGAGGCAGTGAGAGAGCAAGAGAGGAAGAGAGGAAAAGAAAGGGAAAGAAGTTATGAAGAAAAAGGGAATGCTCAACTAAAATAAATACCCAGAAAGGTCAAATAAATATGATTGAAAAGATTTTATATTACTTAATATACAGTACTCTTCAAGCTATCTAATGTAACCAATCACCTCAAAACTTAGTGGCTAAAAGCAACAGTTTATTATTATCTTTCACGGTTTTGAGTGGATTGGGCTTCTCTGTCAGATAGCTGCTGAGGCTGGAATCATCTGAAGTGTCCATCACTCAGGGCAGAAAAGATGGCTTATTCCCTCCTGTGTCTGTGTCTCACTTCTCCTCTAAGTGTCCTCTCTCCAGCAGAGTGGCCTCCACTTCTTACCTGGTGCTCAGGCTCTAAGAAGAAGCAGCAGGAACTGCCAGGCTGGATAAGGACTACGCCTAGATATGATGCAGGGTTAATTTTGCTGTCATAGGCCCCCTAGGTTCATGGGTGGTGTGTGTGAAAAAATATACTTTTCTTGATGAGGGAGTAACCAGGTCTTATTGCAGAAGAACGTGTGTGCTTGGAGATGTTTTATCCTTTGAAAGTACATTCTGCTATACGTTAACAATTACAGTTATTTAGTGCATATTATGTACAATGTGATGTAACAGGAGCTTTATCTCCACAGCTGGCAGCAAAACTTTTAAGGTAGATACGGTTATCCTCATATTACAAGATGCAAATACTAGCTCAGTGTCATTAAAAGACTTGTCCAAGGTGTGATAGCTAAGAAAATAGCAAATATCCACTTATCGTCATTCCTACATTTAGTAGATGACTGGAATTACAGCGTTTTCCCATATTTATTTTTAAGTCGTAATTAGTAAGAAATATTTGTCCTGTTGTAGTGGAAAACATTTATGAGGGAGGAAGAAGAATGAGAAGAGGAGGAGGGAAGGGAGGAGAGAGAGCTAGAAAAAGAAAGAAATGGAAGCTCTACGAAGATCGCAACTTGCGGGTTGTGTTTACTCCTATCTCTCTAGTGCCTAGACTAGTGCTCAATAAATATTTGTTAGATGATTTTAAAAAGTATTTAACTATTTCCCAATTCTTGATAATTATAATTAATACCTCTATGTATGGGACTTTTCCTTAAAATATGGCCTTATGAAAATTTTTGTGAGCATTTGGCTAATTAACTTATACTTTGTAATTGTCATCACTACCACCATCATCATCACAATGCGTTAAGTAGGTACCTTCTGGTGTCATGGAGATGCAGTTCTTATCTTCAAAATGCTCACTGTTTCAAAGAAAGCAGAAAAATATAATGACATTAAGAATCCCCCTAAATGTACATGTCAATCTATAATACAGAGGTTGTAAACCAAAGATTAAATGTATATGTAAAAAGATGAGCAGTGTATCATAAGAGTTTTATGCTTAAAAAGAAGTTAGGGAAAAATGTTTTGGTTAGTTTGAGAATATTTCGTAGGATTTTACCGGTTTTTTGAATAAGGACTTGGTGGTCTTCTATGGGAGTACGCTCCGTGCTCCACTATTTCTGAGACTTCAGACAGGCAAGAATGAAGAGAGAAGTCCACAGGTGCAGGGAATTGCTAGGAGAATATTGTACATTTGTGAACACAACTTCTCTTTCCGGCTTCAGTGCCAGCAGGCAGGACCTTTTGAGTGTTGCCCTTTTCCTTCCTCAGCTCTTTCTCTTCTGCTTTTCTATACACCTCCTGGACTTGACAATCACTGTCCAGGTATTCTGCCTGTCACGAGAGTCCCAGCTAAACTCAGTGAAAAGTATTTAGGGACTGGTTGTACGATCCCTGGTGATTTAGGGACTGCCAAACTTTCCACCGTTTCTAGAAGATTAAATTGCTTTGAACAGGTACAATTCAGATATAAAGGAAGGGCCTTAGATGAAGGCATGTATGGTATTGCTCTCCAATGATGGTTAATATCTTTGCCACTGATAACTTGTAAAAGACTTTATAGTTAGGAAGGACAAACCCAAATTTTTAAAAACATAGAGATCAATGGAAAGCCTATCATTTGGGTCCTAATAAAGTCAGTGTATTTTTATATTGGTGAGGTCTGGTCAAAGGAATTTAGTTGACTCCAGTTTCAAGGTAAACTAACACCAAAATCCTTTCAACAACAAGGACAAAACTGGCATAATTTGATATTTTTTTTAATTAAAAGTTAAAAGTACAGTGTCTGGAATAAGGGAAGAAATAGAATCAATATGCCTGTTCTGACTATGCCACAGCTGTGGTACTGAATTTAGTTTCGAGCATCATATTTTATAAGAAGAAAACAATTGCTATAAGGAATGTCCGAAAAGTATTTCAAATGATAAATATTAGAAGTTACTGGAGAAGAGACAAGAAAGGAAATTATTGAAAGAAAAAGACCCAACATCCAAGCTTTCCTAGAGTTATCTGGTGGGCAAATCAAGGTTCAGCAATGTAGATTAATTTCCTTGTCTGCTGAGTAAGGAAACTGTATTCATTCATTCATTCATTCATTCATTGAACCATGATTGAGCGCCACTATGTACCATGCATTGACAGGGTGCTGCATATATAGAAGTGAACAAAACATACAAAAATTCCTATCTTCATGCAGCTCCCACTGCCTTTTTGTTTCTTGCAATTTAAAAGTTCAGAGTAGATTGCTATCTTTATTTTTAACTTTAGAGCTAAATCTTAGCAACATTTTAGCTATGACCATCATTGGCTACAAAACACTGCAGAAACTCTTTATGTGAGGTTTTAGATTCCTGCTATGCAAACACTTGGCTGCCTTTAAAATTAAAGACAACATAGAACACACGATTCCATCATCTGGATAAGTAACTAAAGAAAAAAAAACACATTGTGAACTTTACTCAAGAAGGGCTAACGAAAATATTGAGTCTGTAGAGGTTCATCTGAAATTGGGCAACCCACCTTTCTGAAACTTTCATTTCAACTTTCACATGTGCGTTCACACCATGTGTTGTATGGGTCAGTGGGCTGAAGCCACATGGTGTTTAAGGTAGTCATACTATCAAAGGCGCATCTGCAGGATGTTCAAGGTTAATGAGAATTCCATTCTTGAACATTTCATTGAACATTGGACATTCCTTCTAAGATGCCTAGATTCAGTAAAGCATCATTTTTATCAATGTGAACTAAAACTTTGCTTATTACATCAACATTCTTCATTTTCTCAAATAAAACGTCATGTCAGAAATGAATGAACAGCACTCTCCAACTTTTCCCATTTAATATGTGAATGGGTGCAGACTTACAAGCAGCCATACACACTTATTAAATAACACAATACAAAAGCAAGTTACACAACTATGGTCTCAAAGCAGTTTTCTGTAAAACACAGACATTTGATTATATTGCAGCATTATGAAGTTCACTGAAGCACGTTTGAAATATTCTGTTTTTATTTTGAGGAACATTTCCTCTGCACCAAGTTGTTTTCTCTTTTTGTTCTGTAAGAAAATTCACTAAACAGTTTGCTGCACGTGAGAGCACCGGGGCTGAGAAAGGTGAGCGACTGCTCTAAAGTCACACAGCCAATCAGGCCACGAGTCAGGGTTTAAATGGGTGCCTTTCTGACCAGACTGCCCATGAGTTTCATTCATTCTTTGATTGTCCTCTGGTTTCTGGCTTCCCTGGTTGTGTTGACCTAATTTGGGTTTCAAAAGTGTTTTTCTGGTTTCTGTGCTTCAGCAGTAAGTTAGATAACAGAACAAAGAGAAAATTACCAGGAGTGGAACTCTACTCCTCCTGTGCACACGCACATCAGCCCTGACGGGTTCTCCAGGGGAAAGGTCATTCAAAGGAGTTAGCTCTTGGAACAAAAATTAAAAACCTGTCTGCAAAATCTTGCCTTTGAACTGATCTTGCTTTTTTCACTATTTTCTGGAGGAGGTGCAACAATATTTAACATGGTCCAGATATTTTTGAAGGGGAAAACATGATCCACGTAGAACTATAGTAGTGATACTTTCTCAATTCAAAGATGGCAACAGTTCTTAGGTAAGTTGTTGAGAACTGTTGCTGAAATATAACACCCATATAGAAAAAATACACAAATTACAAGCGTGCAGCTTGACTTTTTGTGAATTGAAGGCACCCATGTAAGCAGCAGCCAAATCAAAAAAGACTATGTCATCAGCACCCAAGAAGCCCTGTCGTATCTTTTTCCAGTGTCAGGTCTCCCTATGCTGACACCATGGATTAGTTTTGCCTGGTTTCCAATTTCAAATCAATGGAACCTATAGTATGTATGTGTATGGTGTTTTCATTCAACATTATCTTTGTGAGATTTTTCCATTTTTGTGATGCAGTTGTAGGTTGTTCATTTTCATTGCTGTATAGTATTCTAATGAGTGAATATATCACAACTTATGCACATGTTCTGCGCTTCATGGGTGTTTTGGTAGTTTCCAATTTGAGGTTCTTACATATGGTACTGCTATTAACATTCTTATGCATATATTTTGATGGACATATGTAGACATTTCTGTTAGGTAAATACCTAAGAGTGGTATTGTCCAATATGTTTGGAAAGGTCTTTGTGTAAAGAGACATCTCTCTATCTGCATGTGTATTTTAATTGTTCCATGTGCATATAAGAATGACTTTTATTAAGTTGTTTTGACAAATCAAGAAAAAATAAGGAAAAAAACCCATACAAGATTGCTTCTATTAACTATCACTTAGAGATAATAATTGCATTTGTCTTTTACTATGTGATGTACATCATATATTTACATAGCTAAAATTATATATATTCAGCTTGCTTTTTCCACTTAAGAATATATTATTAGAATGTTCTCATGCCATAAAAAGAAAGACTGGAAGAGTGGGATAAAGACAGCCAGTGGTGTTAGAGAAGCAAAGGATGGATGTTTTAAGAGAAAGTAGCCAAACATTGGAGTGAGGCCAAGAGCCCATTGGATTTCACAACTAGGAGATTGTTGGTGACCCTGTGTGATGTCTTTAGTAGAACAAAGGAGCAGAAGCCATTTTGCAGCAGCCCGACTAGTGAGAGGTGAGGACAAGGAGGCTCTGAGCACTCGCTGATGTTTGAGAAATTGACTTACGCTCTGAAAGAGCGACGTGGGGATGCTTCTTTTAGGAAGGTCTTTTCTTCCTTTGCTTCCCTTTCTCTTTCTCTATTCCTTCCCTTCCCTTTCTTTTCCATTAGTTTGTTGCTTTTACAGGAAATAATTTTGTTCTGTTTGCGTTTTTCTTTATTAGCTACAGATCTCTATCTTCACTGCTACCAACATGATCTCGACCACCATAATCGCTTGCCTCAATCAGCTGCATTTGTGTCACAGTATTCTTACACACATTAATTCTTGTCCGCATTCATGATCTTCTTTACACTCGAGCCAGAAAAAGGTGAACAGAGAAAAGAGTTAAGGTTAAGAGATATGTGGAATTTGCTGGACTCAGGGTTGTAAATGGAGTTTGGTTGTAAAATGATTCCAACATAGATGTAGGTTGAGATTTCAAGCATGTTTAGATCATGTTGGACGACTGGGTCTCCAGAATTGCAAAGCTCTCGACCATATATCTTCTTACCCATGCTACAAATAGGATGTTGGTGAAAAGTTGTCATGGTACCTCTGAAGAAATCTCTCCGCAGAGTTTGGAGGGAACGATGTTGGTCCAGAGCAGCTTTGAGGCAACAGACTCTTAAAATCAGTGTGGCCATTTTATTTGTGATTTTTATTCCTTTTAGAAAATAATACATAAGCATAATAGAAACATTTTGTTTATTTTATTGTAGATAGACCATCTTATTGGATGGTCTGGTCAATAAAATAATTTTCATAATTTGGATTCTTGATTGAATTTTGGGAGTTTAATCATTATTTAGAGATGCCAAGAATGCTGGGAGGTGTCTACTGGGGGTAGATGATGAGTTGCAGATGGAATACATGTATTTCAGAGATTTGTCCTGCCACAAACCAACAAGAG
Source organism: Equus quagga (assembly GCF_021613505.1). Taxonomy (NCBI): domain Eukaryota; kingdom Metazoa; phylum Chordata; class Mammalia; order Perissodactyla; family Equidae; genus Equus; species Equus quagga. The sequence continues at coordinate 179,171,860 of NC_060267.1, read as the reverse complement.
TATCTCTGCTCTTCATCTCTTGTCAGCATCTGCATAAGGTTAAAAGGCAGAACTTATTGTGTTTTCCTAGTTCATATTTACCTAACATTCTATGATTTCTCTTCCTGAAGTTGCTGGGTTTATTAGATGTATGGACTATGATAAATTTGCTCAGTAATAAACACTACAAATCTCATAGGAATTTGATACAGTCAAGCTATTTTGGGGAAGGATTTAATGATGAGATGAATTGAGGGGCTTTCATGCTTTTAGAGCGGAAATCCTTTTGAAAACTAGGAACTGGCTTATTTTGAAGCATTATAATGAATGACAAATCACCCTTGTCAAAATAACTGAAAGCATAAACGTGTACTGATTTGGCAGTCCTTTGTTATACAAATATATTTATGTGTGTTTTACATTTTGACTCTCAAGGATTAGTGCATATAAGGGGATATTTTGCTATTAGAAATTAAAAGATTTTATTTAAAAAAGAGAAAAATGAAAGGATGGCGTATTAATTTCTTGTTGCTTCCCTAACAAATCACCACACCCTTGGTGGCTTCAAACACGTAAGTTTCTTCTTTCATAGTCCTGGAGGCCACAATTCTGAAATCCAGGTGTTGGCAGGGCCACGCTCCCACCAGAGGCTCGAGAAAATATTCTTTTCTTTGCTTCTTCCAGCTTCTGTTGACTCCCCGTCTTCCTAGGTGTTTCTTCGATTGTAGCCACGGCATTCCAATCTCTGCCCCTGTCTTCATGTTGCCTTCTCCTCTTCTCTGTGTCTCTTCTTTGTGTGCCTTTTATAAGGACACTTGTCATCGGATTTAGGACCCATCCAGACAATCGAGCATGATCTCAACTCGAGATCCTTAATTTAATCACATCTGCAAAAACTTTTTTCCAAATAAGGTCACATTTACATATTCTGGGCATTAACGCGTGGACGTATCTTTTGGGGGGCCGTAATTCAACCTGCTATAGATAGTTATTACAATATTGCATTGGAGCTTGATTAAATGTTTTTAAAGTTAATTTTCATTGCTGCATAAAACTTAGGTTTTGGCTTATGTATCATTTAGGATTGGTCATATACTTAAATAACTTGTTGAAATAAATGTAGGAATCTGTTATTTCAGTGTCAAAGCTGGCAGGAATTATAAACTGGGTTTGTGCTCTTTCCTTATAGAGTGTCACTTTACTGCTAGGTATAATGCCCACTGTCTTCTCCAGTATCATGTGAAATGTACTGTAGGTACATACTTCAGAAATTCTGTGAATGGTTTTGGCAACTATTGGGTTGGGGTTGTTTTGCATCACATTTTTCTAATTGAAAATATTTTTAGTATCTTCTAACACTGTCTTTCAAGTGTTCCTCAAATGATGGGTTTTTCTCGTGCTGAAAAACTGGCCTGAAAATCAATAATACAGAAATAGAATTTAATTTGGCTAAAACACTATGAAGAAGGCCAGACGATCATGATTTTACCTGGTGCTGTCATTCTGGAAGAGAACACTGAGAAATATGAGAGAGAAGGCTGAAGACAGAAAAGAAGCAGGTGGTAACGACCTGCTCCCGTGACTCTAAGTTCCTCACTCCATTGACATGTGCTCCTCTGTGAATAGTTATCTCGAACTATGTGTGGCGTTCAGGAAATCATCTCTAAAATAAAGCGTGATTGTCTTGTGTACATAATTTTGTATTCTTTTTTTCCCTATGATATTGTATCATAAGCTTTTTCATGTTATTTTCCATGGATACATAGAATTCTTCCATTTGGATATGCATAATTTACCTCAAATTTCCCATGTTTTATTTATGTTCCTTCTACTATTTTTGCAGTTATACATAACACAATGGTGAACATACTTGTGCATATGGTTTTTCCATATTTCTCATAATGTAGTTATGATAAATTCCAATCAGAACTTCCAAGTCAAATAACGTGAATATGTTTGAGTCTTGTTATATGTTACCAAATTATTTTCCAAAAATGTGAAAATATTTTCATTTCAACTAGCAACATATGAGAGTTGTGAGTCAACATTATGTTTCTGAGATAGATCCATGTTACTGTTGTTCATTTATTCCAGCTGAGGAATATTATTTATTTTATGAGTAAACTACAATTTATGATCCATTCTTATGTTACAGACACTTATGTCAATTCCAGTGTATTATTAATTTAAACATATGGATCCTCGTGCACCTATGTGATAATTTCTCTAGGGTATCTACTTAGAATTCTTGTTTCATAAGAATATAGATCATCAATTTTTCTAGATATTCCCAAATTACATCTCTGTCATATATCAAATGGTCGTTGATATACGAGTGGGTCTGCTTATGAGCACTTTGTATTATCCTGCTGGTCGATTTTTCTATGCCCATGCAGTATCCTGTTTTATTATCATAGCCTGGTAAAAGTTCTGATATGTGATTGAGAAATTCCTCAAACCTTGCTCTGTTTCAAAGTTGTCTCACTATTCTTAGCATTTTGGTATCATCACAGGAACTTTGATAAGTTTATCACGTTCCTTGTTGCAGTTTTGATTGAAATTCCTCTAAAATTTCATTTGGGGAGAATAGACTCAATAACAGTGAGACTTCCTGTCCTTGAACCTGGCATTTCTCTTCATTTGTTTAGGTTTCCTATTTTGGAATTGTATTACAACTATTTTCATGAATGTTTTATATAATTTTGTCAGATTTATTTTTTGGTACCTTTTTATTGATAGTGTGAATGGCATTTTCTACTTTTCTATTACATACTCTAATTGGTTGGTACTATTGTATAGGCACACTATTGGTTTTTTTGGTTGATGTTTTATTCAGCAATCTTATTGCTTCTCTTATTTTAATGACTGCCCCACACCCTGCCTGTAGATTGTTTTTGCATTTTCTATGTAGACCATGTCATCTTTAGATAAGTTTTTGATCCCTTCATTCTTACATGTTCTTTCTTTTTCTTGTCTTCTTTCTTTGGGTAAGACCTACAGTACAGTGTAAAAACAGGAGTTATAGAGGGCATCCTTGTCTTCACCTTAATTTAATGACAATACTTTTAAACATTTATTAATTTAATATTTGCTATGAGACTTTTGTTCACGATGCTTTATTAAATATCATAGTGTTACATTTTACTAGTTTTTTTTAACAACTATGGAGGTGATTATATGGTTTATCTTCTTTAATTTGGCAATGTGTTGTATTATGGTAAAAACTTTTCTGATATAGAATTATCATGCATTCCTGGTATAAATTCTACTTCATCATCACAATTTTAATTTACTAGTAATAAAATTCAGAAAATTTGTACCTATGTTCTTAAGTGAGATTGTTTTGAATAACTTCCTTTTTTAAAGTATTATTCTTGGGGCCAGCTCTGTGGCAGAGTGGTTAAGTTTGCACGCTCCGCTTTGGCAGCCCAGGGTTTTGCCTGCCCCGGGTTTCGCTGGTTTGGATCCTGGGCGCAGATGTGGCACTACTCATCAGGCCATGCTGAGGCAGCGTCCCACATACCACAACCAGAGGGACCTGCAACTAGAATATACAAGTACATACTTTGGGGAGAAGAAGGAAAAAAGAAAAAAAAAGATGGGCAACCGATGTTAGCTCAGGTGCCAAACTTAAAAAAAAAATTATTCTTTCCTATTAGATATCAAAGTCATGTTAGACTCAAAAGTAATCGATTAGTTCCAGTCTTTTTAAAAAAAATACTTTGGAGTAGTTCTTATAAGTAGATTATCTGTTTCTTGGTGGCTCACAAGAAGCTATAGCTAGTATCTTTTGAATTGAGAGATTTAAAAAATAATTGAATCAATATTTAGTAGAGTTTATTAGTCAATTTCAGTAGTGAGTATTTTTTTCAAGAAAATTATCCATTCTATTTAAACAGATAGGCAGAGACAAACTGCTTGTATTTGATAAATTTTGACTTATTCTGAATAATTTTATTCTGAGTAATTATTCAATTATTCTATCCAAATTTTGCATGTTGGCGCATCTAGAAATATTGTTTTTTCCTTCAGTGTCAAGTTTTTTTTTTTAAATCGTGTACTGTAGCAAATTGAATGGGCTAAAATATTTGGATTATTTAATTCTGTGATGAGGGGTAGGGCTAGCATTATGCTTTGTATCTACATGCCCTGAAAGGCTACTTAACTACATAAATCTAAATAGGAATGAGTCTCGTGTAATCTCAATAATAGGCAAATATTCCTTGGCTTTTCATGTTTTCAAAGTTTTTTTTATAGAAAAGATAATTTCTGACATGCCAGCAATGAAATTTCTGGATATGAGGTCTGACTGTCAATTTAGATTTTATTATAAAATTAGAATGCTATTTCTCATGAAGAAATTCTGCTTTAGAATATTATAAAATTTCACACATTAAATGCATGTGCCCTTGAGACTCAATAGTGTCAATTTTAATAAATCACCAAATATCAGTAAAAAGTGGGTACAATAGGTAATTAAATGTTCTAAAATAGTGGTGAACAACTTTTTTTTGCATCATGACAAATTTAGAAAAATTAAAAATGTTTTTGTGTCACATTAATAAATCTAATACAAATTATCTTTATTTTTCCAAGTGAAAGACACTTGCTTTTCAACTTCAATTCTTTTGTCAAATAAAATAATAAGAAAAAAGATAATTAGCTTTATTTTTTTGCTGCTGACATGTTATGTCAAGAGAAGCAGGACACCTGGGAGCAGCTTTAAAATTTTTTCTCCCTTAGATTTTACAGCCCTTTTTTGTTCAGTTCACTTACATGCACTATCTCATTTTAAATTTATTTTTCAGCGTTATCAAGGTATAATTGACAAATAAAATTGTAATATATACAAAGTGTACAATGTGATAATTTGATATGTATATTCATTGTGAAAGGATTCCCACCACTGAGTTGATTAATGCCTCCATTACCTCACATATTTAACTTTTATCTTTTTTGCGTGTGTGTGTGTGAGGACACTTAAGTTCTACTTTCTTAGAAAATTTTGGTTATATATTACAGTATTATCAACTCTAGTCAGCATGTTATACATTGGATTCTCAGACTAACTCATCTTATAATCGAAAGTTTGTACCCTTTACCAGCCTCTCCCTATTTCCCCGACCCACCCCTGGCAACCACAATTCTAGTCTCTGTTTCTGAGTTTGACTTTCTTTTTAGACTCCATATATAAGTTATCCATGCAGTATTGATCTTTGTGTGTCTGGTGTATTTCACGGAGCACGGTTTCCTCCTATTTGATCCATGTTGTCTCAAATGGCAGGATTTTCTTTTTTAAGGTTAATATTCCATTGTGGGTATATATACCACATTTCTTTACCCATTCATCCACCAATGGACCTTTCGGTGTTTCCACGTCTTGACTGTTGTGAATAATGCTGCAGTGAACACGGGAGTGCAGAGATCTCTTTGAGATCATGATTTCACTTCCCTTAGATACATACCCAGAAGTGGGATTGCTGGATCATATGATAGCTGTATTTATAAGTTTGAGGAACCCCCATACTGTTTCCCATAGTGGCTGTACCAGTTTATATTCTCGCCATCAGTGTACAAGAGTTCTTTTTTCTCTGCATCCTTGCCAGCATTTGTTACGTCTTGTCTTTTTGATGATAGCCGTTCTAACAGGTGTGAGGTGATATCCCACTATGGTTTTGATTTGCATTTCTCTGATGATGAGTGATGCTTTTCACCTGCCTGTTGGCCATTTGTATGTTTTCTTTGGAAAAATGTCTATTCAAATCCTTTGCATTTTTAAACTCTGTTATTTGTTTTTTTGCTATTGAGTTATATGAGTTCCTTGAATACTTGGATATTAATCCTTTATCAAGTATGTGATTTGCACATGTTTTCTCCCATTCCATAGGTTGCCTTTTCATTTTGTTGATGGTTTTCTTTACTGTGCAGATGCTTTTCAGTTTGATGTAGTCCTACTTATTTGCTTTTGCTTTGGTGCCTTTGCTTTGGTATCACATTTAAAAAAAATTACTGCCAAGAGCAACGCCAACGAGCTTACACCAATGTTTTCTTCTAGGAGTTATATGGCTTAGGTCTTATGTTCAAGACTTTAATGCATTTTGAGTTGATTTTTGTGTATGGTATAAGATGGGGATTGAGTTTTATTCTCTTGCAAGAGGCTATCCAGTTTTCCTAACCTCACTTATTGAAGAGACTGTCCTTACCCATGGTATATTCTTGGCTCTTTTGTTGTAAATTTACTGACCACACACTCATGAGTTTATTTCTAGGCTCTCTCTTCTGTTCCATTGATCTATGTTTTTATGCCGCTACTATACCGTTTTGATTACTATACCTTTGTAATACAGTTTGAAATCAGGAAGTGTGATGCCTCCAGCTTTGTTCTTTCTCAAGATTTCTTTAGCTATTTGGGATCTCTTCTGGTTTCATATGAATTTTAGCACTGTCTTTTCTATTTTTGTGAAACGTGCCATTGAAATTTTGATGGGGATTGCATTGGAACTGTCGATTGTTTTGGGTAGTATGGACATTTCAATATTATCAATGCTTTTCTAATCCATGCGCACAGAGTATTTTTCCATTTATTTGTGTCTTCTTCAATTTCTTTCATTAATGTTTTACAGTCTTTAGTGTATAGATCTTTCACTTCCTCAGTTAAATTTATTCCTAAATATTTTATTCTTTTTGATGTTATTGTAAATGGAATTTTGTTTTTTAATTTCTCTTTCCAGGCGTTCATTGTTAGTGTACAGAAATAAGACTGATTTTTGTCGGTTGATTTTGTATCCTGCAGCTTTACTAAATTTGTTGATTAGTTTTAACACTTTTTTTGGTGCAAGTGCTCATGTGCCTCTTAAGAATTGCTTCTTTGTTAGCTAAAGTCCCGTGGGACTCCTGAAGGCAATCCCTGCTGGCTGTCAGAGCTAGGGGATTTGGATGCCCATCCCCCAGGTGACAGCCGGAGAAGTTGGAGTGCTCGATGTGTGGGTAAGCTCCTTCCTGGGAGATGCTGGAGACTTGGCCCTATGGTCGGAGTGAGCTGGAGAGGAAGCCGGCCATCCACTGGCTCTTTTGGCTCTGAGGAGGATCAGAGTCAGCACCTGGAGGCGTACTGATTAGAAGCCAGATCTTCAGACAGCACTTGCAAAGTATGCAGTCAAAGCCCTTCCAAGAAAAGACCAGGAACTGGGCATCTGCCTGTTCCTTCTGTGCTGAGCCCTGGGGGACAGGTGTGGCAAGTGCCTACCCCTGCTCAGAAGAGCTTCTTTGTCTTTGATAAGAACTGCTCTAGTCCTCTCGGACTCGGAACGCAAGCCCTGTTGGCTGGCAGAGTCTTTTGGGGGCCTGTCCCTTGGGTAGTAGCCTTAAAAGTTGGAGCGCTACATGTGTGCTCCAACCCCTGGCTCCCCAGGGAGAAGCTGGGAGCTGGGAGTTTCCTCCTGATGGCGTGGTACTGTGCTGGGGGTGGGGTTTCTGGCAAGAGTGTTTCTCAGCCTTTCCTATCGGTTTTGATGTGGGTGTTTTTTTCAGTTGCCCAAAATGTAAGAGTCACTCAACTAGTTTGTGGATTTTTCTCAGAGAGAATTGCTCTGTGTGTAGCTGTATATTTGCTGTGGCCCTGAGAGGAGGCAAATTCAGGAGCCTCCTATGTCACCATTTGGGTCCAGAGTCTCATTTTAACTTTGAATGACTCACTTCTCAAACTTAGAGGCATGAAGTGGCTTGAGGTCCAACTGGAGCTTGGCAGCAGATTTTGTTTTTATCCTTTTAAATGCAGCGTTAACTGAGCACTGCGAGTCAGGCGCGTGGACACAGAGCTGGACGGGTTGCAGCCCCCTTGGGCTTTCTTCTCTCGTGTGCTAGTCTGGGACGCAAGATGGTCCTACCTGTAGCATCACCAGCAGCACAAGCCCTGCAGAAGGGCCGGCTGACACACAGGCAGCTCAGGGTGCTGGGCCTTTGTTAGCTTTCGTTCCTGAAGGATCCAGCTTGCTGTGCACCTTGTCTACAGGCCGAATGACACTGCAGAAAAAAGACTGGAGGGACATACACCAAAACATTCATAGTAGTGGTTTCGGGGTAGTTGAATTAAAGGTCAAATAACACCACATAAAAAATACATCAAATATTAATAGCGGTGGTTTCTGGGTAGTGGGATTACAGACTTGGAATTGTTTTTTGTTGCTTTTCTTTGCGTATTTGAAGTTTTATGCATCTAATAACTTACTAGATTACACTTATGGCCAGAGGACATTTTTATTTAAGAAATTAAAAAGAGCAATAAAAAAGGAACCAATGTAGTTCAATAGCATTGAAAAAAATACTGTTTGGAGTTTATTGAGGCATGATGGATACACAGTTGTCTGAGTTCAGTCAATAAATTGCATGTGGGGATCTTTGGATGAATTTTACTCTCCTTACCCCTTCTCCCCCACAAAAAAACTGAAAGCGAATTTGAATGCGTGTTAGAGTTTATGTGTGCGGTATATACATGTGCGCGCAGACATAAACTTGCGAAAACCTGTGACTTGGAAATTTTCTAGAGTCTTCAGTTAGTCGGTTTGTGTCAATTGCCTGATTTATGAAGTGTGTATGTGCGTGGAATTTGTTAACCTGAAAATAAGACTTTGAAATCTAGAACCGTTTCTAAAACCTCAATTTGTTCATAAGGAAAAATTTAGTATGTTACTTGATATTTTTCTTCTTTTAGTTTCTTAGATTTCCATCTGTATATGTTGCCTGGATGTTCTCATACTGTAGAGAATTCATGATCATATGATCACCAGTGCAAATATTACAAAGCATAATAGTTTGTTTTACATAATTATGTGATAAAAATTTCAGGGCAGATGTTATAAACACACAAACACACACACACACGTAACACCAAAGCTCGGGAGTCCCTCCTGTGCTGTAAACTAATGAGTTCTTACCCCGCTTTCCTTGGCCACGTGACTTTATTTTGCATCTTTCTGAAAGAAAAGAAAAATATCCTTTATATCTCAGGATAGTCAAGACAGAATAAACACTTTGTTAATGGTTTTCAAATCTCTCTTGTTTTTGACTATAGGTTCTTTACTTCAAGCTGTCTACTCTGCCTTCTGGATTTAAGTCCTCAAAAGCAGGCAATGTCAATTTTATAGTCAGATGCTTGGTTGATGTAAATACCCTAGGAAAGCGGAAGCAAATGCATGCCCATTATTTGGTTTGCAACATGCCAAGAATGTTATGGTGGCCCAGACTCCTAACTTCTTTTTTTCCCCTGCAGAATTTCTAAATGTAAAAAAATAAAAAAGGAACAACTTTGTTTGAATAGAATAAAATACCACCACTAAAAATATTTACCCTCAAAATTTTTAAATTAGCTTTGGAGACCAACAAGGAGGAGGAGGTACAGGAATTAGGGTCTAATAGTTTCAGCCAGATCCCAGGGCCTCCTATTGGATTGTTTCCATGTCAGAAATTATTGCTGAAGTCCTTCCATGACCTTGGGGACTTCAGCTGTTGAGGCCTTGTTTTGGATGCATCAGAAAGATGCTCACAGTCCTGAGAGCCTGGAGAAGACTTTGGGTGGCCCAGCTGGTATTTTCCAATTTCCTTGTTAACGGAAACATAGGTATATATTAGTTGCACTTTCCACTTAGATTCTTTTCTACCCTTCTGCCCTTCCTTCCTTTTCACTGTATTCACACAGCAAAATAAGTCAGTTGTTCGGTCTGCAACTTCCCCACAATCGTAGGAAAAAATTAATGGTGAAACGGAAAGAATTTCCACTCTGAGTTAGCAGAGCCTAGCTGCCCCACTGGTTTCTGGAGGGTGAGCAGGTCATCTCTTGTCTCCCATCTCCAAGATGAAAGGCTCCTTTGGTTGCGAAACTGATTTTTTTTTTAAAAAAATGTATTTATTTGTACACGACAAATAAACTTATCCCAACTTTAACTAAAATTCATGTATATATATTCAAACTTTTACCCATGCCAGTTTTAATAAAACTGTAAAGCGTCTCTAGAAGCAAGGCTTGTTCAGGTGACAACTCTTCTCTCATCCCGCAGCATCCTTCAGAGGACACGGATTTAGGAAAATAGGACATTCTGGGAAATGCGACTTCTTAGGTGGACAGTCATGCTTTTGTCATCTTGTGACACTAAGAATAGAATATCTTTCCTGAAATGACCTTTCCTGAAAGTGCAGAGTAGCCTGCATTTTGGAGAACTTGACTAGAACATTTCCCTCTCATTTTCCACTTGTGGTCACTAACGTGATAATCGTCTCTGAGGGTCTTGGTAACACCGCCTTTCCCTGCCTCTCTTCTCTCTCTACACACAAATGCTTTGCACATTGCTACCATAAAAACCTTTTGTGTTACCAGAGTCTCAAAGAAAGATCCTCTTGTGTTACCAATGATGGAAAAAGGCGTAGAAACCCTTGTAAGGGAGCATTCTTTCAGAGAGAAAAGCACTGCAATAAATGTCTACTTCAGCAATTAGAAGTCTAAAATAGTTCATACTGAGGACCTTTCTAGTGATGGTGGACTTGATAGTAAGAAAAGCACAAATGGAGACAATGTAGACACCTCAGGCCTGGCTTCCCAGTGCACATAGCATGAAATTCACACTCCTTCCAATGGTTCTCCTTCATCTGCCATCTTCCGTACCATTCCATACCATTCCTTGTTCCCATCACCGTTCTGCAGACACCCTGCCCTTCTCTGCTTCCTCAGATATTGTGTGTTCCTGCAGGCCTTCACCTTTGCTTGGAATTCTCTTTACCAAGATTTTCCCATAGTGGGTTTCTTACTGGCACACGGAACACAGCTTCAGTATCGTATCACCTCAGAGTGGCTTTCTCCAACACTTAGCTGCCCCCACTGCCCTGTAATTCTACCACACTGGGTTTTTATTTTACTTTTTATGCCTTTTCTCATGATCCATACTTGTGGATTTCTGTGCTTACTTTCATGTTTCTTTCTCCCTCCCTATAATACAAATTCCATGAAAGCAGGATGCTTATCTGTCTAATTTACTATTATTGCTGTAGTGTTGCCCAATAAATAGTATTGAATGAGTGACTTTATTTTTTATTTTATTTTATGTTTTTGAGGAGCTTTAGCCCTGAGCTAACTGCTGCCAATACTCCTCTTTTTCACTGAGGAAGACTGGCCCTGAGCTAACATCCGTGCCCATCTTCCTTTACTTTATATGTGGGACGCCTACCACAGTATGGCTTGATGAGCAGTGCCATGTCTGCACCCGGGATCCGAACCGGCCAACCCCGGGCCAATGAACCGGAACGTGCGCACTTAACCGCTGTGCCACTGGGGTAAGATAGTAAGAGCAATAAATCTACTCTTTGGTAATAATGAACTTGGGACAAGAATTTTGATTCGTGATGACCCAAAAAGAAGTAAATTTGAGGTGTGTTAAAGGGTAGCTTTAATGCACAAGAGATTTCTAAATTATGAGTATCCTGTATTAAAGTTTTAGTCAATATCCAAGGTGCCAAACATGGTCTTTGACCTACTGGCCCTCAGAATTGTTCACCATTAAGTATTTTCCATTATAATGATCATTTTCATAGTTTTTATGTTGGGAGGAAACGGAAGGGGGAGTCTTTCAAGGCATAGATTAAAGGGGAATTTCCTAAAGAACGTTATTGTAGAATTAGCTTGCTGTGAAGTGAGTCATATCGAAGATGTTTAGATCATATACTCAGCAAGTTGTAGTTCAGAATATATTGTTTCCAAATATAAATTAATAACAGTTTTGTACTGGTTTTCACACAAATACTTTAATAATATTAGTTAAAGTTTGTTAAGCCAGTCAGAACTAGGCCTCTGTTTCTTTTAGTAGACTTTAAGGGGAGGCAACCCTCTAAGAGACAAATTCTGCTTGTGATGAGAGGTGAGAATTCACTGGAGGTGAGATAGATCCTTTGGATTCGCATGGCCTTCCTCCTTGGATAGAGCCTGAAATCCTGTCTGCCTCTTATGCCTTTCTCTGGGGACTGGAGCCTTGACAGGGATGCAGTGGCGCCAACTCATGATTCTTGAGAGACCAGTAACATTGAATCCACTGCCTGTCTCCATTCATCCTAAGACTGAGGATGTCTGGATAGTGACAGTGCCCTGCCCTAGAACCAGGAGTGGTAAGTAGGAATAACGGGGCTTGGGTTAGGATTGAGATACTATTTTCTGGATTATTCATTGCGTCTAAATAAAATCTAAAGAAAACGTGAGAAGAAATTATACTAGTTAATATATTAATTAACCATTCAGCAATTTACTTAACATTTAAAACATCTATTAGGGGCCAGCCGAGTGGCATACTGGTTAAGTTTGCTTGCTCTGCTTCAGCAGCCTGGGGTTTGCAGGGTTGGAGCCTGGGGGTTGACCCACGTACCACTCATCAAGCCATGCTGTGGTGGTGTCCCACTTAGAAAATAGAGGAAGATTCACACAGATGTTAGCTCAGGGCCAGTCTTCCTCACACACGCACACAAAAGTAAATTAAATAAAACATCTATTGTATGTCAGGGACTTTCCTTGACATTTCACATACTTCATAGTTTCTACTGCCATTAATTATATATTTACAATAAACGTGAGGCACTTATTACACAAGACTCATGTTCTGTCTTGATTTTTACATATCTAAAATGTTACAGAAATTTGAAAGGTAGTGGTGTCGTTTGCTGGAATTTCTGTTTCTATTTGCGCATTTATTAATAGTTCCTCTCAAGGGTAATTTTAGTTTTGAAAAAAATTTTGACTCTAATAAATAAAAATTATTTTGAAAATGCATATTAATATTCCTCTGTGCTACCTTTTTTTTTTGCTACTTCCTCTGTAACTTAGACAAATTACTTAACTTCTCCTGATTTGAGTTTCTTAGTTTGTGACATTAATAGTTTGAATAACGGGATGTCGTAGGTCCCTCCCAGTTCTGATATTCTATGATTTGACATGTGAAAGTCTTTACATACATAGTGTTACTTGAGGGTGCCATTCAAGATGTGTAAGAACTGCTACAGAAAACCAGGAGGCTCAGATGCCACAAGCAGCTACGTGAGTGTGGCTTTGGAAGAGTGCTGATTGGCGGTGTGAGCAGCAGTGCTGGCTGACGGTGGGTGCAGATGGGTGCTAGGTGTTGCCCTGTCAGGATGCCATTGCCACTGTTGGGTGCTTCAGTCCTGCTGTGATCCACCCTGACTAGCAGAATATGCTGGGATGGGGACTGGAAGGCAGGAGCCAAGACTGGTTCGCTGGCAGGCCCGGCGGATGGAAGGTACCAGGGCAGTGACCTCTGGGAACCACCTGTGACTCCCAGGGCAGTGTTGGCCTGAGTGGCCGAGGGTGGGGTGGCTCAGAAAGTAGTCCTTCTGTGAGTAGCATGTATTTAAATATATATACAGCACAGCCATGCTCCTCCACACCAGCCATAGACTGGCTGAAAATCAGTTCTGGGGGTTATCTTCTACAGCAACTCCCCTTCCTCTGAACTGGGCTAAGATTCATTTAATTGATTCATAATAAAAATAATGTTATATCCTTTGAAAACTAGATGAAACCATTGATTTTCCATCTGAAGGGCTTTTTACAAAAAATAAAACAAATGAATATTTTTTGAGAATCTCCTATGTGCAAGTCTCTGTCCTAGGCACTGGGGATGCAACGATGAAGACAGAGTTCCTAAATCTACAGAGTTTACAAACCTTCCACAGATGAGGGAGGAGGAGACGGGGCCATTTGGAATGATAGACCCAGGTACAGGTTGAGAGCAAGAATCCTGGGCTCCTGTTGCCTCCAAGAGGGACCATGTTAACCCTTCTCCTTGATCTATTTCTAGACGCCCAATCTCACGTCTTGTTTTAGAAGTCTGTCTATCTATCTATCTATCTATCTATCCATTTATTTATCTATCTATCTAGCTAGCTAGCTAGTGTGACAGAGGGATAACATTGGCAGATTGATCAACCTATCTCACTTTATCACTAGGAACACAAATCCACAAAATGTCTGGCAGATCTGGGGGCAGTATCCTTATGTTCACATGTGAATCAAATTTATAATTTCCTTAGCTACATTCTCTGATCCGCCATTGATAAGTACAGCCAGTGACATACGTTGAGAAAGATTGAGGGAAAAAAACGACCCAATCACGTTAGACGTGGGCCTGCTCTGCCCACTCGAGAAATAGGAGCCTCTACAATCACATTGGAAGGACGCAGGAAAGTCCTCTGACCCCAATGTATCTGCCACATTGAAATGTCGTAGTGTCAGGTGGCCTCAATATTAAGCACTTCTCTGGTTAAGTTCCCAGGGCTCTGTCTGAAATGGGTTTACTTGGGACTGACCTACATTAAACTACCATTTCTATTTAACACTTTTGCATAATTTAGCCAATCATTCATCTAAGAAAAAAGGACATGAGGTGGGGAGGAGGGCAGGGTGTGAAGGAACAAACAAAAATTCATATAGAGTTCAAGGACAAAGAAACATTCCTACCTAGCTTAAGGTTATTGTGAACATTAGACAAAATAAAATGAAAATACTTTGTAAACAATAGCATGACAATGTCAAGTTGTCATGATTGTTATCTACTTCAAAGTGTTGCCTACGGCAGATCCAGAGCATAATTATTGAGCCTGATTCATTCTGTTAACAAAAGTGTCCTTGCAGTGAGTCAGAAGACAGACACTTCAATATTATAAAGAGGATATTATTCAAATGATTTTATATTAATAATACCTTACATTTGAATACTTGTTTACAATTCACAAATACCATTTGAAGTAACTGCAATGACTAAGTTGGCTATAATTTTGAAAGCAGCTCTTTTGAAGGCCAAGTGTGACAGACAGAAATACAGAACAAAACAGAATTGGTTTTTGTGATAAATTTAGAAAATCAAAGAAATAATTGGTAATGAATGATTTTTAATAGTAGCTTATTTCTACCTCAATATTCTTTAAAGATCTTGAATTTCAGAAGACATATAGTTGAAATTATTAAAAAACACCTGTTAGGTCTATAGATCTAGTAAAATTGCCTTTTTAATTATGATTATTTAATCAGGTCCATAGAAAGCAAAGGTTATGGATTTCCCCCGATCTAATTCTGTAACTTTCTGTATATAAATTGATAGATATGTATAGGTACATCACACATCCTACTACTTGTCTACAGAATTAAGGGCTCACGATCACCTTAAAATACTACATTAAATTTTGGAGGAATAGAAATAATTTCAAAGATCAAGTTTTAGCACTTCTATTTTAAGATGCATTACATTTTTTCCTACAGTTAATTTTTGATCATTAGTCAAATATGCCAAAAAATCTAATGATTTATCGTGATTATTTTCATAAGGAATTCAGAGTATTTTGAGAATAAAGAGGAGCAGTTATGTACATAATACAAAAACTAAAGTGTAGTTAAAAAATTTAAGCTTACGCCTTTGACTAAATTTTCATAAGGACATATATATAGTTTTAAAAAGATCAAGAAGAAAAGTGAAAAAAATTATTCAAATATATGATTTAACACTGTTTACCCAACTCTCAGCATTTTTATATTTGGATATCTTTTCTTGGCTTTTTATCAGAGCATTTGGTGAAGACGTTGGGAAACATACTAACTTTTGGCTATTGTGAATTAGATTTCCGTTCTTAAAACAATACCCAAGGGATATTTTGTTCCAACATATCACATTTCAATTAAGCAGATTTTCATGTAATTGTCTTGTGTATTTTATGTCAACTGTCGAATAAATATATACCTTAATCTTCTCTCTGAAAGTAATTAAACAAACTATTACACTACTTTTATATTAGAATGTCCTTACTTCAACTAATTAGGTTTATTGGATTGATCTTGACTTATGATGTTTCTCACCTACATTTTCATGTATTAATGTATTTCATGTATTAATCTAACATAGGAAATGCTAATAATCATTAAATAATTCAAGTGAGAGTGTTTCAATTTATTTTTTTAGGTAGCAAGATTGCTTTCTCTTTAAAACTCTTGAAGTTTTACTTTTCAAAAAAATTTTCAAATGCTTAGGGGTTATTTTAGTTATTCTCCAGGATCTTTTGTAGATAATATGATATTTTATTGAAATAATTTTGCTCCATATTCTTACTTTATTTCTGTTCACATCAAAACATATTTTAAACAAATTGATATCTTGTCATTTTAAGAGCAGTCACCACTATAAACAGATCATGTTTAGCTTAGCGTTAATTCCAAGAACTTTAAAGTCCATTGTGAAATGAAAATTTTATGCAGCTAAACAAATAAATATTACATAGGCGGATTGAACAAAGCAGTAAAATGACATCAAATACACTTCATAAGACAGATGTACGAATGCATTTCAGTTCTTTTCTCATCAGTCTCCTTTATATTTTTAGACAGTCTTTATGTGAATACAATGACTTCAATATCAAACATTTTAAATGATGCTTGAAATATCAGTCACTTGACTCTGATGTCACACACAATTAAATCCAACCCATCTTCTCTCAGTTAATAACAGCAATCTCACCAAGTCTAGTGCCTAATTAATACCAGCTATTTGTCACAAAGACGTGACACATGTATATCAGAAAGCTTGAAATATTGTTTTGTGCTGAAGTGTGGCCAACCGGCCCTGCAATAGAGGATCTGCCTTATGTGTGATTGGTTTTAAAGATTTCAAAGGCCCCCGAGTTTCGTGTGTTCAAGCTGGGACGCGACAGTGCATAGAAGGTGTTACTGGTGTGACGGGTCCGTTTGGGCTGCTAAGTAGGAAGGTACAGCTATTCGGAAAAAAATGCAGCTCTCCCTGAAAGGTTCAGACTTGATCATTCACTTAGGGGCAGAAGTAACGATAGAGGCCCTATGGTAATTTGCCTAACCTGAAGTTTTAAAGCTACTTGATGGAGTACACGATCATAAATCGTCTTCTTTTTGTTACAAAAGCATTTCTGCTTCTGTTCCACTCAAAAACTCTCTCTACCGATATTCTATGTACAATTAAAATCATACGCGTCAAAAAAGTAATACTTTTCCTTCTTAAATCCATTTACTGTCTGTAATGAGAGATTGACTTAAAATTAAATAGTAGTTACAGTCATCAAATTAGGTGAAAATGTTTGAGGTAAATATAGGTAGAAAATAAACTGTACAATTTTATGAAAAAATAGATGAAGAAGCAGGGGTTATTTGCTGATCAGGTGCTTAAGAACTTATTCAAATGTATTAACACTTAGTACTCAGATCAAAACATATATCAAGTTATTAGAAATTTCCTTTAAAATGTTCCTAACCATAACCAAAGAGCTACTATATTTTTGTAGCTTAGATTTTTCTGTTACTACTATATGAAAATCTCTCTATAGGGACATGGAGAAAAATTAAGTGCTGTGAAAACATTGTATTAAAAACAAGCATTCTCTTTCTCTTCTCTTTTAAGAAAGGAAGGAAAGAAAAACCGAGAGCAGGTGCCAGCTCCAGAGTAACTGTAGTCGTCCTGCAATTTTCTTCGATCCTCCAGTTTTTCCAGGTTACTGTCCTAGCAGGTTTGGCTTTTCCCCCAGAAGGATGTGTAGTTTTAGGATTACTGGCCACACAGTCAGGTTTACTCCTGCTCACTTCTTATTGAAATCAATGGGGGGAAAGGACAGATTGTAGTAAAAAAAGAGAGAACAGTAAAACAGTGCTACCAAACAGTAACTACTAGAAAATAGAGAGGCTTGAAAAGAACGAAGAGATTCTACTCTCAACAGTCAGAAGGCTCGAAATGATGACTTGGCCGAGGCAGCCGGGTTGAAAGTCAACAATGCTGGTGGACACCAAAGCCGCGGCCAGCAGCAATGTCTCATTCTTTTCAGGCCAGCTCCATTTTCAAAGGGTACTAAGTCCATGTCCTTTTTTCCTTTTCCCCCCAGGTGGGGGTTTAAGGAGTGTTTCTTCAGATATAAATGCAACTGAGGAAAAAAGAGGAAAAAAATCAATAAAAAGCCTGAGGTTTCTTTAGATATGTGATACTTAATAAATGATTGGACCATTTTGATTTTTCTCTGGCCTCACATATAGACACAGCACCCCTCTTCCCAATTTGGAGTACTTCTTTTTCATCTGCCTTTAACTAAATTTAATGTGTTTGTTCCATTAAACAGTCTCTAATTTCTAGACAGTTTTCAAGCCTGGAAAACATAGCAACGTCATTGGGTGTGCTTGGTGTGTTTGAGGGGTACAGGGTGGGACGACGTCTTCTATGTGGACTCTGACAGGGCCTTGGAGCTACTAGGGACCAGAGAATAGTCCCACAAAGGATGGTGGCATGCATTCCCAAGTGCATAACATGGTTGTTCATACGAATGTTGCAGCAGCTTCTATGACCACCAGCTCCTCCATCAGCCTTTCGAACACCACTTCAGCCGGACTATTCCTAGGGGCAGACTGCAGCCGCAGCCCCGGATCCGTTCAAGACTATGTCTTAAGCCAGGTTGGGAGACTAAGACTCTTATTACCTTGGTTACGCTGGAGAGAGGGTTAGGGCGCCCCCCTGAGTATTCCACAGGCAGTTCTAGACGGCTTCAGAAATAAGACAATGATTTCCCTCTTGAGGGAATTATCTTTCTGTTTGTAACTGTGCATTTTTGGTCGCTCCTCTTCTGTTCTGTTTCTTCTTACTCCAACATAAAAATTCCATTTGGGATTAAGTCAGAATATTAAAAAAAAAATAAATTAAGCATCTGCTCTGGTTAAGATACTGTGGTAAATATCCGCCAGGTTGAAGGGAGAGAATCCACTAGGCCTCTGCTCATTTGCTGACAGTGGCTCCTGTTTCCCGGGGGAGGCATTTCGCCACATCTTCTGCTTGGTTGCTGGTAAGTGTGGTGATTTACTCCTTTTAAAGAAGATACTTTTAAGTAATAGACATTCCAAGATTTGTGGGAGCTCACACCTTCAGAAGAAATTAATGTGTTGAAAAATGTGGAGATGTAATTTGATTTTCACAGAGTTAGAGGCTAGTGTGAGGTCCACTGAAATCTACTTTTGTTTCTCGGTGGGTGCTTCCAAACATCACCATTTTGTCAAAATGGGGAATAGATACTATTTTCTCGCAGAATTTCCATCCTTATCTAGCCTGAAAACAAATATTCAGAATATACTGCAGAGTGGTTCTGAAATCTCCCTTGGTCTTTTCATCATTTTTCTTTTGTTTACTGTCTGTGGTTGGGCTTCCAGGTGTCCATATGTGGACCAATAACTTTCAGGGCACATAGTTTGGGGCCCCTGAATTTTCTGAACCAAGATTTGTCAGAGATTTCAGTAACTCACAAGACTTAAACATGGATTGTTTCTGGACTTCACATTTTGTCAGCTTCTTTAAAATTGCAGTTATTTATAGAATACCGCTCAGAAAGTGCTGGAATGTGCAATGTTTGTTAATTGGTTTTATGACCCTAATGGGGTTTATGAATATATATAATTTTTACTCTTTGGGATGTTGAATATGCGAAATTCATCCCGAGCTTGCTGAGTGGTTTCTTGTAGGTTGTAGTTGATTTACTCAGTGTTACAGGTTCGTGCGATGATCATCAACAGTCACCCAGTTCAGTTACTTAACCATAAGTGGACATTTTTTCATTTTGTATATTAAAAAATACAAGGGCTTCTATGGGGTCAGCCTTGTTGCCTAGTGGTTAAGTTGGGTGCACTCTGCTTTGGTGGTCCAGGTTCAGTTCCTGGGTGTGCACCTACTCCACTCATTGGCAGCCATGCTGTGGTGGTGACCCACATACAAAATAGAGGAAGACTGGCACAGATGTTAGCTCAGGGTGGATGATCCTCAGCAAAAAAAAAAAAAAAAAAAGATGAAAGCTTTAAACAAAATACAAGGACTTTTAGTTTGAAGTTACACTAGATAATAAACTTTGACTGATAATGAAAACTCAGGTTATTTATAAATCTTGGCAAAGCACTGGAATTTTATCTATGCTTTAATTAAAATTTCACAGTATGACCCCTTCATCCCACATCATATTTCCAAAAAGGATGCCTCATGAAATGGTTTTATGATGCCTATCTGTTTATTAGGAAGGAAATTTCTACTTTGTCTTTTCATATACATTTTGTAGTTTGGTATCATAAGATAAATAAAAGGAAGTTATTTTTGTGTATTTTGAAAATATACAGTTGATTCTATTAGGCTTAGTAGATAGAGAAAATAAAATATTCTTCAAAATGTAACTCTTTCTTGGTATCTTCAATTTACTGATGACATATATACATACATATATATATATATACACACACATGTTCATTACATAGACCTTATATAAAGGTATGTGATTTACATATAGTTTAAAAATCTAGAAATTTTGATATACCAATGGAATCTTAAATTTATGAAGGGATAGGCTAGCATCATTCCTTCTTTGGTGAAACAGATACATTGGCTACAGGTCTAGTCAGAAAAATGCCAAGGCATCAAACAGGAGTGGTCAAGAATAGGGCTTTGGTTGTATAAACAAAGAGATTAAGACTTGGGATACAGTAGACAGAGCAAACAGGAAGCAAGATCAGAAACAGAGCAGAACATTAGACTCAGATTGCCAGGTCAAAGTCAGGCTCACCACAGAGCAAAGCCAGGTTGGCCAACCAGAGTCAAGAACCCTGGAGGTCAGAGTCAGGAGGGCGATGGGAAGCACCATGATTCAAGCACACAGACTGGGACAAGGTGGGGCTAGGGAGGCAGGACCCCAACTGGGAGGTGATGCCCCCGGTTCTCTGACATCTGGTTACCCCTGCTGTCTTCAATTCCTCTTGACCCTAGCTCATAGGTTAACCCCTGCACGCCCAGTGTGCTTACTTCCTGCAGAGTTCTAACATTTAATTTTAATACAAAGTTGGGTGACATCAAAGGCAACCTCATGCCCTGTGTTTCAGTATCTTCTCGTTTGTGTTTTTACTGATGAAGCATTAAGGATTGTACCCACATATAATATATTCTAGGAAAGTTGTTTCCAGAAACGAAATGCCACCATCTAAATAACTAATAGTTCTCTTCAAATGCCTGGAGTGTGAGAAATACATACATAACACGCATATTTAAACTGAAGAATGCTAGGGCTTTGAAAGGGCTGACCGTTATAAACAACTGCTAATTCTAATTAAAACAACAAATAGCCTTTACTTGATTATGTTACAGAGGTAGTATTTAAAATTTTTTTTAAAAAGAAAATGAAAGACCAAGTCTTCTCTGACTTATATAGTGACCTATGAACTTAATTTTCCCATAATCGAATTTCTTGGACCACAAGTTACTTACGCTTCTCCTGTGGAGACTGAAATATGCAATGACATTTGTTTTTACAGTGCTTTAAATGTTCGTGATATATTGTTTCGTTATTTTGTTATATTTAGACACACTCTGGACAAATGCTTAAATTTAATTTACATATGACACACCCTTCACATGTGAGCTCAGTCTATTGCTTTTCACTCTATCTATCATGGACCCAAATAGGAAGTATGAAATCGATCTATAGAAGAACTTCCTTGGAGAAACTTCTAAAAAATTTTGTTTTGTAATTTTTTCAGCTTTTAATAGAGTTATCTTCATCGGCTCTCCTTATAGTCAAATGTTCCAGCACCCAAACTCAATAAGTAATCCAAATTACTTCCTAAGAGGTTAATGGTGGAGTCTTTCTGGGTTTGCAGACTTAGTCATGTGATGAGCTGAAGCAGTGGAGTAATAAAAGTGATAGTGCCATTTTACAAACTGAGAACCTATAAAACAAGTAAATAATCTGCGCTGTGCCCACTAAATTTGTCTTGTTCTCTAATAAAAAAGGCTTTTGTTTGAAATAAAAGTGAAGGGTTGCTTTGTTAAATATTAAATTCTAGGAGATTAAAAATGTAATTTCCTTCCCTTCTCTTGGTATTTTCTTTATCCTATTAAATGGCATTCTTGAAAATCATGATTGTATTGTTTATTTTTTAAATTAAAATGCTGTAACAACTGCCGTGTTTTTGCATTGTATGAATATTTTATTGTATGATGAAAAAGAATGATTGTGAAAGCCTTAAAATGCTCAATTTTTCGTTTAAATATTTTACAAGGAAAACCCCACTGAGATATATCTTCTTTTCGGGTGCCCTGGTGGGTCTCACAGAAGGGAAATGCAATATATAGAGTTCTACAACCCAGTGCATTTAAATTTCATAAAACAGAGGGACAGAGACGGCTTTCTGTTCTAAGTGGGGTATGGACATCTTATCTGGGTGTTGTGTCTCAAACCCAAGGTTTTGCTCCCTCCCTGTAGGGAAAGATGACTGATCTGTTTTCTCTTCAAAGTGCCCCAAACCCTCTGCACTGAAGTTATTAAATCAGTCAGAGTGACAATGGACCATGCATTCTGTTTATGCACATGGGAGGGCTTGATTTATAATATCTTTTATTTCTAGGTACTTCTTTATAAAGGAGAAACAGACTTATAGTTCAGATGAGACATCCACATTTGTGCCCCTTTTATAATTATTAAGTTTGCTATATCATTTTCCTATGAATTTCAATTAAATGAAAGACCTGGCATGGAAAATGGCATAATTAAATTCAATTTTTAATTATTGCCCTCCCTCAAATTACAAACATTTGTGGGATTTTTCATATAGTGTGAGTTTAATGACAGTGTTTACAGCCATGATACTACACTGGCACTTTATAGTTATGAAGCACTTATAGGTTTGAAACAGTTTGGACACAGTACTAATTTTCGATGGATAAAAAATTTGTTTTTTTAAATGTCAATAATATTTTCCCATGGAAAAATTAATTTTACTTAAAAGTTAAAGTATATGGTATTTGGGACTTTAGGGGTGAAACAGCCAGAATTTT
The DNA here is from genome assembly GCF_021613505.1 of Equus quagga. Taxonomy (NCBI): domain Eukaryota; kingdom Metazoa; phylum Chordata; class Mammalia; order Perissodactyla; family Equidae; genus Equus; species Equus quagga. The sequence goes on along the minus strand of NC_060267.1, from coordinate 179,148,989 downwards.
ACAGGATTTAAAAAAATGGATAAAAGGAGAAAATGGTTAAAAAAGAAACTCCCAAACATTAATATTTTTAATATAAAATTTAAATCTTGTTTGATGGCTGCCTTTGAACATAAGGAAACAAATGAACTATCTGGCTGTTTCCTGTTGTTGCTCCTGACTTTAAAGACAGCCAGAGCAGTGGTGTCAGAAATCCAATGGTGTCCCAGCTATTGTGTTTCCTTGTCCTAAAGATAATATTCTTTTTAGCACGTGGTAGCAAAATCTTCTTTTGTAGTATCTCAATAATCTTGTTTTTGACAAAATTATGTTTTGTCAAGTGTGCTGAGCCAATCTTGAGTATCCATAAATCCAGAGTCGAGTATATAAGGATAAATTTTATACCGACCGTGTAAGCAGAAATAAACTTCCTATCTGCCCATCTAACATACGTTTTCTGTTGTATTGACTTTGTTCTCTATCATCTCACACAGAAATCAAACTTGGCTCTTCATTTCTTGGCTTCCATCTTCTTGGCAACTTTCTGGAAGCAGAAATAACGTTTTATTCTCTGTTAGGTAATTGAGATAGATTCAGATTGAATTTATAGAGGATTTAGCAAGCGCTTAATTTCCACTCGAAGAAAATAACATCACTAGAGAACTTGATGAAACGTGCCCTTTCTCTCTGAGCCTGTCTTCAGCGTGCGTGTGCTACGCTGGATGCGGCTGTGTGTACAAGGGTGCAAGGGGCTGTGCACACAGGTTCTGGAGATTCCAGAGCAAGTTAACTCGCTGCGTTTCTGGAACAGTAACACATCCCTCTTAGTAAACTTTATTATAAACAAGTCCTCTGTGTCGGCATACATTAGAAATAAAGTACTCAGGAATACTGTAAATTGCTGGCAAGAGAAACAGTCATGGAAATATTTTGCACTTGAAAGTGAGGGGCAGGGCGGGGTAGCAGCGAAGAGCACAGGCTCTGAGGCCAGACTCCCTCCGCTCTCCTCCTGGTTCTCCTACTTCCTACTTGGTGACCTTGGGCTGATGACTTAACATGGCTGTGCCTCTCTTTCTCCATCTGTCAAAGGAGTTTAATAATGACAGTACTTATCTCGAAGAATTGCTGTGAGTATTAAGTGATACGTATAAAGCTCCTGGAACACTGCCTGGCATTTTTAAGCATTAGATAAATATTCACTATTATTTTTATGCTTATGTACATATTCAGGGTATTAATTACATTTTTTTTCTTTCAAGGAATTGACACTTTTCAAAGAACATCATGGAAAGAATTACCTAAATAAGTTGGACTTGGCACGAGTTCTAGTCTTTCTAAAGTTCAAGTGCTGAAAAAATTCCCCTCTTTAGCTTCTCCGTTCTTTTTCTATCACATTTGCCTCTTGTGTATGTTATCATGGAAGAAACTTTCTATAAATGCTGCAGACGGGGCAGAAGCACCCACCTTTTGTTATGGGTGCCTACTGCTCAACCGGCCTCTGCCACAGATGTGTAGCACGTGTGAGTCAGAGAGAGCATGCAGCTTCCTCCCTGGTATTATCCAAACCTATGTGGCAATTAATTTGATCATAATAGGATTCTCCTCTGTCCCATTTGCTGACAATCTGGAGTTTATAAATTGCCAGTTGAAAAGTCACTGCTTACCACTGAGAGACATTCTTGCTATGTCTGTATCTAGCCAGAACAAATTCAACTGATGCAGGAAAAGACGAGTTGGGTATAATTTGCAGTAACTTTAAATTATAGATATAGTTAGATATAACTTCTGTCTGTCCCAAGAAATTAATTATGAAAACAAAATGGTACATAATGTTTGAAACATACATTACTAAAAGCCAAAACAGGCACCTAAGTCAGACTTCCTGTAGCACAACTTTATGTATCATTAGATCCGTGTTTCTAAATTCTAATGCCAAGGTGCATATTACATCTTAGTAGCTCTTAATATGATTACAAAAATGGTATGATCCAATTTTAGTGTAGTTTCTAGTCTAGTAAGTTTCAGTTTGCTTAAGAAACTTATAATGGAGTCATTTCACTTCTGTCAGTCTTCATTCAAATCCACCAAATTAATGATATTTTTCTTATTGTAATAAAGATTTTGCATTGCCTTGCCGATGAAATTACGTATGTTTGCAGACCCCAGAATGTTGTTTGGCCAGGCAAAGTGCCATCACCGTAGAGCTGTTATAGGATTGTGAAGTACTCCCTTCTGCTAGAGGCCCATCTGATGCTAGAACCTGTAGGAGCCTTGGTATCTCCTCAGTATCAGCTGTAAGGAGACGTTATCCAGGGATTTTGCAAACAGCTTAGAAACTTCTAACCTATCAACACAGAGAGTTAGCCATTTCAGAGGAGAGATGTCAGATCCAGCATGCTCGTTTTTCCGTCTTATAAACAAGAGTACAGTGATCTAACCAGAACAATCAAGGGCGAGTATTAGTCCTCCCACTGCCTCCTTGTGTACCTTTGTCTTACCTAAGCTTACTCCTTTGATAACTATCACCCGCGCAGGCCTCTTTCCACAGCAAAAGGTCTTTTCTTTCTAATGATGCCTAGTTAAGGAGGGCTGCTTTTCAAACTTTGATGTGCATCTGAATTATCCACACCAGGGGATCTGGAAGAAACTGATTCTGATTCAGTAAGTCTGGAAGGCTGAGATTCTGCATTTCTAATAAGCTCCCAGGTGATGCCAATATCACTGGCCTGGCTAGGAAAGGACTTCCTGGTTTAGGAAGAACTAGGGAGATACTTGGGTTCTCAATGAAACCCGGGCTTCCTCTGGCTCTTGAGTCAGTGGCTGGCTGGCTGAAGAGGAATTGGGGGGCACCGGGAAGTGTTGATGACCGTATGCTCATGCAGAGTGTCTCCTGTAGCCTCTTCCTAGCATAGCACTTTTCTTTGCCTTCAACAACAGTCCTCTCAGGGTGAACAAGGACAGAGGAGGTGATGTGGGCAATCAGTGGCCTCACAGAATTCAGGTGGTGACCAGAACGGACGAGGGGAGGGCCTAGAAGTAAAGCCAGTAAACGCAAGGCTACAGCCTTGCCTGGCCCACCCTCTCTGTCTACCCCACAAGCTGGGGATGACTTGAAATGGTGCCGTGAGCAGCGGCATGGTGCAATGCGTGCAACAGGAGGGCTTTGAGTTGGATATATTTGGATTTAAGTTTTGGATTTTGTGAGTCTCCTACTTACCAGGTGAGTAGCCATGGGTGAGTCCCTGCCCTCTCAGACACAACTTACTTATTAGTTAGCCAGAGACTACAGCTGCCTGACAGGACAAATAGACGCAGCGATCAAGCGAAAAGCAAGTACGAACTGTCAAGAGCCATGACAACGGACTTTAAAGAAAACAGATTATGGCACATTTAATAAATATTTGTTGGATGAGCTTTCTTAATGAGTTCGCTTTGGCAGTTCAAAACAGTCTCTTGGTCTAGCAAATGTACTGCTGGCAATTGCTACAACCAATTATCACTCTTTTATTTTGGAGTGCTGCTATTTCTTAGATTTAAAATGGCTTTTCTCTGGATGAGAATCACGGTGCCTCTGCTCTGTTCCACCATCTCTTTTTCTTTGTTTTCTCAACATTCTGTTCAGCATGTGCGGAACCTCAGGGTTCCTCCATGCTGGGGACCTCCAGGAGGCCGGGGTGGCTGCCCCTGTCATCCTCCTTCTCTTGGCTGGGAAGAGAGTGGGTGTGTGTTTATATGGCGAGCTGAATAACAGATTGAATAGCAGCTTCATGTTATTCAAGCTTGGCTCCTCACCTGTGAGGAGACGCATTGGGTTTCATTTTTCTGTTGTTCCCTGGCAGCATGTCAGTGGGGTGGCAAAATACCATGGCAGGTTACCTATTTGTAATGCAAATGAAGTTTTTGAGGATGTGTTGCTTTGTCCTTTTTTATGTGGATTGTTAATCCATAACGCGTTGCTGCTTCTCAAACAAACCTGGGCCTTCTGGTGAGGAGGTCCAGGGCAGGGGCAGAAATCGACTGATTCCTACTGTCCTTTCTTGAAGTCTCTAACGGAAGTGGAGCCTGTCAACGGTTTTCTTTTTTTTTTTTTGAGGGAGATTAGCCCTGAGCTAACTACCTCCAATCCTCCTCTTTTTTCTGAGGAAGACTGGCCCTGAGCTAACATCCATGCCTGTCTTCCTCTACTTTATATGCGGGACACCTGCCACAGCACAGCATGCCAAGTGGTGCCATGTCCGCTCTGGGATTCGAACCAGCAAACTCCGGGCCGCCGAAGCAGAACATGCAAACTTAACTGCTGCACCACCGGGCTGGCCCCCTGTTGACAGTTTTAGTTTGGGTAAACTATACTATGTTCCTAGTACCTGAGCTTCTTCAAAAGCAGGAAGACTTTCCATTTCTGGTGACTGATGAATGCTAGTGATGATAATGGTGATGACTCAGGTTGCTATATGGGTCACCTGTTCTCACATAAAATTAACATTTTGGGCTATGTGTTTTGGATTGTGGAGAATGAACGTTGATAGTGACAAACATGACTATTTGATCTGGCCTCTTCTAGATTTCTCTCATTTTAATATTTCCTGAGCACTTAGTGTATGCCAGATGCTGTGGCAGGTGCCAGTGTTACCAAGAAAAGCAGGTTCCTGCCTTCAAGGAACACGAAGTCACTGATAAAGTGTTACAGTCACACCTAGGCCTGGGGACTAGTGGCCAGGAAGGTTTCTTGGTGTAAACGACAGAGGAGCTAGTAAATGTCAGTAGTCAACAATGCAAGCCTTGGGGTATCCAGTTCTAGCTGTGTAACTTACAGGTTGTGCGGCTGAGAGCCTAGAGCAAGATATTTATTCTCTCTAAGCGTAGCTTCATCATATTTCAGATATGGGGAAAGAGACCTTACTCTCAGGATGGTTTTGAAGTTTAAATCCAATGACAAGTGTAGAGCAGATCACAGTGCTAGCCCGCGATAAGCACTCAATCAAAGGTAGCTGTGACAACTGTTAGGATGAGTGTTGACTTTATGCTTTTGTTTGAATGGATAATTGTGAAAATGTTTTTACAACCTCAAGTTTCTTGGACCTTTCATGTATCTGCTCAGTCTCTCCTAATTTTAATCATTCATCTACACAGTCTATTCTCAAAGAATCCTCCAAGGATGAGGATAATTGGCTTGTTAGCTGGTTTATTTCCAACTTTGCAACTCCCAGTTTAGAGACAACCATAGGGAAAAATGACCAGAGGAGATGGTATAAGGAGAAATCACGACATTTTGCGACAACCTTTGTGCGTGGTGTTAGCAGGCCTTTGTATGCGTGTGGACAATGGGCTCTTAGTAAGGATTTGGAATGAGCTGACCTGGGGATTCTTAATGAGCAGAAATGCTCGTTAGGGCTCTTCTAAGGGATGATGAGGGAAATACTTGGACATGGGTAAACATGCCACCTGTTTGCATATATTCACTTGGGCCATTTTTTCCACGGCGTATTAAAATTGGAATCCGCGCAATGAACTCCACACAGCAGTGCAAGTGGTTGTAGCAGCTCTTGCTCAACGTCTGTCTCAAGTTGGGCCAATGACCTTGAGGCTCCTAGCTGGGGCTGAAACCACCTGGGGCACTTTAGAGGCATGGAACTCAGGTTTTAAAACAATCATGGTAACTCGGTTCATATTGGTTTCAGCAGATGTATCAGGAAATAATTGATAACCCACAAATATTAGTGTCACCTAAGAGTCCACACAGTGCATTAATATACCTAAATTGTTCAACTATGTGGAAAGATGCACGGACTATAGGGTTATACATGTGTAGGAACTGAAACATACTTGGGTGACAGAAATGAGTAATCACATCAACTGGTCATAATTAGTTTAAATGAGCATGTTTCCTTTAATTATTTTCTGATGTTTAGTAACTGGTGTACTCGTTGTGCAGAACATTGCATCATTGGGTATTACTGTCAGTCATGGTATTTTTGGGAGACAAACATGTTTGCATTTTGTTCTCATCTTCTGGTTTTGAAAGAATTGTTTAAGCCCTGTATTATAAACATAGGAAAAGGTGAAATTATAGCACATGCTGTATTTTCAATGTGTTGATTTCTCTTTATAGTTTGGGGAAACTTTGAGATGTTTGTAGCTTAAGTATCTACTTGTGAGAATTGTTTAAACACTTATACAACGCAACCTTACCCCAAACAGGGTAAAGAGAGAGACTCTGCCTGGATAATATACATTTAAAATGAATAAATGGATTTAAGTATTGATAATTACCACAATATCATGGAACACCAAGCCCCCCTAAGAAATGTGTTAGTTTGGAGCAAATTTTAAAATCTGTGTTTTGAAAATATTTCTTGAAAACTTATGTCTATACCTTTGGAAAGTCTTTAAATTAGGTTTACATTATCTTAAAAAGTAGATTAGATGCTATTGGAAAACACCTATTCTGTCTTGATTTTTCTTATTAAACATAAGTCAAGCTGGTTCTCAGAAACATTATTAGAATCACAGCAAAGCACGAAATCTCGCGTAGAGAATTCATTTAATTATCTGTGAACATGAAGATAGAATGGTCATAACATAAAAATCAATTATTCTAATAATCAAGTGGTCTGTTTTAAACTAGTGCAGAAAAAATGAGAAGGCAAAGCAATGGGACTCTGAAAGAGATTTCATTGTAAGAATCATGCTTTGATATGTTTACTAATGTACTATTATTGATGGAGGCGAGTTGATAATTAATACATGTCTGTTGGACAAAAGCTGCATTTGTTGCCTCAAACCATAAGAATTGATTGCGTGAGTTCATTTGTCTAATGGGAGAGCACAGTTACCAAACCAGCAGATATCGTCTTTCTTTGGTGGAAACCCTGTAATGCAGCCCTAATTCTTACATGGCAGATTCTGTTATTTCCTTGTAGCAGGCCTGATAATTACATGAGACAATTATGTTCATTTAAAAAATATAATTGTTAAAAAAATATAATTCAGAAATATTGAATAATTGTATATCACTTACGTGCTAGAGGTGGTTTAAAATAATATATTTATGATATTACAAAATTAAGAAATACGACATTCTGAATTTGGTATTCTTACCCTAGTCTTTGAAAACTGACTTTTGAATTTACTTTTGGACAGGATAATTATTTTGAAGGCATTGTTTTTTATTTTGCTGTTGTCACTGATTTTTACTGTTTAGTAAGTAAACTAACAAAATTTAGTTAATCTCTGAGATTTTTAATGTACCATATCATGTTACAGGGAGCTCTTAAATGATCCTTTCCCAGTAAAAGCCTGTATTGCTAAATAATTTTAGAATAAATATCACTTTCCTTTAGCGTGATTGAACAGTAAAAATATTTTCCCTTTCTTTGGATTAGGAGGAAGGAAAACCCACAAGACATAGCTGACTTTTTCTTGACAGTTGCTTGGAGAAAAATCTGTAATAACCAGCACAAGTTCTGTGTGCAATGGTTGAAAGCCAATTGCTTTGTAGAAAAATAGATCGTAGTTGTGAGTCTCCTCAGCTGTAAGGCCTCGCTTGTAAGATTCCAGTCTCTGAAATGTAACTTTTTTCCCCTCCTTTTTTGCTGGATGAACAGCCTAATGTTCCATGCACTGTACTGGAAGTAGCATTTTATGCAACATTGAAAGAGTCAATTAATTTGCATAATTTCATGAGTATTACCATGACTTTAAGGTAGGCTAACTTGCTCCGGAGCCTCGTCTGCCCAATATATTTTTTTTCTATTTTGACAAATTAATCATTTTTAAAAACAATTAATTATACTTATGACAAACTGAACCCTATACCCAAGGGTCCTAAATTTTCATAGCAGAAATCTAATATTAATGTGAATAAGATCAGTGATTTAGTGAGTACCTTAACAGTCAACAATGCCTAAGGCTGAACAAAATTAATATTTTGTTTTCCATCTGGAGACTTCAGTAAAATTAATGAGGAAGGGGGTCTTATGGTAATATATAATAGACACAAATTCACTATTTTCAAACTGGGCATTCTGCTTACATCAGAGTTCAGATATTTTGTGTTCTTTTCACCAGACTGTGTTGGCAGAATCTGTTTTCTTCCTGAGGGAAAAATGGGTACTAATTACTTTCAGTGCTTTGCTGTATTGGCCCAATTAAGAAATTAATTTAGATGATATATTTAGTGATCAGCGTGATTTCTTTTTAACAAAAGCTTTTAAATAAGTATAGCTTTAAATATTTTAAAAAATTAACATTACACTATCAAACACTAATTACGTATATGACAAAAAATACTAAGATAAGAAACAACCTGAAGTTTTTTCTTAGTTTCTCCAAAAGGTGCTATGCCAGTCTTAGAACTGTATTGGGATATCTTCTGGAAAAACCTGACTCATTTCTTTTTGTAACTTGCATATTTTGGGATAATGCTTAGAGATATTCTCTTGATGGTCCTGGACTAAGATAATATTTAGAATTTAGTGAAAACAAATAGAATAAATCTAGTAAAACACATCTAGCTTTCCAAATGCCCTAGTATCAGTTTTACAACTTGGGTTAAGTTACACCCTATGAAGAAAGGACAGTTCATGTTTCGAAACATTTCTAGGGAGTTAAAAAAATCACCGTCTTCCATTCTTAGACTTATGTCTCTGTTCATATCGACATGGAGTAGCATTTGTGAAGTCGCATTTTTGTCTGTTTGCAATTTCTACTAAATGTTTCACAAGATAGTTTTGATCTTTGAAAAGAACTGTTGGTAAGTACATAGTTAGGCAAGTGTACCGAATAGCATGGATGCACTTCTTATATCAAAATAATAGACAAATACTTTTGGCGTCTACAGTAATTATCATGTATCTCTTAAGAAAAATCATAACTGAGCTCAGTGGTTCAACTGTGTGTCTGTTTTGCCACTACATTCATGGCAAATATCCTTCGTTTTGGCATTCAACACACATTTCAATTTAATCAGTCAATCACTTAGTAAATTTTAGAATTTACATGGTATACTAAATTATTTTGCTTTTTTCCCCCCCATAGTTAGGAAATGATCGTCTATGGATCTTATATCTTTTAAGCAAAAAATTCTCTTTCAACCCTTAAAAAAAACAAAGCATCTACATTTTGTGTAAATCTGCATTATTAATTCACTGTAAAATAGATCCAGTTGGAGTACTTGTTTTTGCGTTAAATTAAGCCTTTGATGTTCTTTAATGCTTTGATTTAGCCTCTAATTTGTCAGAGCACAAATGCACCAGCAGCTGTTAAAAATATCACTTTTGCGTTCTGTTCCTGGCCAATAAAATCCCTACAAGTCATCTTCCTATCTGGCTGCACAAAATAGCATTGAAAAAGTAGTCATCGCTTTGAAGTATCACTCCAATTATAGGTTTTAACCCCATAGGTCACAGTTAGATTATTTATACAATGCCAGTGTAATTCTGTCTCAATTCCAGGCTTTCTGTGTGTCTAGAGCGTTCACCAGCTCCACCGGAGGAAATCTCAGTCGGCTGCTATGATGGCACTGACCTGTGTTTGATAGGGTTAGACAGCGTTTGGCTGATTCCTGTATATTTTGTGCATTATTTAACTTTCTAAAACATATTTAGCAGCAAAAGCAAACTACACTAGGATTACCTTTTCCTTCTTTCAGAAATCAAAGAACTAAGATGACTTTTCATTGCTTGGTGATAGCGATTCTATCAGCTGGACGATACATATGCATGTATGTATGTTCGTACCGTGAGCCAGTAAAACATCTTATTTGACAACCATTAATGATTTGGGGATCTTTCATTGTAAGTTTAGTCATGTGTCTCTTTATGCTCGGGTTAAGTGCCAGTGTTGATGCTTGACAGCAAAAATGGACAAATCCACCATGCTGGTTAAATTGTCTAAATTTATTACATTAGACATTTCCTGGCAAATGCATCTGCCAGCAGGAAATATAAATGCTACTTTTGCATCAAGGCAACTGGCTCTGTCATTTCTGGCTTTTTGATAATATTCTGAACTGCATTTGCTTCCAAAAAAAGATTGTGATACAACATGTTTTTAATTCGTTGTTGTGCTGACAACTGATAATTAGAAGGAAGTTCATATGATGCTAAAGAGAAAAACAGAAGAAATCACCTGCCCGTGGAAGTCGAATATGATCTTTCCCCTTATGATATTGAGACACACACACTCCTGCTCATGGGAAATTTTATGAGGTAACAAATTTTCACAGTAGGTTGTTTTAGAATCAACTAAATACGTAGAGCCTTTTGATTTTTACTTATGAAGTAGAAAATATACTTTGATGGTTTTTTTTCTCTTTCTCGTCTCCTTCCTTCCTTTTTAAATTCAATGCATATATTAAAGAAAACAACTTTTACATATTTGGCAACTTTGCAGAATTACATGACTTGGAATTACGGGTTGGGTGTTCACTCACCTACTTATAAACTTTTGTATACAGAATTTTGAGATATTGAGAAAATAGGGTTGTTAGTTGTTGTTCCAGTTGATTATTCTTACTTACAGCACTGCAGATGACATGCTTTTCAAGACCCAGAATGGATCTCTGATTGTTTAAAAAAGAAAGAGAAACAAAAGCAAGTCAACATTTTCGACTTCACCCTCTTATTTTACTTAGTAGTAACACATAACATTCACATTACTTTAAAACTGGTGTAGTAAAATGGACCTGAATAATACATTGCGGTCCTGACCAGAAGATGTTTGCTTACCCACATAAAGTAATTTGCTTCGTAGCACAGCTGGGCTCCCTTTTGCGAGTGTTTTATTTTTCATGAAGTAAAGAGAAAATGTTATTTTTGTAAACCAATGTTTTAATCTAATTGATGACAAGTCAATGGGCTAGAATAGCAATGGCTGCCTCAAAACACCTCAATTTGCACATTTTAGGGCCTACTAAGCTGGGGAACTGAAGCATGAGGCAAATGAAAAAATATGAAGTTCATAATCTAGGGAGACCTGCATGTGTACAGCCATAAAAGCCACAACTGCCAGCTCAGGTGGAAAAATGTTGAAGTGAGAAATGTATTCAATAAATAGAAAACACAGCATGGAGCTGAAAAGTGTGCATGAGAAACTGGTTAGGAGATTCGAGTAATGGAAAAGGAAGCAGATGGAGCATGAGTGTACATTAAACAGTAGTGTTCATAGCTTGTGACATAAAGTATTCCTCCGGGAGTCTAATTCTTAACTATCTTCAAATTCATTCAATTTAAAATATCATGGTCTTGTTATCATCTAATTTTGCAGAAATTTTATTGAAAATATTATTGTGATGGACTGCGTTTCATAGTTGAAAATGCTTTCTGATGGAATAGACTAGATCCTGAAAGTTGATAGCTTGATATTGCTGTAACTTTCCTTTATCAAGTTCTACTTGCCTTGTTAGAGGTACATGGTTTCAGCACGTGAGCTTGTGTCTGTCTCAAAGGCATGTGAAGGTGCAATTGTGGCACTTGCGCATAGAACAGGAAGCCATGCACTTGTATAGATGTGTTTAAAAGACACTTCCAACTATCTATGGAAAGTGTCAGGATGCCTAGGACAGAGTGTTGGCTCCATAAGATAAAATAAGAAAGGAGATAGTGTTGGTTGGTTTTTCACAACGGCAGAATTCTGTTTCACATGAAAACATCAGAATTTCCATTCTGGGTTATTTGAGTTCATCCATTTGCTTTCTCTGCTGGGGATACACTGTGAGAAAGATAGTTGATCTCTTTTGCTCATTCTCATGCCAAAGTTTAGTATTTGGCTTTGTTTTGCTTAATAATTCATGATGGATTTTTACGAGTCCATTTTGTAAATTGTGTTTTTGAATCTGTGTTTTTCATCTACGTTTCTTATGAGCAAAGAGTTACAAAGTATATTTTACTGTCAAAGTAATACTTTTCATTTGTCTCAAATGCATTTTTCTATAGAGTGCCGAAAGCATAGATTTGATGGAAAAGTATGTATTCCTACTTGTCTGTTATGATATGGTTTTAATCTATAAAATATTTCTTATATGCAGGCTCTTTATGCTAAAGAATTTTCATGTTTTTCCTTCCCTCATTTATCTTTTTTTCCTTCTCTCCAGCTTCACTTCTCCCATTTCATTTCTGGTGCGCACTTCCCATAACACTTCCCGTCAATTTCTGATAATTTAGCAAGCTGAAAAATCAAGTGCCTTGCTTTCTTCCCTATCCAGAAGCAACAAAAACAAGCTGACCCTACTGGACATAGGGATTGATCAAACCATTTGTTTTCACACATTTTAGTTAATCAGCAGTTATTGCTCTTTTATTTTATATGTATTCCTAATCTTTTTTTGTTTGTAAACCACCTCATGGAAAAATCTGTTTTCTTTTTTCCTTTTTTCCTTCTATCTAACATTAATTCCTTCCCATTTCACCTCTTTTAGAACATTAGGTGGTTGAGGCTGGCCCGGTGGTGCAGTGGTTAAGTTCACATGTTCCGCTTCGGCGGCCCAGGGTTTGCCGGTTCGGATCCTGGGTGCGGACATGGCACCACGTGGCAAGCCATGCTGTGGCAGGCGTCCCACATATAAAGTAGAGGAAGATGGGCATGTATGTTAGCTCAGGGCCAGTCTTCCTCAGCAAAAAGAGCAGGATTGGCAATAGTTAGCTCAGGGCTAATCTTCCTCAAAAAAAAGAACATTACGTGGCAAATCCTCTGGTATCTGCATTCCTTCCTCTGAATTACGTAATCTCTTGCTTTCAAATACGTGCAAGTGTCTCATATAGAAAAACGACTTTTCTTGTAGCTCACTGCCTCTTGGATCTAGTCCTCTGTTTTCCTTTCTTTTTTTTTGTATGTTTTTTTCCCCTAGTGCTCCACTTCACTCACCAAACACGTGCTCTGTAACCCTTTGAAATTTGACCTCTGTCAACCTGAAAATGACAAAATCAAAGACTGCTAATTACGATATGCCAATATCTTTTCCTAAAACTTTTTTTCCCTACAATTCTCTTCTCTTTTCCTACCGATTACCATCTCTCCTTTGAAATGCTCCTATTCTTGGGCTATTCTAACTCTTTTTCTTTCTTCTTCCTCTGTGTATCCTCCAGCTCTCTTACTGACTCACCTTTGTATTGCCTACCCTGGGACCCCTCTCCCACATCAGAAGCTCAGGGGACCATCTGTTTACACCATCCCTCGGACATTCACTCCATTCCAGGATTTACCATCACGCCTGTGCTGACTCTTTCAAGTTCCTGAATACAGTTTATTTATTGAGCACCTACCATATGGCAATCCTTGTGCAGAGCCCTAATCTTCTTTTCAAGGTATAATTGTTTTTCTTCAGTGGTTTTTTTCATATTTTCATCAGGAAATCTTGCCATTTTTCCAAGTTTCAAACTTCTAACTTTATAGCATTTTTAAAAAAGTTCTCTCTTTTCCCTTAGTTTCTCCTTTCTGTCAATAGCATCCTCACTGTTGTAATTACTTAGAGTATAAATTATATCATTACCTCCTTCTCTCCCCAGCCCTTTCCTGCCTTCATGCTTGTCCCAGCCATTCGCCAAGTTCTGCTGACATTTTTCTTTGTTGCAGTGTGTGTCCCTTTCTTTACAATTCCTAGTAGATAATCTTGGTCCAGGCTCTTGATATTTACTTCCAGGCTTATTGCAAAATCCTTCTCACTCCTTCTTTTTTTAACCTGTGTAAGATCCCAAGACTTAACCAAACACTGTTTCCCACCTCGTGCAACTTTGCTAATCGAAGACTTGCAGTACTGTCTCATTGCCTTTGCAGCGCTTCCCTGTGAGGAACACTAAGGCCAGAACGTGATCTGAGGAACAAAGTTTCTATGGAAAAAATCCCCAAAGCAGTGGTTTTGGATATGCTGCCTCAAAAAGAGTGGCAGTGCCTGTTAGCATATTAGAATTTCTAATAATATTTAACTCGGATTTTCTGTCCAAGGAATTTTTTTGAGCAAAATTCATTTAATGTCTAAAAATTAATGTTCTGTAGAATATAATTTGGAAAATGCTGGCCTATTGGATATGCACGCATGCAACAAAAATACTGAAATATAGTTAATATTTATCAAGTCACTAAAAATCGCTTGATGAGTTAATCACTTTTTAAGCTAATCGTCATGATAACTTTGTGAAGTGGGTATTAATTACTATTATCCTCGTTTTCCTAAGGCTCAGGGAGGTGGGGATCCTTTCCCAGACCACATAGGAGCGAGTGGCATAAGACAGTTAGAAACTCTGGTCTCCGGGACTCCAGAGTCACAACTCTTTACTTCTGTGTTATGTGGATTCTAATACAGTACGAGACTTCCCCACTCTGCCTCCACTTTCCCCTTCTAACCTATCCTCCCTGTGGGCCTTCTACTCTAGTTGGACTGATTTACTGTATATAATCCTCCTGCCCACCTTTAAATATCTCCATCACCTTTCTCTCCAAGCAAATTTTCTTCCCTCCTCATCCTGTCCGAAATAACTTGTCTTCCTCAAGGATGTTAGCAGACAGCAACATCCTGACCTAAATTTGTCTTAGTTCCAGGTCCCCGTGACTTTTTACCAAATTATGCCATTCATTTGCTACTAGATTATTTTTTTAAAAAAACACTAAAAACGAGATACTTATTTCCTCTTTTCTCAGTGAAATTATAATTTTCATGTGAAGTAGGACTGTACTTTATATTGGAATGTATGAATGAATAAATGAATGACCTACAGATACTGAGCAAAATTTCTAGTAATATATAGAAGAATTAACCCTAAAAATCTCAAATGGGGAGTGAAACAATTTTTTCTTTTTGGAAAACATGTTAAAAATTTATTTTTAAAAGTTATATAAGTAACATACTGTCATTGTAAAAGCTCTAAATACTAAGGTAGTGTTTAGCGCAAACTAGGAAAATCTCTTTTTCCTGTTCACCTGTCGCCCATCCCTTCACTTTAGTCTATTTCCCAGAGATGGTTACTGTTAAGTCTGGCGAGTATCTTCGCAATCCTTTATCTGGCTGTTCACCTGCATTTGTGTCTAAACCTAAAGCCCCTAAATCCTATGGCCTCATCTATACATGCTATCATTCCTAGAAATAATGATCTGATTCCAGATGACCCAAGAATATTATAACTCTTTATTAAAGGGGCAAGGTGAATGTTGTGCACAGTTCTTCAAATAAATACACATTTCCAAAAAAATTCCTCTCCCTCTTTCTAGAGTTTCCCCCTGAAAGCCCTGACAAACATCCTAGCGCTCATCTTGCTCCCTGCCTTCCGTGACTTCTCCTCCCTGCGCTCCCCGTCCAGTCATCTTTGCAGGCGCTCCTGCTCCCTGAGGTGCCTTTCTGACTTGGCCTGCTGGATCCCGAGGGAACGGGCTACTTCCTGCCCTTATTGCTTTTCTCTTCAGAATCAGATCATTACACTTTGTTTGCCTAGATTTGTAAATTTACTGGAATAAAATCTTTCACTGCGTTCTATTCTAGATTTTAAATTCAGCTCTGCTGGCCTCACTTTCTTTGAACTTATGATTTATTTGTGTAGTTTTTTTTTCCCGTTAATATTGACGAATTTCTTTACTTTGTAGGTCTTAAATGCTTAGTTTTTAGTTTTAATGATCAGTTCTGCTTTTGGCGGTTTTTAAAAATTTTTGTTAACTTTTTTCTTCCTTTACTGTCATCAATAGTTTCTTCTACTTTTTTCACTCTGGCTTCTTTATTTTCTCCTTCCTAATGTAAGTATTTTGGCCTTAAAAATCACGTGGAGGGGCTGGGTTGGTGGCGCAGCGGTTAAGTTTGCGCCTTCCGCTTCAGAGGCCCAGCGTTTGCCAGTTCGGATCCCAGGTGCGGACCTACGCACTGCTTATCAAGCCATGCTGTGGCAGGCATCCCCCATATAAAGCAGAGGAAGACCGGCATGGATGTTAGCTCAAGGCCAGTCTTCCTCAGCAAAAAGAGGAGGATTGGCAGCAGATGTTAGTTCAGGGCTAATCTTCCTCAAAAATAAAAAATCACTGTGAATGCTACTGTGGCCCCTTCAGTTCAACATTTTTGAAAGGTATTATTGTCATTGCCAGTCATTCATAATTTATGTCAAATTTTAGTTTTTAGTTTCTCTTCAATGAAAGGAAGGATAGTACATGGTTTGTATGTTTTTTACGTACTCAAATTTGTCGAGGCTTATGGAAATAATACAGACATTCAATTGATATTATAAAAATTTCTTGAAAATAAATATTCAGACAAAAATGAGAATTATGTCAAAATTTATGTAGCTAAATTTTATTTAACAAACGGTATTATGGATGTGAATAAATGTGTAAATTCCTTATTCCTCTTCTTCCAAACCAGATTATTCCTAAATGTAACTTAAAGGTGCCTTGCTTATTAACTTTTCTAAAATTTTAAAAGGCTCACTTAAAAATTTATATTTAACCTAATCCGTTTATGATGCATTTAAAACTTGTTCATTTTAAAAGCCTGCCTTAGCCATTGAATTGGTTTTGTGTTGGTGGCACCTCAGTAGTCATCTGCTGTCTTTCCCCTTTTAGTAGAGATGTTCCCGGCTGTTCATATGCTGAGTAATTTTGGATTGTAAACAGGATATTTGAATATGATGAGATTCTGGGTCTGCAATCAAAAGTAATGATCTAGATGGGTTAAAAGTAAAAGAGGATGGACAAAAGGTATACCATGCAAAGTCTTTTTAAAGGTAAACTGGGGTAGTTTATTAAAATCAGGTAGAAGTAGGGGCTGGCCCCGTGGCTGAGTGATTGGGTTCGCGCACTCTGCTGCAGGTGGTCCAATGTTTCGTTGGTTTGAATCCTGGGCGCGGACATGGCACTGCTCATCAAACCACGCTGAGGCAGCGTCCCGCATGCCACAACTAGAAGGACCCACAACTAAGAATATACAACTATGTACCGGGGGGCTTTGGGGAGAAAAAGGAAAAAAATAAAATCTTTAAAAAAAAAAAAGTCAGGTAGAAGTAGACCTCAGAGCAAAGAAAATTAGCAGCAATAAACAGAGATATTACATAATTATAAAAATGTCAATTCAACAACAATAGACAAGGATATTAAATGTGAATTCACCTAACAAGAGAACTTCTGAATATGTGAAGCAAAAATTCGAAGAAACAGAAAGAGAAATAGACATACCTACAATTATAGTTTGAGACTTCAAGACTCTACTCTTTGACAGAAAATCAGCAAGTATGGAGAAGTGGACACCACCAGCAACAGACTACAGACTGCATGCAATCGACATTTGTAGAGCAAATAGTTCACCTAACCATATCAGAATATGCAGGGTTTTTTTTCTTAACAGAAATTGCACCATTTTTTCCCCCTCAGCTTTCGGGTATAATTGACAAAAATTGTGTATAATTTTTTATTAATTTTATTAATTTTTTATTAATTTATAATTAAGGTATACAACTTGATGTTTTGACGTACACTGTGAAATGATCACCACAATCAAGCTAAGATATTTATCACCTCACATAGTTACTGTTTTGTGTGTGTGTCGTGAGAGCACTTAATATCTACCCTCTTAGCAAATTTCAAATATACAATACAGTGTTAACTATAGTCACCATGTTGTACCTTAGATCTCCAGAACTTATTCATCTTGCGTTAACTGTAACTCTGTACCCTTTAACCAACATCTCCCCATTTCCCATTCCCTCAGTCCCTGGCAACCATCATTCTACTCTCTGCTTCTATGAGTCTAACTGTTTTAGAGGACATGAATTCTTTTTAAGTGTGTGTGGATACTCACTAAAATAGACTGTATCCCAAGTTGTAAAGCAAATCTTAACAGAATTTAAAACGTTGAATCAAAGTATGTCCTCTGACCATACATATTTAGATTAAAAATCAGTAACAGAAAGATAACTGAAAAATGTCCAAATACTTGGAAATTCAACAGTATGTATCTATATAATCCATAATTAAAGATGTTAGAGACAACGCAGATGACCAATATCAACTTTGAAGAGAGCTATTCTACAGACCCAACAGATATTGAAAGGATAACAAAGAAACGCTACAGACAACCCTTCACACTTAAATTGACAAAGTAGACGGAATGGGCCAATTCCTTGAAAATCACAAACTACCAAAACTCACCCAAGGTGAAATACATAGTGTATATAGTCCCATAACAATGAAAGATAATTGCAAGGTTTTTAACTATGACTATAATAAAGAAATCTCTAGACCCAGATAGTTTCAGTAGCAAACTCTTCCAACATGTAAAGAAGAAATAACAATTCTACACAATTTCCCAGAAAACTGAAGAGGAAGAAACACTTCACAAGTCATTTTATGAAACCAGCCCCATCCTGATAGCAAAATCAAATAATGCCAGTAGAAGAAAAGAAAACTACAAACAATATCGCTCATGAACATACACTTTTTTGGCTGTATTAAGGAAGTTTCTATATATATAATTTCATATTATATATAAATTATGTATCTAAGTAGGGGTTTATTCCAGGAATGCAGGACCAGTTGAGTTTTCAAAATATAGTCCACCACGAAGAAGAAAATTACCTTATTATATCAATTGATCAGAAAAAACATTTAAGAAAAAGCCATTCATGAAAAAAAATTCCAAAAAATTAGGAATAGAAGGGAACTTCCCCAATGTGATAAAAGGCATTTACAAGAAATTTACATCTAACATCATACTTAAGGGTGAAAGACCAAATGTGTTCCCCTTTAGATTAGGAACAAGGCAAGGATGTCCACTCTCACTTATTCTATTCAACATTGCACTAGAGCTCTAACAGTGCAATACAGTAAGAAAAATAAAAGGCATGCAATTTGGAAAGAAAGAAAACTATCCCTATTTGCAGTCATCTTGATTGCCTAAGTAGAAAATTCCAAGGAATCCACACAAAACGCTCCTTGAACTAAGTGTATTTATCTAGGTTTCTGTTTAAATGTTCAATGCACAAAAATCAATCATATTTTGTAGAATTGTAATAGACTATTGGAAACAAAAGATGCTGTACATAATACTCCTTCTCCCCCCAAATAAATTACTTAAATGTAATAAAAAATATGTATTGGGCCTATCTGCTGAAAATTACAAGAGTCGAGTGGGAAAAAAGTCCTAGGGAAATGGAGATACATGCTGGGTTCATTGACTTGGAAAACTCCACCTAGTAGTGATATCACTTCTCCCCAGATTGATTTATGGATTTAATGCAATCAAAATCTTATCAGAATTGTTTTGTAGATAAGAACAAGCAGATTCCAAAATTTTACATGAAAAGCAAAGGGACTAGATTAACCAAAACAATTTTGAAAAAACAAAAAAAAATTGGAAAATCCTTATACAATTTTTAAGACTTACTGTAAAGCTACAGTAATCAAGGCATTGTGGCATTGGTGAAGGAACAGACACATATATCAGTGCAAAAAATAGAGTCCAGAAGTGGGCCCAACCAAACATGACCAGAGGATATTTGACAGAGGGACATAGGCAAATCAAGTACTTCAACAAATAGTGTTGAAACAGCTGGACCTCCACATGCATTAAAATGAATCCTGACTTAAATCTCACATGTTAGGTAAAAATTAACTCAAAATGGATCATAGATCTAAATGTAAAATGTAGAACTATAAATCTTTTGGAAGAAACCATAGAAAATCTTCAGGAAATGGAGTATGTAAAGAATGCTTGGAAATGACACCAAAAGCATGATCTATGAAAGGAAAAATTTATAACTTGGATTTCATCAAAATGAAAATCTTTTGTTCTGCAAAGGACATGGTTAAGAGCTGAGAAGCTACAGACTGAGAGAAAATATTTTCAAATCACATATGTGATAAAGAACTTATATCCACAGTATATAAATGTCTTTCAAAATTCATCAGTAAGAAATCAAACAACCGAGTTAAAAAGTAGCAAATTATTTAAACAAAGACTTCACCAAAGAGGAGATATGGCAGGTTAATAAGCACATGAAAAATGTTCAACGTCATTAGTCATTAGAAAAATACCAGTTAAAACCATGATAAGATACCACTACATGCATACTGTAGTAGCTGAAAAATGAAACAACTTTAGGGCCTGGCAGATGCAGAGTTAGGAGAACTCTTACACAGTGCTGGTGAGAATGCGAAATGGTGCAGCCACGCTGCAAAAATAGTTTGGCGGTTTTTAAAATAATGTTAAACTCATGTTTACCTTATGACCTGGCAATTCCACTCCCAGAAGTTTATCCTAGAGAAATAGAGCTCGTGTTCACATAGAAACTGGTGCACGAATGTTTATAGTAATTGTGTTCGTAGTTGCCAAAGCTGGGACGAACCCAAATATCCTTCAATGGGTGATGGATAAACAAACCATAGTACATCTATACAATGAGATACAACTTAGCAACAAAAATGAGTGAACAATTGATATCCACAATAACTTGGGTGAATCACAAAGGCACTTTGCTGAGTAAAAAAGCTAGTCATCAAAGGCTACATCCTGTATGATTCTATTTATATGACAGTCTCAAAAAGACAGTTACAGTAACAGAACAAATCAGCAGTTGCCAGGAGTTGAGGATGAGGGGGCTGTGTGGCTGCAAAGAGGTAGCACCGGTGGTTTTCGGGGCTGACGGGATGTTCTGTGTCTTGATGGTGGCAGTGGTCGCACAAATCTAAACGTGGTAAAATTCACATAACAGCACACAAAATCATTTTTACTGTATGTTAATTTTAAAAATAAAAACATAGCAGGAGAGGTTTGGGGTATATTTTTTCTTTCAGATAGTGTATCTTTAATTCAAATTCATATAACACAGGCTTGACACATTTTAAGAAAATCAATATGCTATCAATCCAACTGTTGGAAAACTTGGAGATTGACTGTCATTTGGTACAGCATTCATTTTTAATTCACCGTAAATAAATATCATACGTGCTTTAGAAATATGTTAAGAACATGAGATCAATAACAGTACAATTCAGAGATCCCAGTTCCAGCTATACGTCCACTAACTACGTATACCTTCAACAACTGGTTTTACCTCTGTCCGGGTCAGTTTTGCCACTTTTAAATAAGGACAAAGTATATGATCTGTTGTCTTTCCATTTAACGAGTTCATCCTAACAACTAAAATCTGCTTCTAAAATGGAAATAATACTTACTATTTTTCCATTATGAAATTCATGAAGGTTTTTTATATTTCAGAACTTCTAAAGTCTCTTGCCACTTGTTACTTTTATGAAAAATGAAGCAATAATGTCTCTGGAGAACATATATATTTTTTTAAGTCCCATTGTTTGTAAGCAGCACAGTGCTCCACGTGCAACAGCATTAGTGAATGATATGTTTGATGAGGAGGATCATAGGCAAAGACCTTGGGGAAAAAGTCAATAACCAAGTAATAGGAATTGTATATCGGGGCCCTTCAAGAGCAAATGTGATTTGTATGGACAGGAAATTGTTCCAACATTAAAGGGATGTGTCTATGTACATATATATATGTATATGTACCTGAATGGATATGCAATCATGGCTTCTACTCCAGCTCACCACAATCCCTACGCTGTTGTTTTAAGCCAGGTGCTGAGTCAATCATTTCTGATTTCTGTCTGGCCTCTGTCTAGGCATTTGAGTTTACAAACACTGAAAAGTTCCACTATGCCATAGATACATTCTATGGGTTCTTAGGAAAATGAAAAAATTATTTGTTATAAAACATTTTGTTCTCTAAGAACAATGGGGAGATACGTCATTTTTTTTTCCTGAAAATTTTTATTATTTTTAGTCTAATGGAGTCTTGAACTATATGAAAGATTACATTTCCCCTTTCAGTTTGATTGGCAGAAGGCTTTGAGTAAAATTTGTGGCCCACCTACAGTAAGGGGCCTTTACTTTTTGTTCTAGCCACATCCTAAACTCTTTGTCCTGTCCTGGTCTTTTTCTTTTTCTTTTTTTTTTCTTGATTGCTGAGTTTTATACATCTCTGCATTATTTTTGTGAATTTATGTTAGGAAACTGTATTTGTAAAAGTAATTATGTTCATACAAGGCTGGGAGAACAGTTTCCAAACGCTAAGAATGACCAACTGGATATTTCAAGAGATGAGATGATGTGTTTCCGCCCTTTGAATTAATTTTATTTTTTGGATCTCTTGTAGGTAGGAAAAGGAGGACAAATATTAAATTTTTGGAATGAGGACAGTACAGTTAGATAAATGAGTAATTACATTTTATTTCTTTATTTTTTACAGCTCCTGTGTTAAAACGTGCTTGGAATATGCAGGATTACTTAGACATTTTTCTTTACTTTCATGCCAAGATTATTGTGAGATGTGGGCTGACTACTGCGACCTGACTTCCTTTCCCATTTATGAAATTCCAGTGGCAAGTGCTTCACATAGCTGTCATTAGTCATTCCATTTTCCTAACTTTTGGAGAGTCGGAACACTATCAGGACTCGTTTCCAGTGCCCTCCTTGGGCTGGCCCACGTGAAATTTCCTACTAGGGGAAGCCTCCAGTCCCAACTGTGGCTGGCTCCCTGCGAGGGCTGCTCTTCTCGTCTGTCTCTTGCTACTGTGCTTAAGTTCTATGTAGCTTCCCAATTTCCACTTCCCGAATTACCTCTTCTCCTTTTGCCAGCTCTCCTCAACCAGGACAGGACTCTCTCAACTCTTCTTGCAACTGTCTAATTCTATAAGAGTTGTATTTCTTTCTTCATTGACTTGAAAAGCCTACTTAATAAATACTGTAGGAATAATTGGTTTACTGGGGGAAAAAAATAAAATGAGATTCTTCCCTTTGCCATATACCAAGATAAATTCCAGAGAGACGCTAGGTAAAAATGCAAAAACGTTATGAGACAAAGAACATGTGGGTGAACAGCCATCTTCTGGGTGAGCTTGGCGTTTCTAAGCATGAAATAATGGGTGAAACTATCAAATAAAAATTTTTGCAATGTAAAAATTGAAGGCTACTATGTATTAAAAGGAAAAAAACATATATACAAGTGCCACTGTGGATTGGACGTTGAGGATAGAGGCCAATGGTGGGGACTGTGAGAAGATGTTAAGAGACTCGGCTCCTGACTGCAAAGATTTGGGCAAGGACCCGGATATTTTGACTCTATTTAACAGTCAAACCAAATCATTGAAGAGCCATTTTAAAAAAAGGTGAATTGCTTATGCTTTTTGTTCTATAAGCCTTTCTTGTCATACATTTTAACTGTCAGAAAAGTCTATTTGGTTTCTTTCGAAGTTAATTTTCCCCTCTGTTGTCTTCATAGTAACACTGATAGTAGAGTATTTCTCACGAGGCAGTTAGACTTTCTGAAGCTAAGTGATAACATAGGCAAAGGAGAGATTATTTTATAATAATTGTAGATTATATTGGCATATAGTAGCATAGAGAATCTATTTTTACAGCCCCTCAATGTTCTCAGAACTGGCATCTTATTTAAAGTTTGCAACTTATTTGTGAAAAGGATAGTATTATTTCCATTTTAGATAAGAAAACTGAGGCTCAGAGAACTCCCATAACTTGCCTGTTATGAGCAAAAATTCTGAAAATGCAAGTCAAACAGAAAATCTGGTTCTAAATCCTATACTCGCTCCTAGAGATACGATGCCTTTGGATATAGGTTGGCGGGGTCGGGGGGTGGGAGTGCCTGGGTAAGTAGCATTTTGTCATATCTGCTTTTCATCTTTGGGCCATAGTACCTGCTGTAGACCCATTGTCCTATGCTATTCCATTTAAATTTTGTTTCACTGTTAACATGTCACTATCTGGGGAACTCTTGGTTTTGAAAGAATATATTTCCTTGTATTCCTGCAGTGGCAAAATGAAATACTCAGTAATAGCAAATCCTTACACGGTATTTGCCCTGTGCTATTTAATCATCACAACCCTCTGAGATTATTATTATCCCCATTGTATGGATGAGAAGACTGAGGCCCAGAGCACTTGCTCATGGCTATCCGGGAGCCATTAACTTGTAATCATATAGATCTTCCATTTCCTATGTTTTATGTGAGGTAAAATGTTGAAGATTTGAAAAATGAATTTTCATTTCTAGCAAGTATCTCTTTCTTGAATAGTGTGCTAAATGCTAGTTTCTATCCAGGCGGCTGTAGTTGCCAGCGGTAGCTCTGCAGCCTCTTATTTTAATCAAGAAAATATTTTCAAAATCTGTCTGTGGTTTATGTAGACAGCAAGAAATACTTCGCACTTCGAGAATGTGGGATAAAATGAAGCGAGGTGCTGCCTCTTTTATCTGAGCCAAGGAAATGGCGTTGTGAATTCTTAGATTGTTGAGTGAAGCAGTGTTTTTTCCCCTAAAACCTCCATCTCTTTTCTTTATATGAAATGTGTGCATATCAAAATGCTATTTGTGAAATACACTTCTGGTCACATTTACAACATCATCGGACTTAGATTACTCAGTGACACGTTTTAGATGTCCATGACAACATAACTGCTTTTCATCGGCCGGCGATATGGAATAATTAATCCGGAGCCATCACTGGAGGAGGATGGTGGCGTTCCGTGCTGGGGTGCAGAACAGGCCTGGGGGAGAGGCCTCTCAGCAGGCCCAGTCACGTTACCTGTAATTTTTCACATGCGTATACTTCATCACTAGTGACATCCTGGCTCTCAGATCAGTCATCTCTTAGGACTTAAAATTGATATATCAGTCTCAGTGTAAAATGCTATCATTCCCGTAGACCAACTGTTTACCGGAGTCTGACTCCTCCTGTGTCTCATTCCATCACACTGTTCCACACAGTGATGTTTCAATGTGAAATGGAGTTTGTTCATGCTGTGCTTCTGAGTAGAAAAAAGACAGAAGTACATGTATGATAAATGGTGAAGATTCCACAATAACGCTTGCAAAACAATACAATGTGGAAGCATTATACTTGCTTTAATAATTTAATGCATAAATGTGGCTTTTAAACTTTTATAACAAATACTATTTATGCGGCAGCGAAGGGAAGATCAATTATATTTGCTGTGAATCACTTTATCTTCCAACTTATTTAGAAATTAGCAAAATACCACTGCTGTCAAATTGTCGTGGTGAAATATTTGTGGAGACAACACTATTAGTAAAAAATAAAATTACCATCATGTATTTCAATTGTACATATATTTACTTACAGTTTTCTTATAAGGGGAGTTTACTTAAAATTAAATACAATTCTCTTCCTCTATGTGGGGCTCAGGACCAAATCCTGGCTTTCAGTGGCAACAATAGAATTTAGGAAAAACATTTGGTTTATTTCCCTTATTTCTGAAAGACACTGTAGTGTTTGCATTCTTTCTTTGGCCATGGAGTACATTATCTGTGGCTCTGAGTGTGGTCTGGCTGTGACATCAGCATCCCACTGATTGCTAGGGTTGACCCAACTGCTTTGGCTGACTGGGCTGGGGTCCACATACTTCATTTATGACCCCAAAAGCTGTGCATTGGCAGAGGATGATGACATCCCCAGGGAGACCAGAACCACTTAATTTTTATCAAAATGGAAATGACTTTTTGCTTTTAGCATGTCTTGATTCAACCTGTGACTAAAGGTCTGATAGACTGCTTTAAAATGAAAGGTAAAATTGTTTAACTCAAAGTGGGTTGAAATCCTGTTTCCAATTTGATGTAGCACTGCACATACTCAGTGTTTTCTCTGAGAAAACATTTTAGGATGAACGTTTAATGCTTGATTTTCTGTTTTCAAAAATCTTTAATATATGCTTTTTTAGAGTGTTGTGGTAGAAACTATAATTTATTGTAAGATAATATCCAAGCACAAAGCTTTAGCTGATAGATGTTCGATAAGTTATTGATGAACAGTGAAGGAATTGAGTGACCCCAAAGAACTGTAGGGACAAAGGAGAAATATTTTGACAGTAAGATATAGTCTCATAAAAATAATTTAACCACCAAAGTGATTATTTCTGTCCTTTGAGAGAAGTTTGAAAGTTAGCAATAATTAATTGGTTTAATTATGTTTCTCCTGTGTGTGTGTGTGCGCGCGCACGCACATGCAAGAAAATAAACAGTACTAAAATTATTTTCATAACTGACCTTCCTGTCTTGGGGATTAAAATTACATGGAGTCCAGTTCTCTTAGCAGATGAGGTATTCTGATAATATTTTTGAAATATAGCCCATTGAAAGGGAGCTATCCACCAGAAAACTAGAAGTAGATGGGTCCAATATCCTTTGTATTAGTTTCAAAATTCTCTAAACTTAATAAAGCAAAATTGACATTATAAAGGTTTTTTGTTCAATTTTGAAGATAAAGCTACTCAAATCTAAGGTTAGTTTTGAAAATAGAGTACTTTTAATAATGTATATGTCAGAAATTATATCCATCACCTGGCTCACATCCATTATTTTAGGAAATTTTCAATAGCTGTATTTTTTTATAGCTCAGTTCAAATTGACTTGTTTCATTAAACTATTTTTTAATAGACTTTTTAGACCAGTTTTAGGTTCACAGCAAAATTGAGCAGAAAATACAGTGAGTTCCCACGTACCCCCTACCCCACACAGCCACAGCCTCCCCACTATCAACATCCCACACCAGCTGGTACATTTGTTGCTACAATCAATGAAACTAGTAGCTGCATTTTTAATGCTCAAATGGATAAATGGGTTTATTATTTAACTGTCCTTGTTAATAATGCTTATTCCGAGACATTCAAAATATTTATTGGTTGCTAGTGTAAGTCAATATGTGACTAGTAATATGACAGAGAAGAAAATAAGCTCTTGTGCTCAAGTCACATAAAAAGGAATAGGGAAGATATGTACATGAATGGTTTTGATGCTTTTTCGAACATCTGGTCTTACAAGACACACGGTACAAATGCTCTGGGAGGCAGCACTGAAAAAAGGTAAGAAGGCTTCAGTGGAAAAAACATCTGCAATAGGCCTTGAAAATTGGGCTGTGATAGGGTTGCCAAATACAATATGGGATACTTAGTTAAATTTGAATTTCAGATAAACAGCAGATAACTTCTTCAGTGTAAGTGTATCCCCTGCACCATTTGGACACACTTATGCTAAAGACGTTACATGAGACATAACATTTCCAGTTAAATTTGTATTATTTGCTAAAGATGGCAATTCAAGGCATGAGGTACATTCTACTCAGAGAAAACAATGTTCAAAGGTACAGAGGGAAAATAATCTTACGGTACATATGGGAAAGAATGAATGGTTAATTACTTTGAAGGTACAGAATCGTTTGGTTTGGGTGAAATGAGATGTGTTAAGAATTATACTGGGACAACGAGGCATAAACTGTAATTGTCCTGGGCAAACAGGAGGGGATGATGCTGAGAGCTGAAGGGGAGTGGGACCATGGGTACCAAAGGAGGGAGGTTTTTGGATCTAGTTAGGGTAACTACTGAGATGCTGTGCAGTTGCTGCCCATGACAACAAGAGCACATGATAATTTAGGGAAGACCAAAGAGGTCCAATCTTTGAGCCTTTTGTCCTCTGAGCAAATCATTCTTCTATGCCTGTGGCTTTAGACCATGTTTTTGGGATTGTGAAAACCCAGAGCATACGCCAGACAAACCTGTGAAATGACTCTTGCTGATGAGCCATCAATTGTATTATTTCTGAGGTTAGGGACTTCATTCCTGAGACTATGCAGGCAGAGACTTGGTCCTTTTGGAGCAGAATATTGCAGAGTTCACAGGAGGTAGCCATCATATACTTGTTTATTAAAATTGATTGGAACATGAATTAACAGTCTGCTCCATTGCATCTAGAAAAACTGAGTTAGAGATGGCACATAGTAGGCCCTTGGCCAAGATGAAAAGAGAGTAATTTAAAGTTTTTGCTCACAATGTAAAATGACCACATAATGATGTATGATGGATCTGTATGAAGATGTTAAAAATACAATATTTCAATCAGCAGTTAAAACATTCAATAAACTATTTTTATTGTGGAAAGCTTCACACATACACAAAGGTAGAGAGAAGAGTACAATGAACTCCCCTATACCCATGCCTCAGTTTTGGCAGTGGTTAAGAATGCCTTCTTTGCTTTTCTAGGCTGTTTCTCTTTTCTTTGTTGGAAAAAAAAAAGCGCAAAGCATGTGGTGGACACTTTTTTTTTATCGGCTAATTGGGTATACAACAACAAATTGACAGGGGTTGGGTTTAGAAGTGGAATTGAAGATGCAAATGATTTACTTGGATTTTCTTTGCATAGATTCAGTCTGAGACTGAAAAAAGTATATTTTTATGTTGAAATAATCATGTATTACCTGAATTAAATCCATGATGTTCATGAGGATTATTTAATTACTAATCTTTGCATCTGAATGCTGTTTAATGCTTTTTATTAACACTATATGTACAAAAAGCTCTAATGACTTTAGACAGGCCTATGTTACCCTTTTTTAGAGGATAAAAATATTATAATGACTTGTCTGTAGTTACACAATATTGTAGGCTGGAATGGAACAATGGTTTCAATTCTATTAATTTATCATTTGGACTCATAAAATGGTCTTAGTAATGCTTGTCCAGATAATTAAATGATTAAATTCTGCATTTCATCTAGGAACAGCAGAAGTAAACTTTAGCAAAATATATTTTATAGGTTAGCAAAATACCGATGAAAGAACAATATATATGAATATAGGTGTTATTGTTAGAACCGTGAAAAATTAATCTACTCATATTTCCTCAGGTCACCACTGTCTGATCTAAAAAATGGGGGCACTTTTACAGAAATCACCTATAATTTGAAAGCTTTGAAAGCTTTTGTGTCTATCTGTTAATGAAAGATTCCAGATCTTTGCAAATTCTGCCCCAACCATTTCTGGAAGTGTCCAGGGCTTCCAACTTGCTCATGATCCAATCTGATGTGCTACCAAATGGCATCTGCCTGACATCCCTATGGCTTCCACTGGTTCTCCCCTCTGGCCATGGCTCTGGTCAGGCCCTGTCTGTACTGGGTGCTGCCGCCATGTCTGCTGGGAATTTTCAGGTTTTCCAGAGATCTCTATTACTTCTGCTGGATGACTCAAAGCCTACCACTTGTGCTGTGGACCCCACTGTGGCTGTAGCCTCCTGCCTTGCCCTGCTCCCAATTTTTATTGACACTTTCGATGTAAGTCTGGAACTAGGTTGTAGACATCCTCAACCATCACCTTATTTGATCAACATTTAAAATAAAGCTTGCTTTTCACCCTAATTACAAATGTATCGCGTAAATTTTGGAGCTGACTTAGAAATAACTGAAGTAAAAATATATAACCCATCTGAAATCCACATGGCTACTATTAGCATTTTGGTGGATATTCTTCAGGCAGAGTCTCTTTCTTTGAAAAAAAGTTCTGCATCGATATATTTTAGCATATATTTCACACTACTTAGTGTATTCTGCACTTTTCACTCTGTCCACAAATTTCCTTCCAATAAGTTCTTTAATATTTTCTTTTAAGAGCTGGAATAGTATTCTGACACATGGATATAAAATTACTTTCTTAATCTTTTTATTACAAGGGATTTCTTTTTATTTCAGTTCTATACTATTAAAAGTAACAACATTCCAATGACCATTTTTGTATATACATCTTTGCTCACATCTCTGGTTTTTCCTTAAAGTATGCATTTTAGAAGAACTGCTAAATTGAATATGAAAATTAACATTTTTGATATTTGTCAAAATACCCTTCAGAAATATTGTGGCGATTTTCACATACAGTGTTTTATAAGTATATTGCCATTTTTTTAAATCTTTGCTAGTATGATAGTGAAAAACGTGTCTCCTATTTAGGTTTTATATATTTTCAAGTAATGAATGACCAAATATTTGTTCATACATTTCCAGGTATCTGGCTACCTTTTGTGAATCACTAATGTCCTTTGTCCAATTTTCTATGAATTTTCTTTGAGTTTGTAAGAATTTATAAGAGCACTTTTATGTTATGGAAGCTTTCACTTCATCATCTGTATTGCACATGGATTTCTATTTTAATTTGGCGTTTTGCCATGCAGAAGTTTCAAAAGTTTATGCGGTCACTTGGCTTATTCCTCTCTCTTCTCATTCTTTGGTGTTTAGAAAGATTCTTCTCTACTCTTACGATTATCCAAATATTCATTTGATTTATATTTTCATACTTTACATTAAACTAGTTATTTTACCCATCGAGACTATTTTCGTTGGCTGACATGAGCTAATGACTTTTCGGGGCTGCCCTCTGGCAGAGGGTTAGCAGAGCAGCGGTGTATGTGTTCTGTTGTCCTACAGAAGGCTTTAACAACAGGTCTTGCTCTTTCTTTCTCTCCCTAGGACTCAGGCAAAGGTGAGTGGAAAGTGGGCCAAGATCACCTTGATTTAGCTATGCTTTCTTAGGGTCGCTTCCTTACTGCAACTCCAATCCTGCTTTGGGTCCAGGTTGCCCTTAAAATGCATTTTTGCAGGATGTCTCTTCTTAGATTCCCATGTAATGAGTCCTCGCAAGTTTCTTCCATGACCATCTCTTAAGGTCCCTGAGCACGTCTTGACATGTCCAAGTCAGCTTGGCCTGAAGCTGGAGCTCTGCTACATTTGGAAATGTTCTAGTAAAACTGAAAATTTGTAGGCATTCTTCAAGTAGTAGTGATTTTGCTTTAGAGCAGCTAATATTTGTTGAGAGAAAAGTGTAAGGTATGAAAAGTTTGAGACAAATATTCTCACACATCAGATATCAGATAGTACATATAGTAGTGTATATGTGTGTGTTGATATAGACAGGGAGTTACCAACGCAAGTACTGAAAGGGGTCAGAAGATGATGTAAATGAATGAAGTGGGATGAGAGAGACATCGGGGTGGTGGGGGCTGTGTTGATCTGTAAAACACAAGCCGATGCTAAAAGTATTTCAGCTACTTGTTTTCAAGCATAAAGATTAATCCAGTATTGGGATAACTCCCAGTACTTCACAAGAATCAGGAAATCCAGATTTAACACAAAATTCTGACTTTTAAATGCTGGCAACAAACTCAGAGGATTTTAAAACATTCCAAAGGTCCAAGAGAATGTATTTATAGGCTGGATCGGACCTGTGGGCTGTTGAGTTTTGACTTGGCTCTAGTCACACGTTTTGTTGGCTGGGTAAAAATGATGTAAAATTATTTGCAAGATTACAACATGAAAGGAAAGCCAATATTTGTGAATAGCAAGATCAGGTGCACAAAAATAAGATTCACCACACTGGAAAAAATGGAATTCCAAAACTAATATGAGATTGCATTAACAAGAGATTTGACCACCATTTCTTTGAAATATCCAGCTTTGAAATTTCTTTCTGATTTGTGAAATAAAAGTATGATGAATTGGTGAAAGGAATGAGGAAGGTCAGCAATGAGGAAGTTTGAGTGCCGAGGAAGAGCAGCACATTTATTGTGGTCATGAGGCCCTGGGGTCTTCTCTCTGGTGCCAGGACTCTGAAGGAGAATTTTCCTAATAAATAAAAGACTTTGAAACAGGCTCTCTTGCATGTGATCAGCTCCATAGGGTGTCTCTTGAAACAGGATGTGAACAACTGGAATTGAAATGGAGAGACCTTGGAAGGGTAATGAAAAAGGGACCTGAGTGCCCATAAATCTCATGTTCAGGATACCTGAGGGGGCTGCCTCAACCACTGAAGATCATTCTCTTCAAGCGATTTATTGTACTGACTCTTAAAAACATAGAGGAACTAAGGGGAGGCAAAATGGAGAAGCAGAGAGCTTAGAGACTCTGCAGTGCCTCTCTTAAAAAAATTCATGTGTGATCATCACACAGATGTGTGTAATAACCACTCCTCAGGAACACCTTTCCCCTTCCTTTCTCTATTTCTCTACTAGTGACCTGGTCACTCCAGGAACCTTTGTCCTTTTTGGAATTGGGCCTGTTTGGGGTTGAAAAATGATACAGATATTTTTCCACTTCCAGCTCCTCCCCCTTTATATAAGGCACTAACTTTTTTTTTTTTTTTTTTTTAAATTTCTGCTCCATGTGTCTCCACTTCCAAGGAGGAATCCTACTAATCTTAATCCACATTTCTTTTCCTCCTGGCATGCTTTCTTGGTGGTCAGTGGTGCTTGCACAAAAGGGTTCTAAAAGTTGTATTTCTGTTTACATTGTTATACGTCCAAAGAATATCAAATTCTTCTTAGAGATCTAGAAGCCTTTAATTATTTCCTTTCTATTCCATTCTTTCTTGAGTAGGGTAGAGGAGACATCTGGGAGCAGGAAAAGAAAGAGAAGACACAAAGACCAAATTATTGCTTAAACGACCATTTGCTGAATGCTTATTAGGTGCTAGAAATTTTGATAAGCGTTAAATATGTCATTTCACTTAAATTCCTAAAAGCCTAGAAATTCCATTTTTT
Source organism: Equus quagga (assembly GCF_021613505.1). Lineage (NCBI taxonomy): Eukaryota > Metazoa > Chordata > Mammalia > Perissodactyla > Equidae > Equus > Equus quagga. The sequence continues at coordinate 179,116,657 of NC_060267.1, read as the reverse complement.
TTCCATTTTACATATAAGTGAAGTAAGTAAGAATAAACAATATAAGTAATCTGGCACAGCTGGTAAGTGGAAAGTCCCCTTTATCCTCAGGACTTTTGATTTTGAAACCCGTCTGTTTAATCACTATAAAGTTACTCCAAATTTTCTTTTCCTAGAATCTCAATAGCGTGAAATCATAATGAATTATAAATATTATGTCTATTTTAAGTCTTTTTTACATTAAAATGAAGAATCTATGGATTTATAATGGAAAATATATTGCCCTATAGATTTTAGAAGATTCTTTTTTTGAGATTGTGGCCATCATAACATAATTATATGAAGCATCTGCTCTATGGGTTTTTAACAAAAAACTATTAAATATCCCTTTGTATGGTTTTATGTTGGTCAGCTGCTTTCATAAATATATAGTTTTCATAAATATATGGTTTATTAGAGTGAAGAAAATACTAATCTGAAGATAGAACCCCAAGGATTGTCAAAATTTAATAGTAAGGCAGAGAAAGAAAATGGAAATAGCAATAGAAGATCAGGAACCCAGAGTAGCACAGATGCCAAAGGATATGTTCAACCTCTTTTATGAGAACAGAAGAACTAACCTGAGGGTGTGGCTAAAGGTGAGAAGGTGGTATGGGAGATAGGATGGTGAATGAGTGATGTATGGGACAGGGTGCTGCCACATAGAGACTGTGGAGAGTGCACTGGAAGGGGTAACTAGTTAGGAGAAATCAATCAGTTACCAGTTGAGATGAGTAATCAAAGGGAGAAAGAAGAGGGGAGGGTTCTGAATGACTGAGGTATTGGCAGTGAGGATGGGAAGAAGAAGTCACACATAAAAGATGGTCAGGAAGATTCTGGGCAACATAGGTTGAACACGAAATAAAGGAGCAAAAGGCATCTACAATGATCCCATCTTTACAGCATGTGCATTAGTTAGACGGTGGACTTACTCAAGTAATAATATCCAGAAAAAGCAGGTTTACAAGGAGAAATTCAGTTTTCACAGAATTATCTTTATAGTACTATGGTGCATGTAATGGAACTTTTTTTTTTTTAAAGATTTTATTTTTTCTTTTTCTCCCAAAGCCCCCTGGTACATAGTTGTGTATTTTCAGTTGTGGGTCCTTCTAATTGTGGCATGTGGGACACCGTCTCAGCATGGCCCCATGAGCAGTGCCACGTCTGCGCCCTGGACTCAAACCAGTGAAACCCCGGGCTGCTGAAGTGGAGCACGCAAACCTAACCACTTGGCCACGGGGGCTGGCCCTGTCCAGTGGAACTTTTAGTTTAACATTAGAAGAATACTCTAAATTGATTGAAGGATTCTACATGACTTTTACTAAGCCTTCTGAAATGCAATTATGATATATGTTAAAATTATGTCATATAATAATTAGTATTTCAGATATCTGTCCTGTAAAAGCCACCATGTTTAGGAAGTCTATGAAATTCATTTACAAATTCACTACAATTTAGAGAACATTTTAAATTGCATTAATGATCATATATAAACTTTCACTATTAACTATTTCTACTGACATCAATAGGTCAAATAACTTAAAGGCAGTCTAGCACCTCCTATATTTGACTGATGTTTCTGTTTTAATGATTTACCAAAAGATTTGGTCTGAATTAGATGGGTTCAACAAATTTATATTTTCAGAGAAGACGTTCATCACAGAAGACTTTGATCATTCATGGACTTCATTTCAATAATTCCTTGATAATAACTGAAAACGTCAACTTTTATCCCCCCTTTCTCCCTTTGGGAAATAAAGAATGCATTTGGTATTTGTATGAGTTAGCTTTTGCTATGTAACAAACCATACCAAGATTTAGTGTTGTAATCAGCACCTAACTTAGCTCATGATCCTGTCGGTCAGCTGGGGGGTTTCCTGGTGTGGGCCAGTTTGACATATCTCAGCTGGCCTCTCTTATGCATCTGTGATCCACTGGTGGATTGGCTGCTGGCTGGCTGGTCGAGCATGGCCTCACTGACGCTGTTTTTCAGGCTCTCTTAGTTATCCTTCATGTCATCTCTTGTTCTTTGGCGTGCTGGCTTGGACTCATTACCTAGTAGTCTCTGGGTTCTGGGCACAACATAAGAAGGCAAGCCCCATTGCACAAGTGCTTTTTAAATGCTTCCTCACATCATATTTGTTAGTGTTCAATGGGCCAAAACAAGTCACACCACCAGCTGACGGACAATATGGAAGACATTACAAAAGGGCATGGATAAAGGGAAGAAATTAATTTGCAATTATTTTATTATCTGCTGCAGTGAAATATTTCCCAGATAGCCTTTGTGTATCTGTGAGATGGCCATTGTAAATGACAATTTGTGGGCAGATAGTACAAGACTTGGGATTTGTAAGCTTATTGAGATTTGTAAAGTTGAATTCTTGTATCTGTCAAACCAGGAGACAGAAACCACACAGAAATTTGAGCAGGGAAAGTTTTATAAAGATTATTCATTAGTAACAGGGCATTGGTGTAACAGGGATTGACTAATAAGCGTAAAGAGAACTCTAAAGCATAGAAGAATAGCAGATATGGGGGCAGCCACCGCCCACAGGACTGAGGCAGTGTATTGAAGAGAAGGACAAATTTGGGAGAGTCCCCTGCCCCCAAGGCTGAGATTTAGACCTCCATGGAGGGAGTGTGGCTGTGGCCCATTGGATAGCAGAGAAGTCCACTGAGGAATACAGGCTGAGGCTGGCAGTCAGGAAACCATCTATTGGGGTGCCAAGGAAATTCAGCAGCAGGCTGCCAGTGTTGGGTGTTGCTGAATTCACTGAGAAGCTACCTATGGAGATGTCAATGAAATTGGCTATGGGTGAGCTCCCCTGGGACTCTCTCAGCCAGCAGAGAATTCTAAGAGGAAGAAGGAAGGAAAGCACCAGACAGGAGTAGCAGCTCTTGCCTCCATCAGCAGCCCTCCAGGGCCCTCTAGTGTCAAAGCTTAACATTAGACTAGCTGGCAAAGGAGAAACGTTTGCAAGGTCCAGCTCCAGTATCACAAGCAGGGCAGTGAAGGGTGAATTTTGAGCTGAAAGGCAATAAATTGATAACTGGCACAAATAGGAAACACATTTATGCAAAAGATAAATGGTTAAGCTAATAAATTCATCTGATCATTTCCTATGGGAACCAAATATAAGCAGCAGTTGGATAAAGCTGACAATGACCTTTGCAACATGTATTTAGAAGAATTACTGTTATATTTGACAGTTTTTTGAGATATGACCCTTTAAGATAATTAACATTGAACATTGGATCACATGATTTTTACCCATCCTATAAATTACATTATCATTGTCAATGCAGATAAAATTCCACTTTCACCTAGCAGGAAACTTCTATTTTTATTGCCAGCAAAACATGTTAATTTTCACATTGGGAAAGAAAAATTTTCCAATCTTGAGAGAAGTTTACATATATCTTCAATACTTTATGCAAATTGGTGGTATTTAGAATATACCTAGAGATGACAAGAGTATTAAAAATTTAGGATAGTGCTATTATAAGGGCTAGAAGATTGCACTTATTGAGGGGTCACTCTTTCCATATACTAGAAAGTCAGTTAACTGTAATTAAGCAGGAATGCAACTTTAAAATTGTGCCCTAGCCTTTTAAGCTGAAACTAGAAAAAAAATAGAGAATTTTTATATGTGGATGATTTTTATCTTGTGGTAGGATTAGTCTTATAGAATTCAGAATTAACTATAAAAAATTTGCAGAGCCCTTTTCTTGAGAGGAAGTGAATTAGTGAGCAGTTGAAGACCTGTTTAAAAGGAAAGAAGGCAACGGAGGAGAAGAGGAGATTTAAGGAGCAAGCAGTCTTGCTTGGTGTCAGCAGGAAGCTGATCAAGAAAAATGACCAAGAAAACGTTCCTCAGAGTAGAGGAGTTCAAAGAAAGCACAAATCAGTGCCAGTAATGACACCAAATTAAGTTCTTCCTGTTCCTTCCTCAGCTGGTCATACAATCAGGCCAGCTTGCTCAGAAAAGTGAATGATGTTCATAAGATGGCTACAGAGTTACGATCCATGGAACACACAAGAATTATAAAAAGAAAAGAGGGTACAATTGTAGTTTAGGTGATTTGCTAAAATTTGAAATATATGGCAGAAAAAGTAAATGAAAATATTTTTATTTAAGAAAAAGAATTTAGTGATGTTAAAACTAAATTGCAGCTATCATTGTGAGCTCACAGACTCAAAAAATTAAATATAGTTTTTAGTTCTATCTCCAAAATATTCATCTACCTTACCTCTAGAAATTGTTTGGGCTCTGGGTGAAGTTCAGATTATTCCAAATTTTAGTTTCTCATACTCTTCTCCATTCAAAGTAAGCAGAGTTTTTCAAAGAGAAGCTTTAAACTAACTTTTTACTAATTTCTAAACTTACTAAACTAAGTAAAATGGTTACTAACAAAGTGGTACTAAGTTAACACTAAAGGGCACGTTATTTCAGGAAAAGGCATCAGGTCATAGAAACCTGAATATTCTGTGAAAGAAAGGACTGGAAACATACTATTGGCCTAGCAAATAAACCCAGAATTAAAGGAGTCTGACTTGGGGAATATTGGCATGGGGTTGAATCATCTTGAAAGTGTCAGTCGAAATCCATGTCCCAAACAAGAATCACTTACTCCACAGCAAAAAACCTGCAACCCAGACAGGCTGTAGTGGTATCTTTGTCCTTTTGAGTATCTTTTGATTACTGTGAAGTCTGAAGATGCGAACAAACATGCCCCCAAGAGGAGTTAGATCCTTGGTGTCAATATTTTGACACCAGGTTAAATGCAGGTGTGACAATGACTCTTAGAATAATTGTGATATTTGCCTTTTTTCCATTTTAAAATAGCATGAAGGCTTTAAAAGAATATTGATGTGATTTATACATGTTAGTGTTGAATTATTAGTTTTTATAAGTAGAATGTATACACTTAGGAAAATCTGTGTTAGGTTGATAATTGTGTACTTTTCCATACATGAAATCCTTTTTGGCATTAAATATAATATCAAATTATATCAGAAATCAATGGCAAGGAAAGCTGTTTAATAAGATCTTGATGAGAATGTATTTGACCAAATGTTGGTCTGTCTCTCTGATGGGTTGAGTGACACTGCCTATAGAGTAATACTTTCTCTACTGTAGATGTTGGATTGCATTATGCTGCCCAGGGATATGTTTCATTTTCTCCAGAACAAGATAATTACAAGGACTGTATTTTCTTCTTTTATTTGAAGATGTAGTTTCATATAAAAGCCAGTTGAGATATTAAGCTTTTATCATACAATTTCCAAAAGAGATTCCAGCTCTACATGGATGAATGTTGAGAATGAAAGAGAAGATTAAATTTTAATATTTGTAAAGGTTTTGGTTTTGATTCATGAGAATGTTATAGGTTAATCTTTTTCTAGGTTTATTTCATTTCCTTAAATGTAGATGATGTATCTTATTCGGAATTTAAGTACTAAAAAAATCATGAATTACAATGTGGGTCTGATACCCATGAAGGGACAAGAGGAGGACAGAGAGCCGGGTGGGCAGAGCCTCAGGCTGCAGGGTTGCTGTGAGTACATCTGTACGGGTTGATGGGGAGCTGAGCAAGGAGCACTCCTCGGAGGAATCCTGTGACAGGCAGCAACGGTCTGGTTCTAGTTCCACTCCCGCACTCAGTCCCTGGCTAGAAGCAACCTGGGCAGGGTGTGGCCCTATCATGAATGCTAAAGTAGATCCCCAAAAAGCAGCAGCTCGCAGCTCCTGGCTAATGACTCCTCCCAGAGGGGTTTTCTCTTTAAGGAAGATCTTAGCAGCAATCTGCCATGGCTGCCCGACTCTGTGAAGTTGGCCCAGCAGGAACTATTAGCCTGATTTTTAAAAAGTTTCAGATAATTAAAAAATGTCCAGTGTGATAGTGGCTGATTCCAGGTTTCATGGTTAATCTTATTAAGTGGGTTTTTAAAAACCCAGTTGTGGTGGTCTTCAAAACAGCCACGGTCTATTACTTCCATTCCTGTAGGTCAGTGTGCTCCTCACATCCAGAGGTGGAGCCTGTGGCCCCGCCCCTTGACTCTGGGCAGGGCTTCTTCCTTGCTTTGACCCAGAGGACGAGCTGAAGTGATGTTCTGCAGGCATGAGGCCACAGGCACCTTCCTCTCTTCCTTCTTGGAAGCCAGACATCCTGTAAATAGTCTGGCCATAGCTTCGTTCCAATTATGAGAAAACATCAGAGAGAACCAGACTGAGAGATAGTCTACAAAATAACTGACTAGTACTGCTGAAAAGTGTCAAGGCGGTGAAACACAAAGCTGATAAACTGTTACAGATTGGAGGAGATTAAGGGAAAATAGCAACTAAATACAATGCGGGATCCTGGATAGGGTCTTGAGATAGATAAGGATCATTAGTGGATTAACTGGTGAAATTTGATAGGAACTGTGGTATAGATAACAGTATTGTACCATGCTAATGTCTTAGCTATAATAATGTAGGAAGGTTGTGTAAGAAGTTAAGATTAGGAAAACCAGGGTCATGGGTATACAGGAACTCTGCACCATTTTGTAACTGTTATGTAAGTCTAAAATTAGTTCAAAATAGTTAAATTTAAGTAAAAATATATCCACATTGTATCATCTATTAGTTCCAGTTTTTAGTGTCTTAGAGTAAAAACTTAAACATATTTACATTCAGCTTGTGTATTAAGCAACGAAATTAAAGCAAAAAACCCCCATCGATTCTCTGGACTTTATCACAGAGTCTGTGAAGGATATTTACTATATGACTATTATGCGTAAGAAATGAGGCACTTAGGAAGAAATCCTAATACTAAAGATATGGTTCCTTAATTGCAAAGGCTCTGGTATAAGAAATAAATAATTACAAAGAAAAAATGTATAAGGGGTTCAGATGGGGGGGGGGGTGATGACTGCTGCCTAGGCTTCCAGGAGGAGGTGAAATTAAACTGGGTCTTCAAGGATGCATAAGAGTTCAATTAGCAAAGATGTGGGTGGAGAAAGATAATTCTAGGCTGTGATATAGAAATGGTGCGTAAGGCTGTTATCTCCCTCAGAGTATTGTGTAATACGATTAAAAGAAATGCTGGAACAAGGTTGTACGTGGTCGAGAATGCCAGGCCAAGATATGAATTAATACATTAGTATGATTCTCCAATATGAAATATTCTCAGTAGGAAATAACTACTGAATGCTTACTATGTTAAGGCGTCACACTCAGCACTGAGAGTCAAAGAAATACAAGACGTGGTTAAAGAATCACTGCTCTTCATAAAATGGGCGACTGTCCGTCTCCGCCTCTTGAAGTCTTGCTCCCCCTTCCAGGCCAGCTCCTCTGGAAGCGACCCTGTTGAGCAGTAAGGTGCTCGCAGGTGTTTCTCCTCGTCCCGCTATTTGTGTACATGACTTGGATTTTTCTTTGATAGACTGTCAGTTCCTAGAAGCAAGAGGCATTTTCTCTGAGGCATTTTCTCATGCCTCAAAAAAGCAACACTGGCAGACCCAATTTAAAGAATGTTGCTGAGAAGACTGGAGGAAAAGTTAATGTTTTTGAGGTTATTTGTGGTATTTTCTATGCTTCTATGTCAGATGCTGCTTCTAGTTACCCAGTCTGTGCACGTGGTTTGTGGTATCTGAGTCAGGCAGCCTAAATATTAGGATGAAAACTGAAATGACTCAAGGATTAACCTCAACTCTAGACCTGTTTCTTAACTACACTTAGAAATGTAGATCTTTCCTATCTTATGGAATATTATATTGCTTACTACACTAACGATAGAAACAGTTTTTTCATAAATGCTTTCCAATCTCTGATACTATGCTGCTAAGTACAAGTTTTAGTTGCTTACAACATTTTCTCTTTAGAAGTGAACAATTAGTAAATATGGTTGTTTCCTGCTGCGCACCTGAATCATATGTCAGAAGCAATAAAGATATTTTAAGCTAGAGAACATGTCAACAAGATGTCTCAGTCCTGGAGCCAATTGCTGACCGATTGCAAGTGTAACCACATCAGGGAAAGTAATGCTCAGATGATTGATCAGTGGTTCTTAATGGTATTTTTGTTGATTTCCTGCCGATTTTCCTATTGCTCTTTGAGCTTTTTTCGCCTTTTACATATTACTCTATTCACAGTCTGGCAAAAATTTGCAGAAAAAGTATCCAAGTGATGGGCTCCCAGCAGGTGCTGGATCAAACGGGCCTTGTTCTCTGGCCCCTGGGATGTCTGCATGGATCAGAGGAGGCCAGGGCTGCCCTTCAGATGACCTGTAGTGAAATGCAGAGGACATGCTCAGTTTCTTTCCATGGATAAACAAAGTGGAGATGAAATATTTTTGTTAGCTTGAATAGAGGAATTTATTTTATGTGTACACTGCCTGTCTCTACAGTTGATTGAAAATGGCGTGAAGTAAATCTTGTCTAATAGATACTTAGAGAGGAATATTATTTAAATATCTAACCGTGTAAAGGTCACTGTTTTACCTTTTGATCTTTGTAGGGAGATGCTGGTTTCAACTGAATATGGGACCAAAAAAAATCACACAAAAATGAGAGCTGTATAGTGAAAAAAGTACACTCCCAATAACATGTGGTTTGAGAAGGTCATCGTGAGCTTCAAAAGTCTGACAGAATGGTCAAGTTGACTTTGGATTTTGTTCCTAGATTTTAGCAATATCAACTTCTAAGTATGGTACTTGACTGAGAGTATACTGATATAAATCTTGATTCTTTATGGAATGTCAAATGATTTTTTTTGTTTAATTTGATCTTTATGGAGATTACAATTTGGCAAACATTTGTTGAACATCTATTTGCAAATGGCACTGTTTTAGAAACTTGGAATGCAAAGAATTGATGTAACCCCTATCTTCACAGAACTTAATATTCAGTAAATTAGGAGAAGTTAATAAAAATGAAAGTGGACTAAATTAATTCTACTAAAAAGATTAAAGTCAGGACAGTTTTGCTATTTGGGGAATCTTAGATCCTTTGTGAAAAGGAGTGTTTGATTTTTCTCTCTAGTCCAGTCAGAAGATATAGTTCTTTGTGTGGCATATACAGGCAGAGTGGAGGAGATTTCATTTTTCTATTTTAATTAAAAAATTTTTAATTAATTTATTTAATATTTTAATTTAATAGCATAATTGATAAACATGTGGATCAATACTTAAGATAGTTAATCTTCTAGATCTACATAATGATATAATTCTCCAAACTATGGAAATATTTATTAGGATTATTTTCTTCAAATTAGAACATAGCACATGGTACTCTTATAGATGTCATGTAATACTTACGGTTACAGAAGCCAGCTCTATGAAGACTACATTTTTGAAATCCAGATAAATTTCCAGCTTTACTTTTCCCAGAAAAGAATAGACAAGTAAAAATTCTCCTATTCCAGATATAAAAAAAGGCTGCATTGTCATTTAAGCTCTTTTTTTCTTAAGTAGTTTAAGATGCTTCACATAATTCTTATAATATATTAGAAAAATGTTGACAATATATTTAGTATCACATAGATTTATGTTTATAAATTACCAAGATGACATAATTTACACATTTTGGCCACGTACTCTGTTGTGACATAGGGGGCAGTTGAGATTAGAATCACATAAAAGCAGTGAAGCTTGATACCTGTGAGTGGCAGATGCAATTTGCCTGTGATTTCATGAACTGCATCTGGAATAATACTTGCATATCTATGCGTGCCTTCTTTTTCTTTTGAGGAAGATTAGCCCTGAGCTAACATCTGCCACAAATCCTCCTCTTTTTGCTGAGGAAGATTGGCTCTGAGTTAACATCTGTGTGCCCATCTTCTTCTATTTTATATGTGAGATGCCTGCCCCAGCATAGTTTGCCAAGCAGTGCCATGTCTGCACCCGGGACCCAAACTGGTAAACCCCTGGCTGCTGAAGTGGAATGTACAAACTTAACCACTGTGTTACTGGGCTAGTCCGTATGCATGCCTTCTTATTGAAGTCATGGTGGAGTGTGGATCATCATATAAGCAAACCACTGGGTTTTTGGTTTGTAAGACTAACGCTTATTGGGAACATCACATATTAATTTTGAAGTGACTTGTGCTTACATGAGGATTAAACTAGTTTAGAATATGGTTTTCAAAGTGCCCATTGTTTTAGGCCAGTCATTCTCACAATGATATCACCATATTTTTAGTCTCAACACCAGATAAGTATTGCTACCACTCTCCATAATTTTCAGTTTTGCTTTCTTCTCATGATAATTTAGGTATTTAAGTCACATGTTTTATAGGAATTTGGAATTTCAAGTTTTTCTTTACAATCCAGCTTTTAAGCTTATTTTTGAGGACTCTGGTTAATGAACATTAAAATTACAACAAAACATTTTAAAAAACTCTATGAAAAAGGTATATTGAATTGCATTATATCTATTAAAAGGCAAAGAAACATTCATAGTGTCATAATAATAAAACAAACCTTGATAGTATGAAGTAAATGCTGCTATGAGATAGTCAAAACAGTCATCTCAGACATTCATGCTAGTGGAGAATACATCGGTATGGACAGGTCCAAGTAGTGGGAAATTATAAAAGAATTTGTATGTGCCTTTATTATGTAGTTTTACAGTGAAACTTAGCTACTTCAGCCTAACTTGGAAGAAAAAAGCCAGAGTTACATATTCTTTTAAAATTCATGTCATTCAAAAATTTTAACACACTTATCATTTTAACAAGGCCTGGTAGGTGTCCTTAGAAGACACATCTGTGTGAACGGCTAAGAATTGTGTTTTGTAAATTGATTATAAATGGATGCATGTGTGACACTTGTGGGGCCATTAAGCAAATTTATTCCTTTAAGTTGCTTAAAAATTTCCCCTTTAATCTTAGTTGTACTATTAATTTGCCAATAAAATGTTTGCCTTAAAGATAATGCAAAGGTAAACACAATACCAGTTTCGAGTGAAATGACTACAAAATCAGAAACATCAACATCCAATGTAGCGAGAGCTTCATGTCTAATGGCTAAGAATCAGAACATGAAATAAAATACCTAATTTTTGCTATGAGGATCTGCTTAGGTTCCTTTTCCTATTTTTCCCTTAGGAGTCATTTCCCCTATTGTTTACGGGCCACATGATCACGCCAACTGATAGACACCAGGCTGAGCAAGACTATACTCTCTTTTGGGCCATTGACTGTCTGGCTCATATCTTCCCAGTTGGGTAGCAGGGAAGTGGGAGTGGCTGCATGCTTAAAAGATCTTTCAGGATCTGCAGGAGGGATTAAAAACTGTAAGAAAGTAAGAAAATATTCACCTGACCTTAAGGCAAGGGTGTGAAGGGTAAAAATTGAAATTGTATGCATACACGAAAATTTCTAACTATTCCTTGAAATACAAAGTTAACTAACTTAAAAATACAAATGTTTTCTCTCTCCTACTGTTAAGAACTCCATGTGAGTGAATTTTCCTGCTAAGTGCTTCATGCACTTTCTCTATTTTTTTTAATCCTGGAGCTACATCAGGTGTTAGCAATGAGAGGATTCCTCACAGATTGAAGAAAAGGTTTAAAGATGTTAGTTACTCTTGTGAAAGATGAAAAAAAACTTGTTAGGAAACAGGGAATTTCTGGCAAAATGATCCATTTTTAGCTCAAATCTCCGCTGTTATGAAGCAATAACTAGCAATTTCTATATGGCTTTCACAGATTCAATGAACTTCGAGGATTTCTAAGAAGACGGTTCACAGAAAGGCATTTTTTACTTTTTCTTTTTTTCTCTAGCACTGGACCATTTATTTGGGTGAATGTTAATAGATATGGGCCAGCTCAACTTAGATGGTCCTTTTATTACCTGTAACTTTAATTCGCAAGGTATGATTCCCGGACCAGCAGCATGAGCAATACTTTAGGACCTGTTAGAAATGCCTATTCTTGGGCTTTTCCCAGGACTTACTGAATCAGAAACTTTGGGGATGTGGCTTAGCAATCTATGAATCACCTTCCAGATAATTCTAACACATGTTGAAGTTTGAGAACCACTGCTCTACGTGATGGGCTTGGGCCATGGAATGCCATTTGTCATGAAAACATTAAATGGATGTATCTGCTTTGCTAGTACCCTGTAGAGGATGTTCTATTTGAGTGAAACATTGATTCAGAGACACCACATTTCCTTTAATTTCCCTCTGTAGCAGAAAATAAATGTGTTTGTTTCCAATTGATTTCCAGACAGTAATTATTGTGAGATTTACATAAATATTTTCTAAATATTATGCAGAAATCTAAAATTATGATTAAAACATGCATCTCTGTCTGAAAACTGATATTTCAAAAGAAAAATCACATAGTAGAAATTTTGATCAATGTACTGTCTTCCAGATGTTTTGTACACCCTTTGGGATGTAGCTCATTTCAAGGTCTATATGGTAGAAACAAATTGTACATTTATACAGCCAATGACTAACTGAATTCTCTTGAACAGTGTGAGGCTTTTATGAGTGAGTGTGTTCTATGTTCTGCCATTTTGGCAGTGAGATATCAACAATGACGCCTTAGTAGCAGTAGAACCATACTTTCACCATATGGGTTATACAACTTAGGACTGTGTCCTTTGGCTACATTTAAGAGCTCCAGTTGAAGAAGATAATAAATGAGGTCAACCTGAATTGGCCATAGATCACATCATAGATTAAACATTTTCTTCAGCTTGATTGGCACCTTATTCAGGAAACATACTACAAAAAAGACATTTAGTCACAGTACTTAACTATTAAAAGTGTACACAGAATTCAAGAAATACTGCCAATGTGCCAACCAAAATTTGGTTTATAAACATAAAGTAAAGGTTGTTAGCTTCATAGTCTAGTCAATAAAAGTCTTTATTACCTCTATGTATATTTGATTTAAAACTTTATTTTTTATTAGTTTTATGTTTTGACTTTCCTTAAAGAAGTCAAGAAGCTAGAAAAATCACTCAAACAGTATTTATTGTAATACTAATAACTTTCTGCGAGCAGCAAGTGGGAGGTCTAAGATGGATAAACAGAAAGAGGGAAAGAGGTGGGAGGTGAAGTGGATCAGGATGATTTTGGCTGGAGATAGACAAATCATTTACACACTCTGTTCTGGGTCTGGTGCAGTGGAAAACTATACACTTTAGTTGGGGCTTGAGGAGTCATTCAGCATGGATTGATTATGCTGATGAACATCTGCTCATTCTGAAAGCAATTGGTCAATGACAGTTATTTGGTTATTAAATGGAGCTTGATTTTTTTTAAGACTAAATCCAAGCTAGTTATTAAATAAAAACAGCATCATACAATGATCATTTTGTCTAAAACACAAAAATTAGTCATAATTTTGAAAAGGATTTTGCTTCCAAGAAAAGCCACTGATGTTACCACTGGGAGGAAGGAAAATCTAATTCTCATTTCCTGATGGCTCATCCTTTTCCATTCTGCCCCAACCCCCAACAGAGGGGAGCCTGTCAGTCACTGGCTCCCTCAAGCTTGTTTGATGTACTCTCTCTATGAAAGTTACAGTTGGAAGCAGGATAGACACTGAGTGAGTCAAGATTGTTGGCATTTGAGCGAAGTTATTAATTAACTGTTGTTGATTTTCAGTTGAGCTGAAGTTTCATCTGGAGGAACCTATTTAGGCAGAGGCCATTTAATATCTGGAAGATAAGGGGTCCTTGTGTATGGAGCAATCAATCAAGAACTGTTCTGTTCATATCATTTCTTGAGTCAGACAGCACACTCTTGCATGTGATATTATGATCAGTCTATGATCAGCAGGAGAGATTCCACCAATAGAGCTGTGTTGACAGTGTCCACTGAGAAGTGGATTAGTTACTTATAGAATACTTTTATTATGGAAAATTTACTGGGATTGATCTCACGTTGAATGGACTTCCTTCTAGGCATAAACTGATACCTGGAAAGACTGAATTTATTATTTACATCAAAGTGACCATTTGAAACTTACTGTATCTATGTACAGAGTATCTGGCTCGTTCACTTAGGAGATATGCTTATTTGCAGCAATGTATTACTTGCATAGCCAACCTTGATGGTCTAGTGGTTAAGATAAGGCACTCCCACCATTGTGGCCCCGGGGTCATTTCCCCATCAGGGAACCACATGACCAGCCTATCTGTTGTCATACTGTGGCAGCTGTGTGTCGCTGTGATGCTGAAAGCTATCCCGGGGTATTCAAATACCAGCAGGGTCCCCTATGGTGGACAGGTTTCAGCAGAGCTTCCAGGTTAAGACACACTGGGAAGAAGGATCTGGCCACCCACTTCTGAAAAACATGGCCGTGAAAACCCTATGAACAGCAGCAGAGCATTGTCTATCACACCAGAAGGTGAGAGGATGGTGCGAAAAGACTGGACAGGGTTCTGCTATGCTGTACGCAGGGTCACTAGGAGTCAGAATCAACTCGATAGCACTGAGAACAAATTACTTGCATCCAAAGAATTAATTATTTTAAACAGAGACCAACATGAACTAGCTTAAATAAAAAGAAAGCATTATTATAATGTTAGCTAGGAGGCTTCACAGACTTCAAGTGTAGGCATGCAGGTGGACCTCAGAAAGGATTTGGAAAACTCCCAGAGCTTTTTCTCTCAATCTTTGTCTAATTTCCTTTTTGCAAATTTGTTTTACTTTTAATTTTTGGAAAACCAATATTCTCTGCTTCTTAATTCATATGATTAAATATTGTTTTCCCCTAGTTTATCAATTTGCATGTCATAAATCTAGAGTGTAATGTCTCTTAGTTCCAATTACGCATTCTCAGGACACAGAGACTGATAGGTCCAGGTAGGACTAGGTGCTTAGCTCTTTCCATTTAATTCTGGCCAAAGGAGCAACTATGACTACACAAAGGTTGGGTGGGAGGCGTTTCTAAGAGCAGAGACTCTAGGCAGGCTCATCAAGAGGTCTCTATTATAAGGGACAGGAATCATATAGCAGTCAGGAATTGACAAAACAAAAGCAGACAACAACAATCTCCCTTCCATAAAATTTTGCTATATGATGATTACTATAAAATAAAAGAATAATAGGCATGCTCTTTCTAATTATTACAATGTAGTAGATAATGAAGATGTCTGGTCATTTAAACATGAATTATTTTTCATTTAGTTATATTTATCTAGCTGTTATTGGTATCATGCTGCAAAGTATTAGAATTTAATGCTGTGTATCACGATAAATTAATTTGAAATGGAATCTAGATTCAGATGAAATATGAATGATCTCTGCAGATCAGTACTGGGATCTTGTTTCTAATTCAGAGTTTAACATGGTATCACATGTAAAAGTGATTCATAAAAAATATTAGAAACTATATTAAATCATTTAAATATTATATTTTTATTAAAAATTATATATTTTTCTTATAAAAAGTTCAGCTTTGATAAACAGTGAACTGGCATTAAATTAAGGCAAACAATGAGAACACATTTAAGTAAATTATACCTCAAAGATGAGGAAAAAAATAAAAAGCAAATTAATAAAAAGTATGTATAAGAATTCATAGATATCCTTGAATCAAAATGCTGCTCGGGATGTTTAGAAACCAATGGAATTCCAATGATGAAAACCCAAATGTTATATTATTTATATTTGTTTTACCAGCACTTAATCTGGAACTAGCATGTAGAAGACACTTATTAGAGTTTGTCAAGCAAATAAATGAAGTTAAGAAATATTCATCATGATGATGGTGTCAGCAAGATGGTGGAATAGGAAGCCTTGGGCCTTGTTCCCACACAAAGACACTGATTTAACAATATGTTGTCCAAAAAGCCTTTTAAGAACTCCAGAAACAGTTAACTCATCGTACTTCAGGCAAACTCAGAGCCAAGAACAGCCACATTGAAACAGGTAAGAAAAGCTATTTCATTTCACTCACCATAGCCCTTCTCCAAGCCAACAGTTTGGTGTGGTCAGGAGTAAACAAGCTACTTGCATCTTCTCCCTTAGGAGGGAAAGAGAAAGTGAAATGTGCATCCAACATTCTGGCTTTTCAAGGGCTGACCAAAGGACTGGTATCCGTCTTACTTGACTCCCAGTGCTGACAGAACTGGCGTACTTTGGAAGCCTGGGGGCCACTGAGGACAGGAGAGAGCTCAGAGTTTTACAATGCCGGAGAACATTCATTATTGCAGACAGACACCAGAGAGAGCAAGAGATTCCAACCTCCTGAAAAATAAACCTGAAAACCTTTCTAATTGGGGAATTACATGCATTACCCAAAGAAGATGCATCCCCAGAAAAGGTTTAAGAGGGCCCCCAAATCTCTAGATGGGCTGACTAGTGAAAGCTTTCTCCTGTAAGTACCAAGTCAGCAAAGATGGTGAGAGATGGCTGGCTTTTCCAAATGCACACATCCCAGCAAAAAAATAATGACGTCCAAAGAAACAGGGAAACATGGCCCAATCAAAGGAACAAGCTAAATCTCCTGAAACCGACCCTAAAGAAATGGAGATCTATGACTTTCTTGATAAAGAATTCAAAATAATCCTCTTAAAGAAACTCAATGTTCTACAAGAGAACACAGATAGGCAACTAAAAAAAATTGGGTAAATGATGCATGAACAAAATGAAAATATTAACAAAGAGATAGAAACAATAAAAAAAATAACCAAACAGAAATTCTGGAGTTAAAGAATATGATAGCTGAATTGAAAAATTTACTTAAAGGGGTTCAACAGCAGACTTGATCAATCAGAAGAAAGAATCGGCAAACTCAAAAGCAGGTCATTTGAAATTATGGAGTCCAAGGAACAGAAGAAAGAAGGAAGAACAGTGAAGAAAGCCTAAGGCACTTATGGGACTCCTCAAGTGGACCAAAATACGCATTACTGAGTCCCAGAAGATGAGAGAGAAAAAACAGCAGAGAGCTTTTTTTGAAGAAATTATGACTGAAAACTTCCCAAACCTGGAAGGGAAATGAACGTCCTGATTCATGAAGCTCAAAAGATCCGAAATAGGATGAATTTAAAGAAGTCTACACCGAGACACATTATAATCACATTGTCAAAAGTCAGAGACACAGAATTTTGAAGCAGCAAGAAAAGGTGACTTGTTACATACGAGGGAACTCCCATTAGACAACCAGTGAATTTCTCAGCAGAAACCTCCAGGCCAGAGAGAGTGGAATGATGTATTCAAATTGCTGAAAGAAAAATTGCCAACCAGGAATATTATATCAAGCAAAACTGTCCTTCAAAAGTGAAGGAGAAATAAAGACCTTCCCAGATAAAACAAAACAAAGCAAAACTGAGTGAGTTTATCGCCACTAAACCTGCCTTACAAGAAATGCTAAGGGGAACCCTTCAAGTTGAAACTACAGAATGATACACAGCAACACAAAATCATATAAAAATATAAAGCTCTCAGATAAACGTAAACATATAGACAAATATAGACAAATACAGAATCTTATACTACTGTAACAGCTGCATAAATCACTTAATTCTGGTATAGACAAAGATAAAAGCATAAACAGTACTATAGCTGTAAAACTATGCTAATGGACACAAAATGTTAAAAGGTGTAATTTGTGACATTGGTAATGTAAAGCGGGGAGATATAAAGAAGACTTTATGTGTGCAATTAAAGTTAAGCTGTTATTGGTTTAAAATAGTTTGCTCTAAGATGTTTTATATAACCCCCATGGTAACCACAAAGATATTTCCATAGAAGATACACAAAAGAAAATGAGAAGGAAATCACAGCCCTTCATTCCAAAAACATCACTGAAACACGAAAGAAGGCAGGAAGAAAGGAAAAGAGGGACAGAATAACTAGAAGAAACAAAGAAAACAGTTAACAAAATGGCAATAGTAAGTCCTTGCCTGTCAGTAAGTACTTTACATGTAAATGGATGAAACTCCTCAGTGAAAAGACTGAATGAGGTGGCTGAATAGATTAAAAACCAAACCCAGCTATCTTTATGAGACTCATTTTATTTTTTAACAGCTTTATTGAGATAGAATTCATATATGTACAATCTACTAATTTAAAGTATATAATTCAATGATTTGGGGTATCTTACATCATCACTCTTTGGAATTTAATTTTTTTATTGAATAAATTTATGTGCAACATTGTATAACTTTAAGGTGTACAGTATATTACTTTGATACATTTATATATTGTAATATGGTTGCTGATGTAGTGATGTTTATCACATTACATAATTATAGCACAATGTTATTGTCTATATTCATTATACTGTGCATTAGATCTCTATGGCTTATTTACTACTCATTACAAGTTTGTACCCTGAAACACCATAACTTTTACCCCCCATCCTCTGGTAACCACAATTTTACACTGTTTTATTACAGGTTTAACTTTTTTAGATTACACATACAAGTGATATCACACAGTACTTGTCTTTCTGTGTCCAACTCACCTTGCTTAGCATAATGTACTCAAGGTCCACTCATATTGTCACAAATGGGAGAATACCTTCCTTTATCATGGCCAAATAATATTTCATTTGTATATGTACCACATCCTTTTTACCCGTTTATCCCCTGATGAACATTTGAGTTGTTTCTGTATCTTGGCTATTGTGAATAATGCTACTATAAACATGGAAGGGCATATATCTTATTGAAATCTTGTTTTCATTTCCTTTGGGTATATGCCCAGAAGTGGAATTGCTGATTGTATGATAGATCTATTTTTAATTTTTTGAGGAAAAAATTAGTGTTTTCCACAGTCATTGGACCAATGTACATTCCCACCCACAATGAATAATATTCCTTTTTTACCACATCTGCACCAGCACATGTCATCTCTGGTCTTCTTGATGTTGGCTATCTAACAGGTGTGAAATGATATCTCACTGTGGTTGTGATGTGCATTTCCCTCATGATTAGTGATATTGAGCATCTTTTCATGTGTCTGTTAGCCGTTTCGAGACCCTCTTTGGAGAAATGTCTAGTTCTGCCAATTTTTTAATCGGATTTTTCTTGTTATTTATCTGACTGAATGCATTATATATTTTGGATATTAACCCCTTATCTAATATATGGTTTGCAAAAATTTTCTCCTATTCTACAGGTTAGCTTTTAATTTTGTTCTTTTTTTCTTTTTTTTGCTGTGCAGAAGCTTTTGAGTTTGATACAGTGTCATTTGTTGATTCTTTTTTGCTTTTGTTGTTTGTGCTTTTGGCATCATGCCCAAAAAACTATTGCCAAGACCATTCTGATGAGCTACTTCCCTACATTTTCTTCTAGCAGTTTTATGGTATTAGGTCTTGTGTTTAAGTCTTTAATCCATTTTGAGTTAATTTTTGTGAGTGGTGTGAGATAGGGGTCCAATTTCATTGTCCTGCATGTGTTTCTCCAGTTTTCCCAGCACCATTTGTTGAAGAGACTATCCTTTCCTCATTGGGTATTCTTGGCTCCCTCATCAAATATTAGTTGACCGTATATTGTTAGTGCCATTGAGTCAATTCTGACTCCTAGTGACCCTGTGCACAGCACAGCAAAATCCTGCCCAGTCTTTTTTATGTCATCCTCTCCTCTTCCAATGCTATATCAGGCAATGCTCTGCTGCTATTTACAGGGTTTTTATGGCCAATTTTTTTCAGAAGTGGGTGGGCAGATCCTTGTTTCTAGTCTGTCTTAGTCTGGAAACTGTTGAAACCTGTCCACTATGAGTGACCCTGCTGGTATTTGAAATACTGGTGGCATGATTTTCAGCATCACAGCAACACGTAAGTGCCACGGTATGAAAACTGACAGATGGGCAGTGTGGTTCCTTGACCAGGAAACAAACCTGGGATGTGGCAGTGAGAACGTCAAATCTTAACCACTGTATCACCGGGGCTGTCTTGACCATATATGCTGGGGTCTAATTCTAGGCTCACTATTCTGTTCCATTGGCCCATGTGTCTATTTTTATGCCAGTACCATAATATTTTTATTACTATGTCTTTGTAGTACAGTTTGAAATCTGGAGGCATGAAACCTCCAGCTTTGTTCTTTTTTCCTCATGATATTGGATTTTGCAATGATTTCTTGGATATGACACCAAATGCACAGGTAACAAAAGCAAAAATTGACAAATGAAACTACGTCGGTTAAAAAATTTCTGCACAGCAGGAAACAATCAATGGAGTGAAAATGCAACTTATAGAAGTGGAAAAAAAAACCTAGAAAAATATGTCTGATAAGGGGTTAATATTCAAAGTATGTAAACAACTCCTAAAACTCAACATGAAAAAAGCAACCTGATTAGAAAATGGGCAAAGGACTTGAACAGAAATTTTCCAAAATGGATATAAAAGTGGCCAAGGCATATGAAAAGATGCTCAAAATCACTAATAATTGGAGGAATGCAGATCAAAACTGCAATATGTCACCTCACGGCTGTTAGGATGACCACTATAAAAAAAAAAAAAAACAACAAGTGACGGTGAGGAGATGGAGAAATTGGAACCCTTGTGCACTGTTGGTGGAGTGTAAAATGGTGTAGCCACCATGTAAAACTGTATGGAGTTGCCTGAAAAACTTAAAAAAGTAGAATTGTGTGATCCAGCAATCCCACTTCTTGGTATATATCTAAAACATTTGAAGACTAGATCTTGAAGAAATATTTGCATACCCATGTTCATTTCAGCATTATGACACAATAGCCAAGAGGTGGAAGCAACCTAAATGTCCATTACAGATGAATAAATAAAGAAAATGTGTTTTTT
This sequence comes from Equus quagga, assembly GCF_021613505.1. Classification (NCBI taxonomy): domain Eukaryota; kingdom Metazoa; phylum Chordata; class Mammalia; order Perissodactyla; family Equidae; genus Equus; species Equus quagga. The sequence continues at coordinate 179,095,920 of NC_060267.1, read as the reverse complement.
ATATATGTATATATGGAATATTCAGCCTTAAAAAAGAAGGAAATCGTCATATGCTACAACATGGATGAACCTTGAAGATGTTATGCTAAGTGAAATATACCAGTCATGAAAAGATAAAAGCTTGCATGATTACACTTATAGGAGGTAACTAAGTAGTCAGACTCTGAGAAATAGAAAGTGCAATGGTGGTTCCAGGCTTGAGGGAAGAGGAAAATGGAGTTGCTGTTCAATGGATATAATGTTTCAGTTTTGTAAGATGAAAAAGTCCTGGTGCTCTGTTGCACAAAAATAGGCATATGGTTAATATTACTGTACTGTACCCTTAAAATTGTTAAGGTAGCAAATGTTATGTATTTTTTACTACAATAAAAAGAGTACCTGTAAAAAAAAAAAAAAAAAAAAGAAGAAGAAACACTCATGACATATTTTGTCAACAAAACTATTAACCTAGAAGTTGGGAAGAGTTTACAACTTCTTTTAAAGTTGTGAATGTAATCATATCCTCTTAAAAACAGTTTTCTGACCTGAGTTTTGGTTATACTTAACGGACTTTTAAGGAGACATGCATTTGGATTCTTGTCGTGGGATAAATTTTAGTTTGTAAATATACATACATCAAATCACCTGTCTGTCCTGCTGCGTCTTATCGCCTCATAGGAAGCTGGGGTAACCCATGAGCACTAAGTTTGGGTGTGTGGTTGGACTGCTCTGACTTAAAATAGAGACAACCAGAAAACTTACTCTGAGGGGCAATTTGGGGCCCCTCCAACGGATGAGGGGAATTCCTGCAGATCTGAACTTGTGACTTGTGAGGAGGGCCTCTGTGGACAGCAGAAGTCTTTGTCTAAAGTTGGTTAAAAATTTTCTTGAGCAATGCTGGGGAGACTAGTTATTTCCTAAAATTGTTTGAAATATGTGATCCAGAGAGAAAAATGTAACTATTTTCTTCTCAACTGGCTTTTTGTGGTTAGAATTTATTCTTTAAGAGTTGCGTTTGGGATCGGCCCAGTGGTGCAGTGGTTAAGTTCGCACTTTCTGCTTCAGTGGCCTGGGGTTCGCCGGTTTGGATCCCCAGGGCGGACCTACACACTACTTGTCAAGCCATGCTGTGGTAGGCTTCCCACACAAAATAGAGGAAGATGGACACAGATGTTAGCTCAGGGCCAGTCTTCCTCAGCAAAACGAGGAGGATTGGCAGCAGATGTTAGCTCAGGGCTAATCTTTCTAAAAAATATAAAATTAAAAAAGAGATGCTGTCATGTTTTATCTCCTTCAACAAATAAAAGGAAAAGAAATAAAATAAAAGACATCTCCAAATCTGGGCAAGTCCCCTTTGACTTGAGCCACAGGTAATAACAGTGTTCTTGGTTTCTTGTCTTGTCTGTGGCTTATTCTTTTCAGCAAAGGCAGAGTGCTGGAGTCAGTCAGAAGAAGAGGTAGAAAAGAGAGAGATGGAGTGTGTGTGACTGATCTGGACCTGCACTGATACTGTGCTAGACCTTGGCCTGTCCTCGTCCCATTGTGTCAAGTAATGCAACATATCAGAAAACAAGAATTTTAGTACTTGTTCTGCCATGAAATGCTATGACTGCTATTTTTTCCAAGTTGGACTTCTTAACCTCACATTCTAATGTCAGTTCCCATCAGCTTGCAGGTTCATTAGAACTGTCTACTATAGTTAACTTAATTCACAGTATCCCATTTAATTGTTTTGCATGTGTTATGGTCTCAGAGGATGTCTTTTTATAAGTCTCTAAGGCTGAGAGATCTCTCCTTATCAAATTTATCACTTATTGGTAGCCCTAGGAGGGCTGGAGCCATAACTGCCTTGTTTGCACTTATCTTCCCAGAAGTAGCCCTGTGCCTGGAACATAGCCTATGTTCAAGAAAGATTTCTTTAAATAAATACATGAATGAATTACAGGTGAATCTGGAGAATGCTGCTGCTTTCTGCTCTGCTTAAGACTTGTAGATCAGAAATATAGATCTAACAAACCCTACGGGAAGCTGGTAACCCAACAGCAACTTAAATTTCAAAAGTTTGTACCAAAATATTTTTGAATGAGAGTGAGTCTCTGTATGGCTGATTGTTTTTTCAATTCTACGATAAAAGCAGATGCAGAAAAGCTCACAAATGAAAGCTCAGGATCCAAGGACGGCACTGGGGGCTCAATGCAGAGAGCTGATTGTGCAATGCTTTATAGAGAATGGATGCTAGACGTTTACGGGGAGAAAGTCGTTAAGGTAGCAGCGCAAACTGAATGGGTGCCGCTGGCTGGCAAAGGTAACTAGTTTCATCTGCAACAGCTCTAGTTCCTTCTACTAAAGAGCCACAGGAAGGTGCATATAGGTGATGTCAACCTCTTGGATTTGTTATTGTGAGCTTTATTGAGTTCTAGAAGACCAAATATGGATTCTTTATTAGTTTAGCCAAATCCAATTTAAATTATTCATTGTGCTCATCACCCCATGGAAACAGAAAGCTGGTACTATCTTATAGGGCCAATGTTGCCCAAAGAGAAAATAATGCTCCTCAACTACTGACCATTCAACTAGAAGGTGTCATGTGAAAGATGCAAATAAATCTTGGAAACTCAATTCTTGTCCTAAAAAAGCTTAGAATCTAGTCATCTGATAACTTTATATGCAGAGAAATGTAACAGTAAGGTGAAGGGGGTGAGTGTCAAACTATGATGGTTGACAAGCTTGAACAGTCTTGAAGCCAAAAACTGAGCTCCACAGCCAGCCTGGTGGCGAGATGGTTAAGTTGACATACTGCGATTCAGCGGCCTGGGGTTCATGGGTTCAGATCCCAGGTGCAGACCTACACACTGCTCATCAAGCCATGCTGTGGTGGCAACCCACATACAGAATAGAGGAAGATTGGTACAGATGTTTGCTCAGCAACAATCATCCTCACCAAAAAAAAAAAAAAAAAAAAAAAAGATTGGGCTCCAAGTGGTCAGGAAAGGCTTTAGAAAGGAGGAAGAGCTGGTGGTGGGCTGTTAAATGTGGGTAATTTATGTCTTTAACTAGAGAAGACTTTCTTTAAAAAACATCTCTTCCTTATTTGTCCAACCACTCCTCCGTCAGTAAATAAACCAAATGATAGCCAAATCATACTACATGTATCCTAGAAGTCTTAAAATTAAAAAGTACATATTTGTGAGACTATCTTATATTCATGATATAGAAAATCAAAAAGATACCAGAAATTGCACATGGTTTGGTTTCTTGGCTAAAATTTACTTTTTTTTCCCCTAAAGACATGTACGATATTGCATATTCCAGCTTATCTTCTGCCAGTGTAAGCCTTAATATGTGATCTTCTGCCTTGGGATTGTTCATTAGAATTTATGTCATAATTATGCTTGTGAAGTTCCCCTTTTTATCACACTGATTAGCATCATGTAGCTACTTAATTTTTACTGAGGTAAAACAATTTTGATAGAAAAATACTTTATATCGCATATGCTACAAAATAGAAAAGCAAATGGTTCAAGATTACACTTAACTCTAATTATTATATTTTAGGGAATGGGAACATGCTTCAATTACTAGTAAATTAATTAAATAATTTATTGAGGGAAAATTATAGCAAATAGGCTGTGACAATATGAGTTAATAAATACATATCAAATTCCACTGTCCCAAAGCCTAAACTTATGAAGAGAAAAAACTAGGACCTTCCTATTGAACTTTGATCACTGAGCAGTTTAGAGTTAGAATACAGTCCAGGGGTAGGGTCATCTATGTAGGGGTCGCACAGACATCAGGCTCTGTGGGGAGCACAGCACCCAGCAGCAAGAGAGGCAGAGTCAGCAGGGGAGGAAGAAGCCATAAGTCAGAACCACAGAGGAGAAGAGGGGATTGGGGCCTTCAAGGAAAGCTTTACCCACCCGATAGCACCTCTGGTTTCTTCCTTCCAATTGAGTTGTGTCATACGTTGTTCTGAGTCCCCAGGCGTCTTTCAAGGGTATGCTTCAAGTTTTATTGAATATTTTAAAAATCTATTCCAAGAACTAATTCGGATAAACCCTGAGTGTTTATTATTAGTTATGGGGTGAAAAATAAGTGACAAAGAAAGGAGGATAGGCCTTTGCTAGCCCACATAGTACCTTTCTGAGGGTTAGAAAAAAAGTGCTCCTTCCACCTAGACTGGTCAGCAGAGTGTATTAGGGTTTTCCAAAGAAGCAGGACCAATGGGATGTGTATATGTAGACACAGAAAGAGATTTACATTAAGGAACTAGCTCACATGATCACAGAATCCTGGTGAATCCAAAATCTTGATGTGGCAGGCTGGAGGCCTGGAGACCCAGGGAAGGGCTGCGGTTCGACTCCAAAGGCAGTCTGCTGGCAGAATTTCTTCCTTAGGGGTGGTCAGTCTTTCTTCTGTTAAAGTCCCAAGTGATTGATTGAGGCCCATCCACATTACAGAGGGTAATCTGCTTTACTCAAAGTCCACTAATTTAAATGTTAATCTCATCCAAGGAAAGACCTTCACAGAAACATCCAGAATAATGCTTGACCCAATATCCGGACACCATGGCGCAGCCAATTTGATGCATAAAATGAACTATCACCAAGAGCACAGATCAGGTCCAAAATAACTTTATAATGTGAGGCTTTTGAGAGGGTACGTTATTTTTACAAACAAATGGAGATGTTAACACCAAAATGTGTCCTGCACTTTTAGCACCGGACGTGGGAAGCTGATGTGCTGATTTCCGTAGTGTTGCCACTGCTCCGAGCACTTTTGCAACTCCGTTCATGGATTGACTTTAGAGCTAGCGTATGAGCCACACAAGGAAATGAGTTTTATTACTTTATTGTCACACCTCATATATCTCCATTCTCATGTTCCTCACCCTTTGGTATCTTCTCCATCTCTGGCAGATTTGGCATTTTCCCCATTTTATACTGTTCTTGCAAATACATCTCCCAAAGAATGACTATTTGCTGTAGATACATTCACAGCTATATGCAAGTGGCTAAAATATGGTGCAAACTCAGGAAATATGGCGTATTACCTGTTAGAGTACACAATTACAGTTATTACTCAATTACACAAAATAGCTTCTCTAATTGAGGTGGACAGAAAATGCCATTTTTCTAGGTTTAAAACCCACTGAAGAACTTGTGTATTAATACTGTTTTAACCTGTTGGTTTAAATGTGTGCTGTTGAGAAAATCTAATTTTCTCTAAA